>NC_092789.1:50428043-50733634 GCF_047496795.1 Chiloscyllium punctatum | reverse complement strand
TACAGAACTCGAGGACACAGACTCTAAGTGACAGGAGGAGCCTTGAGAACTGAGATGAAGTGGAATCTGTGGAAACAATTCACTGATGAGCCTTTGGAAATCAAGTCGTCGAAAAGAGCGGTAGGTAACTTCCTGATTAGTCAGTGTAGCAAGGTATACGGAAGAAGGCAGGAGAATGGAGTTGACAACTATATGATCGAATAGTGAAACAGACCACATAGGCCGACTGGCCGAATTCTGCAAATAAATGTTATCGTTTTTCTCTAATTAAATATCACCTTTAAAATGGTGTTTTGAAGAAGAGTCACCGGACTCAAAACTCTAATTTTGCTTTCTCTCCACAGGTGCTGCTAGACCTGCTGAGCAGTTGGTGTAATCTAACAGTTCCTCAGGCCAACCAGCAAAGCTTCATGTTCGTCATCTAGCACACTACTTCTTTGAGCTGGTGAGTAACATCATGCGTTTTCTTAAAATCGAAAACCATTTGGTAACATACTGCTATTGTAGCATTTCCTAACTATAAGTTGGTACTAATTTTGAGACCTCCCAAATGCCAGTTCATTGAGCAATGGGTTATAGAATAATACCACACACCCAAGGTTTTAAATGCGGTGCACTTTAATCTGCGTTTAGGTTGAGACTGCCAAATTGTAAAAGATTGTTCGAAAATATTAACTTGCAGGGAATTAGTGAACTGTTCGTGTGCAAGCACAGTTTGGTCTGATTAGGTTAAGAAAAAGTTACTTTGCTTCACGCAGATTATTTGCCTGAATGTGAATGGTCTCCATAATAGCGATTGGTTCCATGTTAATTTTGGGAGTGGATCTTCAATCATGAGCAATAGTTATAAACAAAAACATGATCAATGTTTTATTTTAATAGAAACCGGGAAGTTTCATTGGGGAAGCAGGCTTTTGCAATAGATCGAAGATTTAAAAAAACTATTTTAACACCTTCAACAATGAACAACTGAAATTGAAAACCAAAACTCTCTGCATAAAGACCCATCTCAGTTGTTTTATGGATATGGGTATGGTAAAACATTATGAAGCGATGTTCTTAGACTGAAAAGTCGACTCTGGTAGCACGAAATATTGTGTACACTAACAAGAAATGGAGGCAAGTAAAGCAGTGTTTATTTTTAACTGGAGGTGTCATCGTTGTAGAATAAATGATGGAGTGCTTTCATCATTGAAGAAAATTTGTTCATGCAAGGAGTCACTAATAATCGTAATACAAAGAAAAAGAACAAATAAAATTTCAGCAAAGGAAGAGGCCATTCGGCCCACCAAGCCTGTGATGATTCAGATCCTCCATCAAAACCTGTCGTCCATTTTCTATGTATCTGCACCACACTGTTCACTGCCCATTCAGGTATCTGTCTAGATACATCTTAAATGATACTATCATGCCCGCCTCTACCATCACCATGCGATCCGAGCACCCACCACCCTCTATGTATGTAACTTTCCACGCATATATCCCTTAAACTATTCCCCTGTTACCTTGAAATCGTGAGCCCTAGTACGTGTGTTCCCCACTGTGGCAAGGAGCTTCTTGCTATCCAATCTGTCTATATCTATGATTTTGTAGACCTCAGTTAGGACTCCCACTCAACTTTTGTCTTGCTGATGAAGATAATCCTAATCTGCTCAAACTATCTTCAATGCAAGTGCCGACCATACCTGGCAACATTCTCGAGAATTCCTCTGCACCCTCTCCAAACCATTCACATCCTTTTGGTAATGCAGCACCTAGATCGTTTTGCACTCTTCCAAATATGGCCGAACCAAAATCATATAGAACTCTCACATGCCCTGCCAACACTTCTTCTCAATACACCTGCCCAAAGCATGGAAGCCTGCCGTATGCCTGTTTGACAACTCTGGCAAAAGTGAGGACTGCAGATACTGGAGATCAGAGTCTAGATTAAAATGGTGCTGTAAAAGCACAGCAGCCCGATCAGCATCCGAGGAGGAAGAAATTCGACCTTTTGAGAAAAAGCCCGCTATTAGGAAACGCTTTTTGACAACTCTATAGACCTGCACGACCACCTTCAGGGAAATATCCACATGAACAAACTGATCTCTGAGTACACCAATTTTTCCCTGGACCTTTCCATTTACAATATATTTCTCTCTTGAATTGGATTTTCCAAAATGTATCAACTCGCCTTTGATCAGATTGAACTCAATCCTCCATTTCTCTGGGCAAATGTCCAATCAATCTATATTTGGCTGCATTCTCGAACAGTCCCCTTAACTATCTGGTGCTCAATCAGTCTCAGCGCCATCTGCACACTTCCTCATCAGACCACCTATACCTTCCTCCAGATTATGTGTGTGTGTGTATCACAAGCAACAGTGGTCCCAACACAGATCTCTGGAAAACCACTATTCACAGGTCTCCATTTAGAGAATCTCCCTTGCACAATTACTCTCTGTCCCTTGCTGCCCAGGCAGTTCTCTATCCATCACCTCTGTACACAGTGTTTCTCAGACGACTTCACTTTCTCCTTCAGCATACCGTTGGGAACTTCACTAAACGTCTATTGAAGTCCATGTATATGATATTTACAGCCCTTCCCTCATCAATCAACTTTGTCACCTCGTCAAAGAATTCCATTAAAGTTGGTAAGACATGCCCTTCCTTGCACAAAACCTCAGCAATGTGGTTACTGAGGGAAACAAAAGCACAAGAAAGGAATGAGTTCGTCTCTTTTCAAAAGAAAGAGGTACTTTTCACACCAGAAAATTTAAGAAAAGTAATGCCTAAAAGTGTGGAAATTAAGGTAATCAATAATAGGGTATTAGTTAGACTGTTAGGATGGACTGTATTACATACGGACAGAAGCAGGAAATTAATATTAAGTAGAAATGCGCTTGTTTGAACACCGTGATGATCGAATGCCTCAAGGAACCCAGTTCCATTCTGTGCCACAATTTGCTGAGCAGAGGAAGGTTGAGGGAGAGGCAGAGATATTACGATGCTCAAAACACAAATGGTATTGCATGTTTTGGAGAGAACAAAAGTTGTAATTTTTTAAGGGGAGATTAACCATCGAGAAGAAATGGTGGAACATAATGTGTAGATGTGTAAAAATAATTGATTTTGTTTTAGTTATAGTTTAATGTAGGATCTAGTGTATGTCGATAAATTGCTAAAGTGGAATACTTTGGGTTCGGCGAGATTAGCGACTACAGATGCAAATAAAACCTTTTAAAATAAATGTCAAAATGTCAGTCTAAGAGGCAGTTTTCCCCGAATTCGATTCCCGAACTTTGTCAAAGGGAATTAGACTCCTTGAATGAAAACAAAACCAGAAATTCCTGGATAAGTTCAGCAGATCTGGCAGCATCTGTGCACATAAGACAATGTTAATATTTGGGGTGCAGTGACTTTATTCAGAATGGACTTATTGTCTGTCACATTGCTAAATGAATTGTGTCAGGCTATGCATGAAAGCTTAATTGTAATCACAATATTTAAGGTGTATACTAACTGTATTGGATGTGGTTTAAAGAATGCTGAGTAAAATGAACAGGCCAAAAACGTGACCAACTTTTACTCCATTTAAAGAACAGGGTTTACATGGAGAACACATCAAGAGTGTCATCTAATGTATTATAAAGGTGGTAAGAAACGAGATTGGATTACTTACAGTGCAGAAACAGGCTTTTTGGCCCAACAACCCATTCCCTAACACCTCAGGTAATTGAGAAACGCCAATGCAACTAAACTGCACATTTTTGGATAGTGGGAGGAAACCAGAACACACACACGCAGAACAAACTTGCAAACTCGACACAGACAGTCGCCCGGGGCAGGAAGTGAACGCGTTTCTCTGGCGCAGGGGGGAAGTAGTGTTAACCACTGTGCCACAACTCTACAATTAGGAGCGTTGAAATCGAGCAGGGAATTGGATAGACAAAGAGAGTACTGCAAAATTTACAACATAACATTTGGTCAAGGAACTCGCAGTACCTGGGTGGTATGAGACAAACAAAAATAAAAATTCGTTCAATCAGTTTATATAATGCCCCCAAAATACAAATCATATATCAAGTATAAATTTGGTATTTCGACAATAATAACAAGAATGAAGCGATTCGAGGGGTTGGGGTATAAGCATTAAAACACTGAACCACTGGAGGAGAACTTCCAAGCCACCACTATACGCAGACAGCCCGCAGAATACTTCTCTTAAAGGTACCTTTTATCTACCAACGTCTTGTAAACCAGAATTTTTCTAATGAAAAGTCGACAGACGAAGATTATGCTGGCTGCTTTTGAACTTCGATTTTGTTGATAAATCTTAATCGGGTGTTTTATTGGGCCAATATTTTAGAAGGGTAAGTAAAAGATTTAGCAGAAAAAGGACTTGTAAATAGGTGTGAGATAATTATTCTCTTTTTAACTTTATAAAATACAATTGTAAAATTTTACTTTAAGTCGTGACATTTGGGATTGTTCTTCGATTGTCCAATTATCAGAGATTAATGCAATAGTTTTTTTGTGAGTTCGTGGTTTAAATTAGCGGGGGGGGGGGGGGGGGGGGGGTTATCTTGTATCATAATATTTGGGGACTTCCGTCCGAGCTTTGAATTGGCTTACACACACTTGAATATATTTGGAAGTCCAAACATTCCCAGGAGTTTTCAGAAATTGCAGGTTAATGACCGAGATCGTTAATCAAGGCATAGGTGAAACAATTTGTTTAATTTCGGTGACTTGTGATTGATTAAATTAAAAGAGAGACAAATGGCTCTTTAGGTTGCTAAAGAGGATTTGGCAATTGAAGATGATTCCCAAGCTATTTTAGACGGAAAAAAGAAGGCTATAATTTTAGAATTAGCAAAGCTGTTGGGTGTGGATTGAACCAAGGACAAAGCAGAACTGAAATTGTACGGAGTTACTCAAACACTGAGGTGTTTCAGGGGAAAGTCACGAGCAGTAGTGGCACAAAAACTTAAATTACAATTGAGGAAAATGCAGTTTAATGATAATCAAAGGGAGAGAAGAAGGGAGAAGAGAAATAGCGAAGGAAAAAAGAGACAAAAGGTTTTTAACTGAGAAAAGAGAGAGTAAAGAAAGGGGGAGCGAAAAAGAGAGAGAGGAAAAGAAAGATAAAGAAGCTTATTAGCTGAGCAAAAAGAGAGATATTTTGAATTTGTGAAGTTGCGACGTTACAAAGTCAAGGTAACAGGATGGTTGTTTCCATCGACGTAACATTAAATCACATTTTGAGTTTGCATTTTCCATTTTCATTCGTGTCCCGGACTCCAGTCTGCAGGGCGGTTTTATGCACAATGTTTTCCAGCTTTGACTTATCTGTTTGGTACACAGTTTCATTCACATTTGAGAAAATGCAGGATGCTGCCAGACCCGCTGAAATGTTTTCAGCATTTTCTCCTTTGGTTTCAGATTCCAGCATCCGCAGTAATTTGCTTTTATCCTTCACACTTGACCGTTTGCAGCTATCTGGAAACAGAAATTTAAACGAAGGTTCTGTACAAGTAGAAATGCTGGCACGGTAATATCAATGTTCTCTTTCTTTACTTTTCTCAAGAATATTCCAATTTTATTTGCATGTGAGTATCAACGACTAATTCACGGAGTGCAGTGTGGATGTCAATCAAGTCCAGACTTTTTTTTTCTCATCACCTGGATCGTTTGGTTTCCTTTTACACTGATTCTCCCGTTTAACTCTTTGACCATCCGATCTATTCCCCTGGCCAATAGAATCCATCAAGCAATCAGAGGTTATAGAAAAAAAGAATCACAATGATCCAGAGATTGAGAAACGCATGAAATTCATTATTTTATTGGTCTTTGCGTCAGATTGTTTCATTTTATTTTCGCTGACGGCTTCTGAAAGCTTTGTGTCAACTAGAATAACTACAAAGGCGACTATAGTGATCCTCAGTTTATTGCTGTTGAAGCAGGAACTTTACTGAAGTTTTTGATTTGTTTACAGAACCCATGCATTTATGTAGTATTCAAAGGGATATTCAGAAAAGCGCTGAACAATGTAATGAGCTCACTCTGGCCACCAACTCTGAGTTCGTTTGGGAAATGAGGCTCAATTTTAAATAAAATTGCTCACAAATAATGTTGAATTGCAACTTTATTTTAATCGTAGCATGTCTTGCTTTGTTGAGTTATGTAAACAAAATGCATGAATTAATTTGCACACAGTTCTTTTGATTGGTAACAGCTGGCTGTTTTCTGTATTAAATTAACTCCACTTCTGCAACCTGTTACACTTCAATCATGACAGCCAGAGTCACAGCAGCAGAAGAACGACATTCAGTCCATCAATTCTGCTCCATCTTTCAATGAGGTGATCTGATATTTCTTATCTCCACATTCATGTCTTTCCCAATAACCCATTCTTTCCGAGAAAACAAAACAAGAGAAAAAAAAAGAACAATCCTGCATCGAATACTTGGGTGAGAGAGGAAATCAGTTATATTTGAGATATAGGAGTCCATTCAGTCAATATTATTCGTTCATACATTTCTCACTACAAGTGCTGCGATTCTCAACTTTGCCGGATATCCAGTACATTTCATGTATATATTGAAGTGGTTTTCAGTAGCAGCCTCATTTACAAACAGTAATGACCGACGTGATGTTTGTTTAGTGGATGAAAATAAAGGAACCCGTGTTCAATTAAATGGAAATTTCACAGGTATTTAAACTATATATTAGCGGCAATGCAAAGGAAGTGGTTTGGTTTAGTTCACTGGATTGTTCGTTTCCTCAGCAGTCTGATGCTTCCAGCGAGGGTTCAGTTCCTATCAAGGGTTGTGTTTATTATGAACAGCTCTTCTTTTCAAACTCTGACCTTGCCTGAGCTATGGTAGCGTTCAGGTGAAATCACAACCTGTTTTTTCTCGCTTCAATTAAAAATCAGTCCTTATGGTCTGGTAAGACTATGGCATCAAAACAAATTAAAATGCTGTATGTACCAATTTTCTTTACTACTGTCAGGGATTTGTTTAGTTTTGTTCGTGCAAAGCGTGTTTGCCCTGCATTTGTCTGTGGAATACTTTAAAATAATATAAATGCTGCATATATTTTGCGAAACTGTGCATCCACAGTACGAATTTTGATTTGAAGATGCGCAATTTAATCCTTGTACAACATTGGGTAGCATGCTAAATAGGAAAATGAGTTAAAATACCAATCGAGAAGACGGATGAATCCCGAGTCCAGGAAATATAGAACATAGAACATGGAAAAGTACAGCACAGGACAGGGCCTTCGGCCTACAATGTTGGGTCGAGAATTAATCATACTATCAAATATGATAACTTAACCTACGCATTCCTCAACTCGCTGATATCTATGTGCACGTCCAGCAGTCGCTTAAGTGTGCCCAATGACTCTGCTTCCACCACCACAGCTGGCAACGCAGTCCATGCATTCACAACTCTCTGCACAAAGAACCTACCTTTGACGTCTCCTTTATACCTGTCTCCTAATATCTTCAAACTATGACTCCTCCAGTCAATCCTTCCCTGGGGAAATGTCTCTGGCTATTGATTCTATCTATTCCACTTACTATTTTGTACACCTCGAACAGGTCTTCCCCTTGCCTCCTTCTCACCAGAGAAAAAGGTCCGAGTTTATTCAACCTTTCTTCATAGTGAAAGTCCTCCAGTCCAGGAAGTATCCTGCCAAACCTTCTTTGCATCCTCTCCAAAGCCTATCTTTCCTATAGTAGGGCTACCAGAACTGGCCACAATATTCCAAGTGTGTTCACACCAGGGATTATAGAGCTTTACAAATCCTCACGGTTCTTAAACTCGATTCCCCCGTTAATGAAATGCAAAACACGATCTGCTTTCTTAACAACCCTATCCACGTGGGTGGCTACTTTGAGGGATCTATGTACTTGCACACCCAGATCCCTCTGTTCCTCCACACTGCCAAGAATCCTGTCTTTAATACAATATTCAGCATTCGATTTCGACCTTCCAAAATCTATCACTTCGCATTTATCTAGGTTTAACTCCATCTGCCCTTTCTCAGCCAAACTCTGCAGACTCTGTATGTTGTGCTGCAGCCTGCGCTAGACCTCTATACTATCGATGAAAAATGCAACCTTTGTGTCGTCTGAAAATTTGCGATACCACCCCTCAAACTCCTCATCCATATCTTTTATAAAATCTACAAAGAACAGAGTCGAAGAACAGAACCCTGCGCCACCCTACTCAATACTGACACATAGGCAGAATACATTCCGTCCACAACCACTCTCTGCCTTCTGTCAGCCAGCCGATGCTGAATCCAGACAGCCAAATCTTCTTGTATGCCATGCTGCCTGACGGTATGAATGAGCCTCCCATGGGGAACCATATCAAATGCCTTTCAGAAGTCCATATACACCACATCCACTGCCAAACTGTCATCGACCTGTCTTGACACCTCCTCGAATAACTCGATAAGATTGTGAGGCATGACCTGCCCCTCACAAAGCCTTGTGGTCTGCCTTTAACTACACTATGCTTTGCCAAATAGTCATAAATCCTATCCCTCAGAATTCTTTCCAAACCTTTGCTGATCACAGACGTAAGACCAACGGGTCTGTAATTGCCAGGGATTTCCCTAATACGCTTCTTGAAAAGAGGAACAACATTCGCGTCCTTCCAATCCTTCAGTATGACCTCTGTGGAGAGGGAGCAAGCAAATATCCTTGCCAGATGCATAGAAACCTCGTTTCTCGCTTCCCGGAGCAGCCCAGGATAAATCTGGTTTGGCCTTGGGGCCTTATCAATCTTAATGTTTTCAAAATTTCTAGCACATCAAGTTCATCAATCTTGATCTGGACAAGACTGTATCCCAGCTCCTCCAAGTCTTTTGATTTACAACAGGTTCAATTTCCTCGGTGAAAACCGAAGCAAAAAACTAATTTAGGGCTTATCTGCTCAGCTACCACGCACACATTCCCTCCGCCATCACTAATCAGCCCTATCTTCTCCCTGATCATTCTCTTATTCCTCATGTAGTTTTATAATGTCTCTGGGTTCCTCCTAATCCTTCTTGCCAAGCCTTTTTCGTGCCCTCTCATGGCTCTCCTCAGTCCATTTCTGAGCTCATTTCCAGCAAGCCTGCAATCCTCTAAAACTGTACTAGATCCTTGCTTCCTCCACGTTGCATAAACTCCCTTTTTCCTTTTAATGAGAAGTTTCTCTGTTCTTATCATCCAAGGTTCCCTAATCTTACCACTTCTTACCTGTCTCAGGGAAACAAATTTGTGCATCACTCGCAACAGTCTATCCTTAAATAGTCTCCACATGTCTGCTGTTCCCTTTCTATGGAACAATTGCTCCCAGTCTATATTTCCCAACTTCTGCGTGATAGCGTCATAATTTACTTTTTCCCAATTAAATACCTTCCTTTGGTAACTGCTCCTTTCTCACTCCAAGGCTATTCGAAATGTGAGGCAGTTGGGATCACTGTCAGCGATGTGCTCTCCCACCTCGAGATCTGACACCTATCCTGGCCCGTTGCCGAACACGAAATCCAAAATTGGGCTCGCCCCTCGTCGGTTTGTCTACATACTGTGTAAGGCATCGCTCATGCATACAACTGACAAAAACGGCTCCATCCAAACTATCTGCACTTAGGAGGTTCCAGTTGATATTGGAAAAATTGAAATCACCCATTACAACAACCCTGCTACTTCTGCATTTGTTTCCATAATCTGCCTGCCTATGAGATCTCCAAACTCTCCACTGCTATTAGGTGGTCTGGAGAAAACCCCCAACGCAGTGGCTGTTCCGTTGCTGTTTTTAAATTCCATTCATACTGACTCAAACGGCAAACCAACCTCAACAACCTTTCTTTCTGTAGCTGTGATGCACTCTCTGGTTAGCAATGCTACACCCTCTCCTCTTTTATCACCCTCCCTGTTCTTTCTAAACGTTCTAAACCCTGGAACATCAAGCAACCGTCCCTGCCCTTGTGGAACCCAAGTCTCCGTTATGGCCCCAACATCGTAGCCCCAAGTACTGATTCATGCTCTAACATTGTCACTCTTATTTCGGACATTCCTTGCAGTAAAACAGACACACTTTAACCGATCCCTTTGTTTCATCACGTGAGAAACCTTCCTGATAGATTTAATGCATCCTGTCACTGCCCCATATGCAATTGACCCCTCTCAGACATGTGGCTCTGATTCCCCACCTCCACCCCCGCCAAACTAGTTTAATCCCTCCCGAATCACGCGAACAAATCGCCCACACAGGACATTTGTGGCCCTCCAGTTCAGGTGTAAACCGTCCTTCATTTAGAGGTCCCACGATCCCCAGAAGGTATACCAATGGTCTAGTTCTCTGAAGTCCTCTCACCTGCACCAGCGTCAAGGACACGTGTTCAGCTGCATTCGCTGACTGTTCCTAATCACACTATCTCGTGGCACCAGTAGCAAACCTGAGATCACTACTCTACTCGTCCTGCTCTTCAGCTTCCAACTTAATTCTCTGTTGTCACTGTTCACATCCTTAATCTCTTTCCTGTCTATATCATTGGTGCCAACGTGTACCAAGATTTCAGGTTGCTCACCGTCCCCTTTCAGAATCTTGTAGATCCGATCAGTGACACCCTGGACCCTAGCACTAGGGAGACAGCATAACTTCCCTGTCCCGTTCCTGACCACAAAATCTCCTGTCAATCTGTCTAACTATTGGTGCTATAATCCTGATAAAGGGTTTTTGCCCGAAACATCGATTTTACTGCTTCTCGCATGCTGCCTGAACTGCTATGCTTTTCCAGCACCATTCCAATCTAGACTCTGCTGTCCAGCATCTGCAGTCATTGTTTTTACCTAACTATTGAGTCCCTTTCCATTAGCGCTTTTCTATAGCCCCCTTTCCCTTCTGAGCCACAGTGCCAGCTTGATATAGGTAGGCACCCAGTTAGAGGACATCGGTGGGATTCCAGCTGAATCACCGTAACCCCTTCGGCAGAGATCCACCCACCACTGGAGTCCAGAACAATTTGCCCCAATTGATCCAGGAGGACACAACTAGTACATTGCTTGGCACGTGCACATATTCCGAGTTCAGCTGAGTACATGAAAGTGAAGATCACATCGTCCGTGGATTCCAATAGGATCACCTCCGTGTTTGCGCCCTGGAGAACCCGCAGTGCAGCTCCAACTCCGATTTCACTAGCATCAATGGCGACTGGAAACTGTTTTGAAAGGTTTGCTGTAGTTAAAATTGGGTTAATGATTAATATTGTTTTCAAATGGCGAATGCCTCCTGGCATTGTACTGTCTACTGAAACTTTGTCTTCTTCTTCAGGAAATCGGATAATGGCCGCACTACACTGCTGAAGTTTGGAACAAACCTCTGATAGAGTACAATAATCCTAATAGACGATGCAACTGTTTCTTCGAGGTTTGCTTTGGAAATTCCTTGATGAACTTCATGTTTATGTTCTGGGCGGTCAACCTTCCATGACTGATGTTATGTCCCAAGAACGTCACCTCTGCTTTAATGAATTCAATTTTGTTTAAGTTTATCATGAGTTTTGCTTCTGGTCGTCATTCAAAGGGCTCTGCCAACTGTAACATGTGGCTCTGCCAGGACGCACTAAAGGTCACGACATCATTCAAATAGACTGTACAGTTTGGTAATCCAGCCACAATTCTATTAATGAGTCTTCAGAATGTGGCCTCTTCGATCAAAAGACCATCACTTTAAACTGATATAGCCCATTTCGGGTTACAAACACAGAAGTTTCTTTTGCCATCTCTGACAAAGGTGCCTTTCAGTAACCATGCACTTAGTCAAACTTGGTGATGAAATTGGCTTGTTAACTTTTTTCGATACAGTTTTCAATCTAGAAATTGGATCTGAGTCTGGTTTTGTAACAGCGTTGACCTTCCGAAAATCCACGCAGAATTATTCTACTCCATCTCTTAGTGTAGGAAATAAGATGTATGAAAAACTCCACTGAATCTGGCTTGATTCGATGACATCCTCTTCAACATGTCCTCCACCTCCTTCTGGATCTGTATGGCTTTAAAAGGATTAAGCTGGTAGAGGATTTGTTTCATTGCAGCAGTATAACCTTTGTCCATTTTGTGTACAATTGCATTAGTCCTCCCCCACTGATTCGGACATTAGCCCATATACTGTAGTACCAAATCTATCAATTGCATTCTATGCTCTTGAGACAGGTAGCTTACTCACCTAACCCACTACTCAAGAACGTCTTTACTTTTTAATCTATTTTGACACACATCAATGTCTATATCATCTGTATTTGGTTCATCACTTTACGGGGCAATAACTAACACCTCTTTCTCTCTGGTATAATACGGTTTGAACATGTTCAAATGACAGGCCGAATTTTTTTATATATAGCTGGCATCTTTACTAGGTCTTACACTTGACTCACCTTTTTTCTAAGTTTGGAAGGGACCACCAAGCTTGGCTTTGAAGTGATCTCCTGTCATGGGATAGAGCATAACCACGACATTCCCTCGGGAAAACATCAGGGTCTCAGAGCTTTGATCTGCCACCAGCTTCATTCTATATTGAGCCCATTCACGGAACTACCTACGCGATTAACTCAGCCCTCGCCTCCGATATATAATCGAATTTTGTGATGTCCCAATTTGGTGTGTCAATTTTTCATGAATGAATTTCAAGGGCCTCTCACTTCATGACCGAATATTATCAGGAAGGGAGTGAACTGAGTAGTTTCGTTTGGGGCATCTTTAACTGCTAATAATACGAATGGGATAGCTTTATCCCAAAACGTTCAGGTAACTCTAACAGTATGCTGTCAACATGGTCTTCCGATCTGAGGCTCCATGGGAACCGAGATCATATGCACTAGACTTGAAGTGTTTTATACTTATCCTATTCACAACCTCCTTAAACAACTTCGAGTAAAATTTGACCCTTGGACCGAATGAATCCCACACACTGTAAAGAAAGCTACTAACTCCTCTACTGCCCTTTTTTGCCTTGATACTCCATAATGTCATTGCCTCTGGAAATCTGGTAGATACAGTCATTATGGATAACAACTATTACTTCCCATTTTAAGTTATTGGGAGGAGACCTACACATTCAAATGGAACCCGTGTGAAGGCTTTTTAAATGCGGGACTTTGATTAAATTCAATTTCAGACCAATAAAGATTTTTGTAACTCAGCGTAAGAATTTCGCATCACTAGGTGACCTCCTAGAGTAGTTCATGTGCTACCCGTAACACCTCCTGTCTGCATGCTACCAGCAACACAATCTGGTGCACTTTCGCCCATTTCTCCTCTGCACTAACCTGCTGTGGTCTACATTTCCAACTTAGAATTAAATCTTTCTGATAATTACTCTCAGCAATATTGACTGCCTCATTTCCCGAGTATGCATCCACATAAGTATCTGTCATCGTCTTGTCTTGCAGTTCAAGTCCCTTAGCTTTTCAGGATGAAACATTTCCATCTGATCCTCTGCCTGTTCAGGTTCTTTCTGCACCATTACATCAACCAGTGTGTCCAGAAACAGAACCTTAACTGCTTCATCTTTCTCTTTACTTTTCGTTTTGTGCTGTGGTTTATGATGGTGGGATCTGGTTACGACACAGTCTCGGAAAATATCAAGGTATTTCTGATTTGACTCTTCAGTTTCTTTGTCTTCCTTGGCTTTCGACACAACAAGATTTTCTCTGCAACATTGGAACCTGCCAAATTATTCCCAACAACAAACTGAATTTCTCGAGCTGACACTGTGGCAGTCACTCCCAATGTTAATCACCCAGTCTTGAGTTGGCAAAATAATCTTACATAGGAGAACGCGAAATTGCTGCCCCTCTCTCCCACAAATTATGACAACACTCTCGGTAGCAGATCAAAAAGAGTGCATATTTGCTCATCTCTTAATATCAGCAACATTTAAAATGCTGTATTTCTCAAATTGTAACGTTTTGTCCTTCAATCCGTGTTCTTTCTGAGCAACCTTACCCAAGAGGCGAATTCTTTGTCGAGATCAAGTCCGAACTCCATACTGAGCCTATGTCCAGGCTATGCGCTCTCCTGCAGCTCCTGGTCGTTTTTCTTGGGGTCACTTTTACAACGTTCATTACAGTTATTGGATTTGCTTCTTTTACCACATCTTTTCCAACAATAGCTTTCTTTCGCAACTAGCACTGTGACTTTCCATGTCCGAACTTCTGGCAGTGAAAACCTATTTTCCCAGTGCCCTTCTGAAACCACCAGCACTGTAATTTTCTGTGGCAAAACTGAGGACTGCAGAATGCTGGCGATCAGAGTCCAGTTCAGAGTTGTGCTGAAAAAGCTTCTGAGGATGAGGAAAATCGACGTTTCAGGCTAAAGCACATAATCAGGAATGAAGGCTGGGAGGTTCCGGGGTGGAGAGATAAATGTGAGGGGGTGGGGCTGGGCGGAAGGTAGCCTTGAATATAATAGTTGGGTGAAGGTGGGATGAAGGTGATAGATCAGAGGGGGGAGGTGGAAGGGGATAGGTTGAAAGAAAGATTGGCAAGTAGGACAGGTAATGAGGATGGTGGTGAGCTGGAAGGTTGGAACTGGGGTAAGGTGTGTTCCATCACAACTCTAATTTAGACTGTAATCTTCTGTGTCTCACTCCATTACAGTGAAAACACCTGAGGCCTTTCACCTCCTTTTCACTCTTTGGGGCCTATTTAACATTTGGTAAATTATTTCCACTGCTCTTTCGGCATTCTTTCGTAGTTTACAATCCCCTTCTCAGGACGAATTTCTGGCTGGAAACTTGTCTCAGGCACCAACGTGCTTTCATTTGCTAATCCTACTGCCTTTCTCACTTCCTGAACTTTCTGTTCCTCCACCTGAATTCTTACTATCACTAGAAGTGAGTTTTCAAACACCTGCAACAGAATAAACTATCATCGAGCCTCAAAGGTCTTATGTATTTTTAAAACACGCAGCCAGCTATCAAAATGACTGTATTTAATTCTTTCAAACTCAACGGAAGTCTGACCTGGTTGCTTCTTTCCGTTTTGAACTGCTGTCTACATGATTCTGGTGCTAATTTATAAGCACTTAAAATATCCTGTTTCACATCTTCACAAACTCTTTCCCTTCATCTGACAGCGAGGCAAATACCTCACTAGCTCTGTCTACCAGTTTGGTCTGAAATAGCAGTAACCATAGATCTTCGGACCACTCCATTGACCAAGACAATTTTTACAAAAATGAAATACTGCAGGCTCCAACATCTTTCTCATCAAAATTTGGCATAATTTTGACATACTTATATGTATCACTACGTTTTATTTTAATCTCCATCCTCTTAACTACATTTCGCTGAATATGTCGCAACTTCTCAACGTCAAGTTCTCTCTCTTTTTGCGCACGTCAGAACTTTATTGCTTTCTTCTTCCTCGCTTTCTCTTTCTCTATCCCTTTCTCCTCTCTCTTTGTCCTCGTTCTCTCTTTCTTTATCTTCTAACTCCAATTCATCAATCTTAAAGTTTTCTACTCTACTGCACTTGTCTGTTTCTTTGACCTACCTATGTGTTTGTGTAATTCCCTTCCAATTTAAGCTTCCGTTGTTTGTCCTTGGTTAAATCCAAATCTATGTTTTTTGCTGATTCTAAAATTATCAGCTTTTTGTTTTGTTCTGAACTTTCTTGGCAAATTTGAGAATCATCCTTAAATCTCAGAATGCATTGAGCAGTTTTAAGTGCTATTTCACTCACTTTTAATTTAAGCAATCACAAGTCAGCGAAATTAACGAAAAAATGTCTCACCTACGTTGTCTCTAAATATCTAGAGCAAGTGTTTAAATCTGCTGGGATTTTTTTCATACTCCTAAATCTATTCACATGTGTCTAATATACTGCAAAACTCAGACTGGATCCAACTAAAACAGTTTAAAACGCAGACAAAATCCACCAAACTGTTGGAATCCTGATGACGAGCCGCCAACAGTTACTACACGACAATCACCCCCTGCAAATTTAAACTAGCAACAAACGACAGAAGTTCAACTCGTGATGTAATCTTTCAAAATTCGAGAGGTCAGGACATATCGCAATAGGCACTATTTGAAATAAAGATTAACTTTTTAAAGTGGAACAGAGAATAATTAACTATCAAGTATTTACATCTCCTGCCTCTGACATAACTTTTACTTTCCCTCTCTTTCACTGGGCCGATAACAAAAAACCATTAATGTGCCCAGAAAAAAATCAAATGTCAAAACCAGCCAGTTGTCGGATCTTGTCTTAGTATCTTCGTCTGTAGATTTTCTTTTGAGTTCAGTATCGATAGTTTTATTTCTCTGTGCAAACTCCCTCTCTGGGAAGGTACCTCTCAGAGAGTTCTGAATGGAAGCCCTTGTCTGATAGTATTTTGGCATTTCTCCCCCAAATGTTTAGTTTGATTAATATTTATATCCCAAAGAATCGGATCATTCCATTGGTTTTAATATTGTCCAAATACCAAATTCAAACTTAATTGGAATTTAGTATCTTCGGTATAATTTAAATTAACTGGCCGAATTCGAATGTGATTTTTTTCTGTCTCATAACAACCCAGGTACTGTTAGCTGACGGACCAAATGCTACATTGCCAGTTCTCCAGAACTCTGTGTGCTTGATAAGTCCTTCACACGATTAAGGGTTCAGTACTCCTCTGCACCTTCATGATATGAGAGACAGGATTTACAATTATTTGGAAGTCCGTAGCTTGATTAGAGATGGTCAGCATGGCTTTGTGAGTGGCACGTCATGCTTCACAAGTTTTACTGAATTATCTGAGAACGTGACAAAAACACGCTGATCCAGCTGGAGCAGTGGATGTTATGTTCATGGATTTTAGCAAGGCGTTTGATAAGGTTCCCTTTTGTAGAATCATTAAGAAAGCAAGGAAGTGTTAGACACAGGAAACTTTGGCAATTTGAACACTGCGTTGGCTGGGCCATTTTCGGAAGAGAGTGCTAGTTGATAGAAAGTATTCAGCGTGGAGCTCAGTGACCAGTGGAGGTCTGCAAGGATCAGTTTTGCGACCTCTGCTCCATGTGATTTTCTTATGTGAGGAAGTGGAAGGATGCGTTAGTGAGTTTGCCAATGACACGAAAGTTGCAGGAGTTTTGGATAGTATGGAGGCCTTTTGAAGGGTGCAATTGGACATTGATAGGATTCAGAGCTGGGCTGAGAAGTAGCAGTTAGAGTTAACCCTGGAAAAGTGTGAACTGATTATTTTGGTAGATGTAAATTGAATGCAGAAAGCAGGCATATAGCCAGAATTCTTCGTAGTGTGGAGGAACGGAGGAATCTTGGGGTCCACATCGACAGAATGTTCAAAGCTAATACCCAAGTTGACGTGAGTGTTAAGAAGGCAACATTAAGTGTGTTGGCATTCATTCGCACCGGAATTGAGTTTAAGAGGCGTGAGGCTTTGGTGCAGCTCTATACAACCCTGGTCATACCAAACTGGGAACATTGTGTTCATTTCTGAATGCATCAATACAGGAAACATACGGAAGCTTTAGAGAGGGTGCAGAGGAGATTTACCAGGATTCTGCCTGGGAAGGCGTTCAGGTCTTACGAAGATAGCTTGAGGGATCTAGGAATTTTCTCATTGGCGTCAAGAAAGATGTGATGTGAATTGATGGAGGTGCACAATATGTTGAGCGGCAGAGGTTGAGTGTAAAGACAGAAAGATTTCCCAGGGCAGGAATGACGATCACGAGTGTCCATAATTTAAGTTAATTACAGGAAGTGTAGGGAAAATTGTTTCTTTGTGCAGAGAGTCATGGGTGCGTGGAAAAACTGTCAGCAGTTGTCGTAGAGTCAGACACATTAGTGATAATTAAGTGACACTTGTACAGGCACATGGATGATAGTAAAATGAAGGGTGTGGAGGCTAATTTTTTCTTCGAGTGGTATAAAAGATTGGCATCACATCCAGGGCAGAAAGTCCTGTCGTATGCTGTACTGTTCTATATTCTATGTTCTTGTTCAGTATTAAATTGGTGTTTCTCTGTTCTGAAACTCCCTGGTCCTTTAATCCCGGTGAAGGAAAAGTTCCTCCAGCATTTACACTGTCAAGCAATCTTCGGAATCCTGTCTGCTTCGTCCTTCCAAACTTTATTGAATAGTTCACAAACTACTTAGCCTTTGCTTATGTGATGCGACCTTCAAACACGAAAGTATTCCAGTATACCTTCTTTGAACTGCCACCAAGCAAATAACAAATTTCCTTCCATAAAGTAACTAAAACTGCTGACGATATTCCAGATGTCGTTTCCCCAGCACCTTGTTCAGTTGCAGTCGGACCACTGCACTGTAATACTTCAAGCCAAGGAAATGAGAGACAACATTCCATTACCTTTTGTGATTGCCTGCTGTCCTCTGTGCCAGCTTTCTGTGTTTCGGCGCAAGTACTCGGAAGCCCCATTGTTTTGAAGTTTTCTTCATTTAAATAATATTCTGTTCTTCGTTCTCTCTTGCAAAATGGCACCTTCAGGTCTTCCTACATTATTCAACAGTTGTCAACGTTTGGCCCATCGACTTGAACTATCAATATAGTTCAAGAAATTGTTTGGATCCCTCTCACAACCTACCGTTTCATTTATGTTAATGACATCTGCAGTTTTGGTGGCAGGAAGTTCATTACCTTACTCCAAATCGTTAATACCGTGCAGTTACGACCTGCTCAGACTCTCCCCTCGCCTCAGGCGTGGCGAACGTCAGATGAAACCACAACCAGTTGTCTCCGCATTCTGATGATGTTGCTCCTTTAACAAGATGATGTTGCCCTAATTCTTTTCATAGCAGTCATAACAACAAAGGTTCTGGGCTGTCTTGTAAGGCAACTGCAAGTCTGTGAGATGGGGTTAGAAAGCAAAGGATGTTTCAATCTACCAGCTGTCTGTGTCTGCTTTTCTCGAACAAAGCTGTTGAAATCTGTTCCATAAGTAAAAACCATGTAAATACAGACAATTCGAGATAAAGATTTGCGAGATAATCATTGAAAGGTGCTACATGTTCGAAACTGCGAATCTGAAAAAAGAAATCGAGCAGTTGCAGCATTACTTCAAAGTATTGGAATACGTCAACTAGCGTGGATTGTATAACCTTAAAGAGACGCATTAACGTCAGTCTGGAGCAATGCTTGGAATAACTTGCACGAGAGGAATTGTTCTTCAAAGCGAATATATCGGGAAGACCAAGAGACTATTACATTTATGATCATCTGCCGAAAACAAGTAATCTGAGCATGTGACAGACATTTTGGAGTTCACAAGATTTTGACATCAATGCCAATTATTATGAACACTGTAACTGAGGAAGTGAAATGAGCAGTGTCTTGTTCACAGATGTTTAGTTAACATTATACTTTGTGAGTGAAATGTTGAGAACATATGCGTAAAGATTAGTGGACCAGAAGACCACATGCTGAGTGGTGTTATGTGGTGGGAGAGTGGGTTTGAGCTCAAGGTATAAAATTCGTGTCTGTTTCTCCATGTACCTGCAGTTAGATGTCGCAGAATTTGAAGTTTCGACTATATTCATTCATGGGATTAGGGTACCACTTGCTGGAGCAGTAGGGATGGCCCGTCCTTAATTATCCAGAAGGCAGTCACGTTTATGGTGAGAAATAAATTGAAATAAAGCAAAGCATCAACTCTGATTTGTTGAATCAATGACATGTTCTGTGGTTGTACATTATCGCTGAATCCAAAAATACTGATCAAACAACGCATATGACCGGACTTGGTTATTAAAGGCATAACCACTGACAGCAATGAAAAAAGATGCATCACCCCTGAGTAGCCATGATGCTGAGATGGTCAGATGCAAATTGCAAGATACATCTGCCAAAATTCTGAAAGAGTTGTGCATTCTGGAATTCTATAACAAAAGCAGCGATCACTGGAACATCTCAGCAGGTTTGGCAGCCTCTTTGCAGAGATAGCACAGTAAAGTTTTCTACTCCAGTGACCCTACTTCAGCTCTGATGATAGCGAGGAAAAGGACATATGTGTTTTCATAAGATAGCATATGGAAGGGGGAGTGTAATGGCGAAGGAGAGTAAATGATTGTTGGAGATAGTGCATCGATGTTGCTTCTGTGACAAGGTTACGTTGCAATTGTTTGTTTTTCGGAGAATTCGGAAAGCGGAGAGTCTGAGATGTCTGGAACCATCGACTTGAAAGTATTTAAATTTTTTTTAATACTTGTACAATGTAAGGGAAGTGGCCAGTCCTCCCAGGCTAGGTTTATAGCAAGCAGAACATTTGACATTGCTGGTCAGGTTTTAACATGGGACTGAAGAAACCAGTTCCATGCTGATCTTCTTGATCCCTGCCATTTATTTTGTAAAAGTCTGTCTTTCATTTTACCGCTGGGTTTTTTTTTGCCAAATCGATGTTTACAGGGATTCGCATGTTTTGTTTTTCGAACAGCGTCATTCTTTTGTGATATTGTCAATCGGGTGGGGTGTAGGCGTGTTCTCTTTTGTTCATGCTTTCTTCGCTAGTCCATGAATAAATAATTTTTCATTTAAAAATCTTCCAAGATCGAACCATTCTGTGAACGCATCCCTTGGCAAATAAAGGAAATTTCGGGCACAGAATGTAAAATGCAAAAATCCATTCCAGGATGAAAAAAAACACATGTAGACGGAGTCAACGAAGCAGCTAAGAGACATTCACTAAAGTTTGTACATATTTTAAAAGCCCAACAGTGTCCGACTAAATCTACACTGAAAAAGTTGCTACATTGTTCCAAATTTTAAAAATAAGCTCAAAGCTTCACAGACTGTGTCTTCAAGTGCTCTTCAGTGGCCAGGTGTGAAAATCTCATTCACCCCCTCTGTGAAAAGACACAATGTCAAAGGAAACACTTACAGCGACAGCATCAGCACAAAGTGGTCTACTAATGGCTGAAAATAGCTATTTTATCGTAGCAGGCCATGGGATGACGAGGCCTCGTGTGTGGGGTTTGTGAAAATTTTTGAGGAAGGTGTTCGATCCGAAAAGTTAGTGAGTGCGATATTAAGCTGCAATATTCCCAATCAGAAAAAGATGTACTGATTTTCCATATTGCGCTGAGTTTCAATGCAGCAAGCCTGAGACAGGAATGATCTCCGGAAAATACGGTGGTGCGTAGAAATAACGGGTAAAATGGTCATGTCTACCAACAGAACGTAGCTGTTCAAAGAAACAATAGCATGTTCTGCGTTTCAGTGCCTCAGTGTAGAGGGCACGGCATTGAAAGTAGTGAATAGAGTAAGCAACTTTGACTTAAGTCAAGGTAAACTTTGTCTGGAAAAAGGGAAGATCAGGACTGAAAGAGTAAACAGGCACGAAATAAACATTCTAAAATTGCATAGGGATGTGCAATAAGACTGTAGAGTTGATTTGGGAGAAAAGAAGGAGTTTTATGGACCAGGACAGACACCAGCAAAAATAAGTTACGAAAGTAACCTCGACGCTAATGCTTTTGTATTTTATTGGCAGATTTGAAGTACATATTCCAGGTATGGTGCAGCTACTCAAACGACTCGGCATAACACAAAACGGAATCTATTTCAATGGTACAGTTGATACACAACCAAAAGGAAACGGAATTTAGAGAAACTTAGCTTTTGGAAATCTTAGCTGACCCGACAAAATGACGTAACCAATGAACTGTTACAATCCAGATCTCATCCCAGAAACACACCTATTGGCAAAAAAAGAGAAAGTTCTAACACAAATCTTTGCACACAGGAAGGAACAACGTTCAAATAGGTTTCAGAGAGAACATCAGAAATGACACATTTCCTGGAGACTGCAACTTATCCTGGAATCCAGCAGATCATGTCCAATCCAGCTAAACCATACTGGAATCAACCTGAACTGAGAAAAACAGCCACTCCCCTGTCATGGCTAGGCTGGGCTCTTCCTCGACCCTTCAGTACCTCTGTGTGTACGATCTCTCATTAACAAAAAGAATCAAGGACAAAATAACCTGGTTAAATTGACAGCATCGTCACAGAGTACTCCAGGGAACCTCAGCGTGAGTGTTCTTTGCGGAAGGCTGACACAAGACTAGAGGGGAACATATAAATCGTAGTGGCAACCTGCGGGAAAGCACAAACAGCTGATAATGCTCCTTTGAATGCTGCTGCTGGTGTGTCCCGACAACATGACCACTATCAAAGTTGAGGGGGTGGGGCGAAGAAAGAGTTTGGGACAGAAGTGTAGGAGACGGTTCAGATACAGGTGAGGGCCCCTGGTACCTGCGAAAATCAACGTTGAGCATAAAGGTGCACATTTCTCAAGCTTCCTTGTTTAATTTGGCATCAGGACAAAAGATGCGACGGAAACAGAGAAACATGGAGAATGGAACAGAATCTTTCAAGAAAGCAGGGTGTGAGGACTTATCGTCAACATAATTGTGTCGCCAATGGACTGTTGATGGATATTAGTGGGCAACCAACCACCAGAAATTTAAATGCAGATATGGAGGGGGCCGGGGAGGAGGAGATCAAATTTGGAACAAGTGAACATGAGAGCAGGGTGGAAATTGAAAAAGAATAGATAAACTTCCTTCAATTCTGAATGAGACCATAAAAGAGCACTGATAACGTCATTGATATCAGAGAGAGAGAGAGAGAAAGAGAGCTATGGGCGCGGACTGGAACAAGGGATGTCAATCCTACTTCACAAGGACGCAGGTTTCACTGTGGGCCACGCAAGAACCCATGACCGCTTTGGCCTGGGGAAGTTGAGCTTTTGTTCAGGGTGAGTCTAAACTGGGCAAGGTTAAGAAAGTTCTCGGTACAAGTGGACTATTAATATAAAGAACTACCAGAAAGTCCTGAGATCACCCTGATGGGCATGGAGTTTTAAATTGATTGAATGTCCTGTGGTAGAGAAACGTTGGCCAGAGTCCACCACGTGACAATCCCGAAACTGCAGTGAAGCATCAGAGAAATGGGGGAGGTATGTGGGAATGAACCGAAGAGGAGAGAAATATTGAATCGAGTGTGGAACAGATGGGTTCTGCTGGGCAAGAGCGGACAGAATCCACAGGTATGCTAGTGAGACCTGTTTATCAATTTTGGGAAGGATATGGGAGTGGGGTGCACGGAGTAGGGAGAATATGAGCATGTCATGCAGTGGACGCGAGCTCAGAAGTTAAAAGAAGATCAGTGACTATAGTGGACACTTTGGTCGGCTGTTCAATGTGTGAGGCATGGTCCACATGGAGGTAGCTGGAGTTATTCGAAAGCTACTGCTCAACAGCTGTAATGCAGAGGTCGGTAGGTCAGACAACGGCAGCACAGTCCTTGGTGACAGGCGTTATAACAAAGTCAGGGTTGAATGAGAAAATACAGAATGCAGTAGGTTCAGAGGCATATCAGCTGAAATGGGATAGAATGCACAGAGAAATTGAGGAGACCAATTTGATGGCCGCAGTTCTCAATGAATAGGTCGATTTCAGGTGAAGGGTCAGAGGGAGTGGTGCATTTGTAGGCAGAGTGTCGGAGCAGAGTAAAGGAGTCTCTGGGACAGGGAGAGAATTCGTGTTCAAAGGAAATAGCATAGAGGGGATCTGGTACAACAGGATCAATCGTCAACTGTGTGGTGATGCTTCTCCTTCACCAAGGTTATTTTGTCCTTGTTTTCTGTTCAAAGAGCTCAAAAAACACAGCTTCAGGACTGTCACCGTTTAAAAGGTTGCAGGGCCAATTTGCTTATAGCCTCAGGAAAAAAGGCTTTCAATTTTAAACGTAAACACTTATACAATGAAAGGGTCTGGGCCAGTTCTGCAAGCTTAGCTTTTGATTGGTTTGGTTTGGTGTTAGCCAGCAGTCAGTTTTGAAGTTGCTGGACCCAGAGAAGCAGGTTCGTGCTGATCCTCCCTCTCTCTGACATCTCTCCTGGAAGAACCAATGTTGGCGTTTAATTTTTTTTGGCAATGGAGTGCATTTGGGGATTGTTGCAGTTATTTGGGACAGCATCAGTAAATTGCGATAATCTCTCGGGTTTTCGCATTTCTTAAGTTATTCTATATTCCGTTCTGTTTTGTTTGTGTTTCAATCAGTAAAGTTGCAAATGCATTTTTAAATACTTATTAGTCCGGCCAGCGGCATCACTCCAGGAATATCCACAACACAGCTACTCAAAACGATTACAAAATGTTTAGACCGGGCTACTTTCTTGAAGTATTTGTGGGGATCTGCCCTGTTCCATAGTATATGGAAGAACTTAACGGTCAACGTATTGAATTTGGATGACAGAAAGCGACCTTAGACATGCAAATATTGGATATGACCCATTCAGGAAGAAGCAAAAGAAATACAAAAACAGCAGCACAGGAAGAAAGGCTGAGAAAAAGCTGCTGGATCTGTAGGGTTTGTAAACAAAAAAAAGAATCACGGTCTTTTTTTTTCCTCATCGTCCATTCGTGGAAGAATTAGGTATAGGAGTAACATTCAAAGATGTGGACTGAGTTTACAAACATTTCGTTCATGCATTTCTTGAGCGTGATCATAAGATGTCGTCTTCCACAATAAAGATATGTATGAGAGAATGTGGTGAGCACATACTGCGAACAAGTGGTGCAGCCAACTAAGTTCCTGACAGATGAGCGAGAACGTGTTTGTTGTGTGAGAAAATGGAAATCTTTCAGCAGTGAATACAACGACTAAAATCTCCCTCAGTAGCTTGTTTCTGTGAATGAAATCACACGACCTTCGATGACATCCTCCTTAGAATCTTATGCGAACCCACAGGCTGTGAGCGGATATCAATTTTAGAACATAGAGCATAGAAAAATACAACACTGTGCACAACCTTCGGCCCTCAATCTTTCGCCGCCTGTAAATCCAATCTGAAAACCATCTAACCTACATTGTCCCATTATCATTCATATATTTATCCAATCACCGTTTAAATGACCATGAATCTGACGAGTCTACTACTTTTTCAAGCATGACATTGTGCCGCATTATTGCTCGCTGAGTTAAGAAACTATTTCTGACATCTATCCTACAATCTACTGCCACTGAGGTTACTATTACGTCCCCTCGTCCTAGCCGTCACCACTTTAGTATAAAGGCTCTCACTGTCCGCCCTTTTGAAACCTCTGTTCATCTTGTATTCCTCCATTAAGTCACCTCTTAACCTTCTTCGTTCTAACGAAAACAACCTGAACTCTCTTAGCCCTTCCTCATCAGAAGCTCTCTCCGTAATATATATTAAGATATATAAATATTAATAAAAATCACTGACACATTAAGATAGATTATATCCTTTAAATGCCTGACCATTATTCAGAGGCGATGAGTCACCCAGCATCTCAAACACTCAGTATTTGTCGATTGGCATGGACCAAAGGTTAAAGGGTCGGTGAAGATGGTCCTGTTCACAGGGGAAGGCGATATAGGCCAGAAAACAGTGATGTCGTCAGTCTTCAGGGAATACTGAGTCCAGTTTGGCCTAGTGAATTCATAGACATGAGAAGTTTAGGAGGTTGGAATAAGAACTGTCTCCAAAGTGGGAGATTCCCAAACTGCTGGAAATGCGAGAGCGCAGATGGCTCAGAGGGACCGGGCCTGAAACATATTAAAGAGACATAGTACATTATCAGATGCAGTTGGGGTCCCAGAGATTATCCACAGGTAATGATAGACAAGTTTACATGAGAAGAACTCATGATGTTACTCCAGTAGGTATATAGTAGAATATTCTCCATTTTGCAGTTCTTGTTTCTTTCAATCTCATGTTTCAGCAAAAAACAATCTTCCCTGTTTCTCTTTATTAAATGCCTGTAATTACTGGAACTGATTGATTCCCCGAGGAATTGATGCATGCATAAATACACAATCCATTCCACTGACTCTGCTGTGGGTACTGAAAGTGTTCCAGCTTCTGCAGATATTATTCACTGTGATCAAAAATGGAGAAGCCTGCAATTCTGCTCGTGAAAGAAATTTATTACCCACTACTTGCATCAGAGCCATTCCGGGTGAGTGGATTCCATTTTTAAACATTTTTTTTTTCTGATGAACTTTTTCGAAGATGATTTTGAAACGTCTGAAGCGGCGAGTGGGGGGACTTGATTCAGTGTTTCTCACTCCAGAGTACCAGGTACTGCCATTGCTCCACTAGAGGACTTCGTAGGTCATTGTAATCTATCTGTACTGATCCCTATCATCACTCTTCTAGCTAATTCGCATAATGTATCAAGTGAACAAATTCTTTCGTTCCACCATTGCAGAATAACTAACTTGGGGAACTGGCTTGTCTACCTTGTATTTTAATCACTGGTTTTGCTACATCTTTCTGGCATGATAGAAGGCTGCTTAATGATTCCGTGTATATTTGGACTGCCTTGTTATCTCTCAGAGAATGATCCCTGTGCGAGGTGACAAAATATTTGTTGTATATCGTTAAGCACATGACATAGACTGACATGATTATGTTTCATTTGAATCAGGCACTGATTCATTATGCACTGTTTTTTTTTCTTGTCTTATAGCGAACTTGGCCACAATTTGGATTCTTTCACAAAGGAAATGTGGTCTTTCTAAATGTGTCACTGTTTACATGATGGCCATGGCAACAACAGATCTACTGGTCCTGATCAACAATGTCGTATTCTATCACATCTGCAGTTATCACTTCCCTTTGTCATTTCTATCGCGTACTCATGTTTGCAGAGTCATTATATATTTGACCGCTGTCTCACCCGATTTATCTGTTTGGTGCCTTGTTTCGTTCACACTTGATCGATTTGTTGTGATTTGTTGCCAAAAATTTCAAACAAAATATTGCACCGAAAGGATTGCAATCGCTCTCGTAATAACCATCACAGTTGTGATCGTATTGAAGGAAATTCCGGTTTTGTTTGCTTCTGAACCTGAGAAAATTATTACCAACGTGCAGTGGGGCTGTCAGTCAAGTGCAGCATTTCTTTCCTCTTCTGCAGGTATAGGTTATGTCTGTTTTTACAGCGCCTGTGTCACTTGGATTCCATTCACACTGATTACCTTATGTAACACATTAACTGTCCAACGCATTGTCCTGGCAAATAGAATCCGCTCTGTACTCCGGAGCTCCAAGAGTGGGAATCATAGTGACTCAGAATTGGAGAACCGCAGAAAGTCCATCATTTTATTATTCTCAATATCAGTAAGTTTTCTCTTGCTCTGGTTGACAAATGCCGTGAGTTTAGGTGTTACCAAATTAAGAAACATGGTTAATTACCGAGTCAAGTTCACCAAACCTGAATTTATCGCCATTGAAGTGGGAGATATCTTAAAGCTTTTCAGTTGCTTTCTGAACCCTTGTATTTATGCAGCGACACAGAGCAAGTTCAGAATAGAGCTGAAAAATATGACAAAATCTCTGTGGGTATTAATCCAAAGAGAGGTCGACAGAAGTCCATAAATTGAATTTAGCTGAGCAGCAGTTCTGCCCAAATAGTTTTATTTTCAGGTCTGTCTCCATCGGACTAAAGCCTTCTTTCTAGTAATATGTGACATGATTCATATCTACATTCACACATCTTGAATATTCGAGATTCTGTACAGTCTGTTGGATTTCTGTAGCATTCTCTATTTTGCTGGGTTACAGTGAGCTAACTCATCGTGCAGTTTGAGTTCCTCGCCTTTACCAATCGGTTCATCAAAGCAGTTCTCGGCCAACAGTTTAGAAATATATGAATTGCATTTACAAAGATATTTAGTGCGGATAGAATGAGTGGTGAGATATTAAGGTTTTAAGTCCAGTGAACCTTCTTCACTACATTTGTGATTGGGGAATTTGAACTCAAAGAAGCAAAAGCAGGGGTCGGGGAGAGCAAGAGTTTGGAATCTCGAATTAAGTCCATAAATTGAATTTAGCTGAGCAGCAGTTCTGCCCAACTAGTTTTATTTTCAGGTCTGTCTCCATCGGAATAAAGCCTTCTTTCTGGTAATATGTGACATGATTCATATCTACATTCACACATCTTGGATATTCGAGAACACCTTTTATTTTTGTGGAGTAAAGACAACCTTGTCCATTAAATCCAGCACATGTTGCAGTCATAGACCGAACATAACCTGATGTTTATGAATTTTAGCATCCATATTAAATACAAAGAATTCAATTTCAGCCACTGAAATGGAAGATGTCCATTTGAAATAATCAATCAAGACTAATTTTAATCGGAACTGGCGTTATGGTATGTTCACATGTATTGACAATTCTGTCAGCCACGGGATCTGAATCTTCTATGGTGTGGGCAGTTTATGGGAGAGAGCTCGTCGATGTGAAATCTGGCAGGACTCTTTTCCGACTGCGAATGTCCTGTGGAGGAAACAGTCCACGTTCCATCGATGTTCCACCTCACGTGTTCGACCTCGCACATTTCTTTTACAATTGGGGTAATATACTTATTCAAATTGGCCTCTCTCATTATTCCTAATTTGTACAGCAGTATACTTGGTTACATTATAAATAAAGGAAATACTGGAGAAAATCAACATGTCTGTCAACATTTGCGAAGAGAGGAATCAGAGAAACAGTGAAGTATCCACCCATGGGCAGCAAGATTCTAATAAATACCATTTTATTCAGTATGTTGTAGTTTTCATAGTTTCTAAGTTAAATTCATCTATATTGAGATTATTTATATAAATCATTTAGAAGAAATAGCACCAAGAATATGCTGACATTTTCAAAAACGTTTACCGTGATAATATTCAAATTTAACGATATGTCAGTAGAGATACCACTCTTGTGTGATCTGTGTAATTTCAATTTTAATTCTCCCTTGTCAGCGCGCTCGTGGCTCACATAGAAAACTAGAACTCCTTTCCTTTGCGGTTCTGTTTTGTAATTGGCTTTATTTGCTGACATTGAGTATCATGTGCAGTATGGTCTATTGAGAAGTTGGCTCATGCACCAGTCAATCATATTTGTTTGAAAGTGCATCAGTCGTGACTGGGTAAATGACTGGAAAGACTCTGAAATAATGACATATGGGAGAGTGTTCTAGTGTTAGATGTCAAAGACCTGGATTTCGGAAATTAGTTCATTCAATTTCACGAACCATCTTAATTTGCGATGGAACGGTCGGTGTGAATTTCTCTCAGGTAACAATTTATATTCTGCACCAAATTCGAACCCAAATGCTGCATTTCTCATTATTATGCTTCGCATTGTTCGTTTTTGTCAACATCAGAGACATTTTAATGAGCAGCAAATCCCTTAGGAGACTCCGGTCCCATAGCAACGGCGAGAGTCAGAAAGAAACTGAAATGTAATTTCAAGAAAAAAACCTTCATTTTACTGTTTGTGATCTTGGCCAAGTTTAACCAGTCATTGTCAATATTACCGTGAATTTTGTATGATTCCGGATGCTTGGCTGAAGTTGTCAAACGATGTACCTACATTACATTGTGCAGGATTTCCGCTTCATGCTGCAGGTCTTTAGCTGCTGAACAGAAACTGCAATATATGCTGTGACTCAGGCTACGTTCAGGCAGCAGCTAAAGATTGTGCTAAATTATCCCCAAATATATCAATCAATGAAAAGTGACTAACTACTCAATAAATCCAGAATTTTGCAATTTTAAATCAAGTTTGCTACAATGAAACAGCCTGTCGCTGTGTTCAAATTCTGTGTGTAGTTCTGGTTTTCCAATCTTCTCACACAGGTTATGTCAACTTCGGGACCAGGAGGACAAAGCACCATTTCACTTCCCTTGTCTCCAACTTCAATTTGTCAGTAATAAATATGCTCATTATAAACTGCCGAGCGGCAGAGCTTACTGGCTGTTTTGCCTTTTATTCAAAAGGCTGAGCCAAATAAAGACCGACTCAGGCCCAACGCCTGGTCTTCAGGGAAAGTGATGGGACCGTGAACGAGTTCAGGAGTTGAGTTCAAGTAGCCCTGTTCCTAATTTCACTTCTGAAGTTAAACCTCTCTCTTCATCTTGCCCTGCCTCCCAATGCTCGAAACCTCTGTCTTTCTTCCTATCTCTCTCTCTTCTCCGTAAGCAACGTCGTCCCATTTCTGCTCTCTCTTCCATTCTTTCTACCTCCTTTCTCCTTCATACTCACTCACTCGTGAACTTTCTCACGAGTTCCTCGGAGGTACAAATTTCCACACTCTACACTTACAACTTTCCTCCAGCCATTTGTCTCTCTTATATCTTTTTCCCTGTCTCTTCATCATTGTTCTGTGGCTCCATTTCTCTCCTTCCACACCATCATTCTACTTTGTACTTCTGTCTGTCTCGCCACCATTTTCCAAGAACAAGGAACAACATAGGACAGAAACAAGCCGTGCGGACATTCAAACATTTGCCTCCACGTGTTACTCTTCCATATTAAATCTGTGTTCACTTACAGGATCAATACCCCTCTATTCCCTTCCGACTCATGCATTCGTCCTGGTGCTTCTTTAATGCTGCTATTGTGTCTGCTTTCACTATCTCATCTGGCTGTACGTTGGAGGCATTCGCCATCTTTAGTTAGAAAAAAAAAATGCCTTGCCCATCTCTTTTAAACATCAGAACCTACAATCCCCCCTTCCCCGCACATTGAACCCGTGTCCACGAAAAATTGTACATCGAACCTTTGATAAAGCTTCATAATTTGCATAACTTTCCTATTCACAATCTTGTAACTGCTCACAGATCGCCCCTCAACCTCCTGCATTCCAGTGAAATCCATCCACAACTTCAGCAATCTATGCACCGTTTGGAAGCTTATTAATTAGACCAGCCACGTTATTCTCCGAATGATTAATGGAGATCACATACAGCAGGGGCCCCACCACTGATCCCTGTTGAACACCGCTAGTCACATCTCTGCATTCTGAGAAGCATTTTTTCCACCCTTATTCTCTGCCTCCTAAGACTTAGCAAGTTCTCTATGCATACAGCTAGGTTTCTCCTAATACTATGTAAATTTACTTTTTGTACAAGAACTTCATGGGGGATATTGTCGAAGGCTTTACTGAATTCCATGTAGATAACATCAATCGCTTTCCCGTCATCACTCATCTTCATCATCTCCTCAAAAGGCTCGATCAATTTAGTGAGGAAGGACCAACCCCGCAGTAATCCTTGCTGTCGATAGCTTATAAGACCTTTTGGTTTTAAATGCAAATGGATCCTGTCCCGAAGAATCTTTTCCAAAAATATCCCAACCACTGACATGAAATGCACAGGCCTGTAATTTCCAGGATGATCTCAGTGATCCTTCTTAAATAATGAAGCAGCATTGGCTATTTTGCAGACCTCTGGGACCTCGTCTGTATTCAAAGAGGATACAAAGATATCTATCAATACTCTAGAAATTTGATATTTTGCCTCCCACAATATTCTTGGAAAAATCCAATCAAGAGCGGGGGAACTATGTATCCTTAATATCTTTAAAGATTTTGAAAACCTCTTCTTTTTTATAGAAGCTTGCCGAAGAAATTTGACACTCTGTTACCTGAGATCATCCTCCACCGATTCATTCTCTTTCGTGAATACTGACACAAGATATTCATTTCAGGCCTCACGGACCTTTGCAGCGTGGAAACAGGCCCATCAGCCCTACAAGACCACACCGACCCGCCAAAATGATCCCCTACATCCCTGAAGACTATGGGCAAATTTGTATGGCTATTTCAGGAAAAGTGCACATCTTTAGGTTGTGGGAGGAATCCGGAGTAAACCCACGCAGACACGGCGAGAATGTGCAAAATCCATAAGTCAATTACCAGAGGCTTCAATTGAACTCAGATCCCAGGCGATGTGAGTCCGCTTTGCTAAATACTCAGCCAACGTGCCACCCGGAGCTCCATACTGGGATTCGTCGTTTGTCCTTGAGAGGATCAATGCTTTTCCTCGTTACATTAATTCATTTTATAAATGTATAAAATATGTATTTATAAACATACTCAGGAATCGCCTTAATTCTATTTCCTAATGATTTCTCAGGACACCTGATTCTATCAGTAATCTGCTGCTACTGAATTTTTAACACACGCTTGTTGAAATACTCGCAAGTCTCATATATGGATTTCCCCTCAAACAGCCTGTTCTAATCAAACTTCTCCATTTTCTGTCGAATATTGTTTTAGTTCACCTTTTCCCAGTTTCACACCGTCACATGAGCACTGCTGTTATCCCCATCTTAACGAATCTTAAAATTCACAGTATCTCAAAACATAACAAAACTGAATGGCCTGGAGAAAGTGGCTGTGGGAAACATTGGTAGGAGGGACGACGACCCGTGGTAACAGCATTAGAGTAATAAGAAGACGTTTTAGACGGAGATAAGGAGAACTAACCTCAGCCAGAGAGTGGTGAATCTGTGGAACTCACTGCCAAAAAAAGCTGTGCGAACTAGCTCATTTAACACATTTCAATAGAGATGAACAGGTTCTTGATTACCAAGGGAATCCAGGGTTAGGAAGAGAAAGCAGGAGAATGGGTATGAGAAACTTTTCAGTGTTGTTTGAGTGGCAGAACTGACTCGATTTACTACATGGCCTAATTTCTGTTACAAGAGCTTACGGTATTGTGGTATTGTGGTCACTGCTCCAAAACGCTCCAGCAATGAAATTTCATTCACCTGGCCAGGCAAATTTCCAAATACCAGGTGCAGTATGCCGCCCTCCCTGGCTGGAATTTTTACAAACTGTGCAAAGAAAACCTCCTGAATTATCCTGACAAATTCTGCCTAATGCAGGCCCCAAGCATGTAGTGCATCCACGTTAATTTAGCAAGTGCAAATCACTCAACACAACCTCCTTTTTATCACATCTTCCCAATCACTGTCCATATATTCTCTCGTATCTCTCGCGCTGGAATTTGCGAGGCCTGCCGTTCATCACCAGCATTGTGATTCCACCTTTCCTGTGCCTGGCTTCTACACAGATTGACTCGTTACACGAGTACTATGATGCATCGTCTCTCAGTTATCCCGTGTGGTTATGGGGTACTCCTTCATCAATTATGTAAATCACTAAATACTTCTGTATCTCTTGCTGTGGCCCCTGAAATATTCCAATCCTGGGACATCCAGCTACTTGGCCTGTCCCTCTTTCAACAAATAAATCACAATAAATGTGTAATCGCCATCATGTCGCAGTACAAGTTCTCACTAAATCCATAAGTGCAACGATCTTGCCTGTTATATTTCTCACATTGACAAACGTGCATTTCCTAAAACAAAGCTCTCCTGCTCTTCAGAGCAGCGTTTCCCTGTGAGTTATTGCTCTTTCTCGTGTCTGACTTGATTTCTAACTCTCGTTAACTTCTGCATGTACTGCCATACACCTCAGGTTGCCATCCCTCTGCCACAATGGACTGCACACTCCACAACCAATCTAACAAGCAATACACACCAGCCCCTTCCCTAATGAGGACATCTGTCCCGGTCCTAACAAGGTGAAAATAATCTAGTTTATCTAATCCACACCTGACCCAGAACTGGTCGCAATCCACAACACTAACTTCTCAGCCGTGTGGTATTCAGAGATGCCCTGCTGTTTCTGCTAGGACCATCACGTCGCAATGGTAGTAATCCTGAGAAAACCATCTTTTAGCTCCTACATTTCAAAATCCGTTCCAGTTCTCAATATTTTGCTTTTCGCACCTCCTCCATTTTTTAATCTATGTTGTTAGCACGAACATATACCACAACCACTGGCCGTTCGCGTTCCCCCTCTGGGATGTCCTGCAACAGCTCAGAGACTTCTGGAATTCGCGCCTCAGGGACAGAACCTACCATAAATCACCTAGTAATTCACTTTTCAAGTGAATCCCCTATAATTATTTCTTTTCTATTCGTTTTTCTCACTTCCTCCGCAGCAAAGCCAACCATGTTTGCAGGAATTTGGATGCTGCTGTTCTCTAAACTGGTATGTCTGTTTTGCAGGAGAACATCCACAGAGGATTCCTGCACTTCTTGATTATCCATCCTGCCCGGCCTTATTGCGTCTGAGTCTGTGGTGTGACCACATCTCTGTACATGCCGTTCACGAGACTCTCCGATTCTTAAACATTTCTCCGTGTTCCCACATCAAGCAAGAGAAGCAGTTGACAATTTAGATGTGTCCTGCCAGATGCTCCCATTTAACTTAATTAATCCTGAAAATATCACATTCTGTTAACGTTAAATTGACAATACTGCTGCTGCATAATCCGATAAAAAATTCAGAACTTACCTGCTACTCACCAGCAACAGCTTTCAGAAGTTATTTAAGCTTGTGATCCAGTACTCACTGGAACGCTCGCTGTTAAACTTCCAGTGATGTCTCGATGTTCTGTCCCTTCTTCTCTGGAAGTTGCCACTCTTTTTACTTTTGTTTAGAGTGGAATCAAGAATGGAAGACTGGAATTTAGCGAAAGCTAGAACCTTATTCAATTTGGGCTGCCAGTAAAGACTCCGGAACTACAGACCAGTAAAGTTAACATCTATGCTGAGTGAGTTATCCGAGATGATTCAGAGAGATATGATCGACAGGATTTGAATTGGAACAGTCAGCATGTCTTTGTGTGTGGTAGGACATGCCTCAGGATTGACAAATCCAACACCTGAGAACGGTAGGATGGTCAAAGACGTTTAGATTAGAGAGTAGCGACGAGCTAATCAGAGAAAGGAAGTCAGGCAGGAAATCTCGTTGAATGGTAGTTTAGAACAATCGCTGAAATGTCGTGGTAGCAGATATCTCAAAAAGCGGGGGCGGGATTTACCGTTTTGATTGACAAGGTACAGTTCAATCAGATGGAGGGGAATGCACAGGACAGGATGATGGCCGATCAGCAGACCAATATGAATGTGGGCGGGGCGAGAACTTTCATAATAAGGGGTGAGGACTAACGAAGTATCATGGTTGGAAGGAATATGATAATAAATGGAAAGCAAACCAATCGACAAATGAGGGCGGAGTTTAACCTATTGCAAGGTCATATAAAGAGAAAAGTGAATGGCGGGATTGGGCCTGATAACACAGTGGACACAGGCACTGACTATTTGTAGAACAGGGTTGTGGTGGGACGGGGCGATGGACATGGGAGGCGACCAATCCGAGAGAAAAGGTTAAACAATGCCTCCGACTTTCATATCCACATTCCACCTAACTAAGCTCTCTATCTCCCAGCGCCCAACCTCAACGCTTGGACAAACCTTACCCTCCTCCACGCGTCCTTGAACTGACTTTATCTGTCCATCTTCCTTTCCACTGATGAATCAGAAGGATTTCTTACCTGCGTCCACCTATCATTATCCCACCCAACTTTCCCCCAGCTGCACGATTTCATCCCCTTTACACCAGAACTAACTGCTCCCTTCCCCATTCTTATGAAGGTTGTAGAATACGAAGTGGTCTTGTCTATTTACTATATCCATACTCTTCATGATTTTGATAAACCTCTATAAGGTCACGCCTCAGTCTCCGTTTCTTCAGGGAAGATTGCCCCGGCGTATCCAGCCTCTCCCTAAACCTCACGTCTGGAGGGCTGCTGTACGTTGCAAGGAGATATTGAACGGATGCAGGACTGGTCTGTAAAGTGGAACGTTTCGTTCAACCTGAAAAGTGTGTCGCATTCAAGGCACAACAGCTCTGAATCTGAGGATAGTCGATGTCTTGAGTATCAGCCCTTCAGCAGGAGTGTGGGTGGGTGAATGGAGCTGAGATGTAAATAGGGTAGAGGTGTGGGTGAGGGTTAGGCTTGGTGGAGGGTAGTTGAGATGGCGGTAGGTGAATGCAGTTGGTGGGGGAGAAATAGGTCGGTCAGCAGGGTAGAGAAAAAAGTTGGAAAGGAAGTTGGACAGATAGGTCAGATCAAAATGGCAGCGCGCATTGGAGGATTCAGTCTTGGATGATGAGAGGGAGGTGAAATTTGGAAATTGGTGAAGTCAATGTTGCTGCAGTGTCGTTGTCTGGAGCCAAGGTAAAGGTGAGGTGTCCTTCCCCCTGTTAGTGGGTGGCTTTGAATTGACAGTGGCTGAGGCCTTGGAATTTCATGCCCTGGGGAAATGTGAGGCGATGTAGAAGCTATTGGCTGTATGTCTAACTTTTCTGCAGTGAATTATTTGATGCGTGCAGACGAGAGATGTTCTCCGAAACACTCGCTAAGTTGGAGCATTGTCTCCTTAATGGAACGGAAGACAACGTCGACAGCATTTGATGCAGCAAATGTGTACTATTTATCTCTCAGTCTCCCCACCACATCACATTCCTGAATGCAAGGCTTATGCCCAAAACATCTACTCTCCTTAATCTCGGATTTCTGCCTGACCTGCTATGCTTTTTGCAGTGTAATGCTTTTCACCAATGACACAAGGCTCAGGTCACACACCTTTTCACAAACATGCGCACAATGAGTAAGGGACACGAATGTCAAAATGCTGTATATATTTTGAAACATTGAATCTCTATTAAACAACCCCTGATGGCTAATTAAAACAGAACGTTGACACGTTTTGGTCAGTCTCAGACCTCACCTCTCCCGAATTTCAAACACGGTACTCGAAACAGTGGTGTATTTGAGAGCAATGCATCGCAGATGGGATGCGGACAAGTGTTGATGTGGATGTCAAATAGCGGGAATCTAACACGGATTCAAAACAGAAAAGAGAGAAAATGAGAACTGCAGATGCTGGAGATCAGAGTCGAGAGTGTGTTGCTGGAAACGCACAGCAAGTCAGGCAGCATCGGAGGAGCAGGATATTCAAGGCTTCGGGCATGAAACCTTCATCAGGAATGAGACTTGTGGGTGTGGTCTGAGAAATAAATCGGAGGGAGATGGGGTTGGTGGGGTGCAGTTGTATATGCGATGTGTGCGTGAAGGTGAAGGAGAAGGTGATAGATCAGAAGGGACAGTGGTGGACTGATTCGCAGGACCGTGCTGTGTTGGAAGCCTGGGACTGGGATAATGGGGGGGGGAGGGGAAATGAGGAAGCTGTTGAAATTCACATTTATCTCAAGTGGTTGCAGGGGTCCAAGGCAGAGTACGAGCCGTTCCTCTTCCAGGCGTCAGGTGGTAACGGTTTGGCAATGGAGGAGGCCCAGGATCTGCATGTCATTGACGGAGGGCAATTGGAAGGTGATGTGTTCAGCTATGGGGTGTTGAGGTTCGTAAATGTGGAAGTCCCAAAGATGTTCTCTGAAATGACCAACATGAAGGCCTCATGGGTCACCAATTCAGAGGAGACCTCACCAGGTGCAACGGATGCAAATGATGACATTGGTCGAGGGGGAGGTGGATTTTTGGTGGATGTGATAGGGTTTCTTCGGATCTTGGACGGTTTTGATGGGTATGGTCAGGTTTTGCTCTTCCTGCAGTGGCAGGAAAAGTTGACAGGATGTGAGGACCTGACGAGGAGTCACGGAGGGAATGGTCAATGAACAATGATAGTGTCGGGGATTGGTGTCCGTTTGGAGATGACAAAAGAGACGTGGGATGATGAGTTGAATACGAATTTTGAGTGGGACCAGAAGGGTACTGCCCTTGTTGTGTTGGGTAGGATGGTGCTCAAGGGTAGTGGTTCATGAAGAGGAGGAGATGTGCTGGAGGGCATAGACAATATTTATGAATATTTGTGCTTAGAGAAGTTGTGATTGTGCAAGAAAGAGTCTATCTGGGACTTTCAGAGATGAAACCAGTCAACATGGGAACAGATGCAGTGGAGGTGGAGAAATTGGCAATAAGGAGTTTTAACAGGAGGTCGGGTGATCGGAGGTGTTTTTTGGGTAGCCGTGGGAGTCGGTGGGTTTGTAGCACATCTCTGTGGTTGGTCGGTTGCCAGAGAGTGATGAAGAAGTCCACGAAGGGGAGAGAAGCTGCAGATGGTCCAGGTGATTTTGAGGTCAGGGTGGAAGATGTTGATAAAGTTGATTAACTGTTCAACCTCTTCGTGGGAACACGAGGCGCTAACGATGCAGTCATTGTTCTAATGGAATAGCAGGTGGGGATTGGTGCTGGAGCAACTGCGGAAGTTGGACTATTTCACATAGCTGACAAACAGGCAGGCACAGCTGGGTCCCATGCGTGTGCCCATGGCTACCACTTTGCTTTGGAGGAAGTGGGCAGATTGGAAGGAGAAGTTATTCAGGGTGGGGACCAGTTCAGACAGACAGATGAGGGTGTCGGTGGAAGGGTACTGGTTGGGATGGCGTGAGAGGAAGAAACGGAGGATTTGGAGACCTTCATCATGGTGGATCGACATGTACAGGGAACTCGAAGTCCATGGTGATGGATTTGGGGGCCAGCGAAGCGAAAATCGTGGTGGAGGTGAAGTGCATGGGTGTTGTCAAGAATGTAGATGGGGAGTTGCTGGACTAATTGGGACAGGATGGTGTTAAGGTAGGAAGAGATGAGTTCGTTGGGACTGGCGCAGGCTGAGACAATGGGTCGACTCGGGCAGTCAGTTTTGCGAATCTTAGGAAGGAGGAAGAAAATGGGGCAGACCCCAAGTGTGAGAAAGAGAGATCAAAGTGGCGACGTTTGAGATGGTCACCTTCTCCAGGATATTTACACAGAACGCATAGTCGGAGAGAAGCAAAGTCCTGGTGATACCGTTCCCAGACAGTTGCCCATGTTCGCCATGGCAGATGGTATCATTTTAATGTAATATATAAACCGCAGTTAAATAATTAAAGTGGTAGTTTTCTGTTCCCGGGTATGGGGGAATTTCGTGACAAGCAATGAACGATTTTAAGGTGACAGAAGAGAGATTTAAAATAAAAGCACGAGAGGCGTTTTTTACAGAGAGAGTGATTCACGATGTGGAATAAACCTCCTGTTGGAGTGGTGTATGCGGGCACAATTACAACGTGCAAAAGGTGTTTCGATGCACACATGAATAGGAAACGTTTGAAGGGATGTGGGCCAGGAGCGTACAAGTGGGACTGGTTTATTTTGGAATCATGTTCGGCACAGCCTGGTTGAACCGAAGAGTCGGTTTCGGTGCTGTATGACTCTCTAACCAATGTGTCCAATTATGACGACGTCACGTTTGTAATTGTTTGAAAAAATCCATCTGGTTCACTGATGACATTTTGGGAAGGAACTCTTACCTGGTCTGGACTACATGTGACTCCAAGTCCACAGCAGTGTGGTTGATTCTTAACTCTCCTCTGGGCAATTATGAATGGGCAATGAATGCTAGCCGAGTAGGCAATGTCAGTTATTAACTTATTGTGAATGATTAAAAAACGTGGAAGTTATAAAATGCAATGACGGTTGATGTCTTGAGATGTGATCTGACGAAAGGGTAGTACTTAGATCACAGAATCTCTGGAGTACCATGTCTGATGGTTTATGCAAGGGAGAGCATCCAACACCTGGATATAGAACACATTGAAACTGGTCCAATTTAAAAATGTCCTTCCTGCAACAGTGTGATTAGAAATTGGCACAGTACTCCAGAAGAGTCCTGTATAATTAAAGATTATATCCGAACTCCGATACTCAGTGGTCTGAGCATTGAAGGCAATTGTGCGAAACACCCTCTTAACTACCCTGATTACCTGTCATGCAAAGAACGATGTACTGGAACCTCTGGATCTCCTTGTTCAATGACACGACCCAAGCCCTATCTGTAAGTCCTGCCCTTGTTTGTTTTAACAAAATAGAATACCTTGCGCTCATCCTAATAAAGTGGCATTTGCCTCTTTTATGCCCATTGACCCAATTGATCGAAATCCTGCTGTAACATTAGGTAAGTTTCTTCACTGTTGACAGTAGTACCAATATTGGTGTCACACACACTTAAAAAAACACACACCCTCAATTCTTATCCAAATCGTTTATATAAATGCCAAACAGTATTGTTGCACCTCCGATGGCTGCAGAACACTGCTATTTAAAGGCCAACAGGGATTGTGCTGAGAAGTTCTATCGTCAGGGAAGTAGACAGACTGTACGTCTCTGATGAGTTCCCAAGTGACAATCTTTCTCCCCCGGGTCAGAAGACACTCTATCAGAAAATATAAGGCATTTTTCTTATGAGACAGAGGCAGGTAAGGAAGGAATGGGAGATCGAAGGAATCTTAGATGTGAAGAGATGACGAACATCTCCATAACTGGAAGAAGGAAGCTCACATACGTTTGAGGAAGCACGGAGCAGACAGGGCTCTGTACGTTTGCAAAGGAAGGAATTGAGTAATGGATTTAGAAGAGCTTGAAGGGGGCATGAAAAAGCCTTAACCTGTAGGATTTCCGTAACACCCAAAGCGTTCTACAATTATGTGAGTAACAAGACAGTGGCCAGTGTGAAGGCATGGTCAATCACAGATTAGATTAGATTTCTTTCTGTGTGGAAACAGTCCCTTCAGCCCAGCAAGTCGACACCGACGCTCTAAACAGCAATTCACCCCGATTACTGCACAGAGCACTACGGGAAATGTAACATGGCCAATTTACCTAACCTGCACAGCTTTCTATTGTGGGAAGAAACAGGAGCACACGGCAGAAACACACACAGACACGGGGAAAATGTGCAAATATTCACAGACCGTTTCTTAATGGGGGAATTGAACCCGGGCCCTTCGTGCTTTGAGGCAGCAGTGCTAACCACTGAGCCACGTGGAGGTGGCAAAGATAGCAGAACTCTTCATTGAATATGTTGCTTCATTATTAACTGGAGAGAGGGACATTGTCGCTGTGACGATACGTGAAACAGGCAGATCTGCTTGATAGCTGAATATTTCGAAGGAGGATGTGCTGAAGTTTAGGAAAAAAATGAGAAAAGATAAATCCCTGGGCTGGGATATATTGAGGGATATTTGGATAGAGATGGAATACGTCTACTGTTGCTATAGGAAGAGACGGAAGAGGGTGCTGCGCCTTTGACAATGATCTTTACGTTCTCATTGTCCATTTAATTAGTATCAGACTTTTCGAGGGTAGGAAATCTTAATTATCTTGTTCAAGAAAGGGAATAGGGATAATCTTGTGAATTACAGACCATTCAGTCTTATATCAGTAGTGGGAAGAGTATTGCAGAGAACTGTGAGTGATAGGATTTATCATCCCTTGGAAAACCATAGTTTGATTGGACATAGTTAGTATGGCTTTGTGAGAGGCAGGTCATGCCTCTGAAATCTTCTTGTATCATTTGTGTACGTCACACAATACATTAATGAAGGTACAGTGGTGGATGTGGTTTACATGGATATTGGAAAGTTGCAAGATAAAGTTGTCCATAGTAGGCATATTCAGAAGTTAACGAGGCATGGGATACAGGGAAATTAGGCTATCTGGATATAGAGTTGGCTTAGTCATCAAAGACCGAAGATAGTGGTTGCTGAAAAGTATGCAGCCAGGAATTCAGTGAGAAGTGGTTTTCTGCAAGGATGTGTTCTGGGACCTCTGCTCTTTGTGATTTTTTTTAATGACTTGGATTAGTTAAGTGTGCCGATGACACGAAGTACGGTGGAGTTGTGGATAGTGTAGAAGGCTGTGTGCAGATGTTCCTTAATGCCGGCCCTCGATCAATACCCACTTTCTCAGTACTGACCCACCAACAATGCCAATCCCTGAGCTCTGACATTCTGACAGTGCCCACTCCTCCAGACCTGACCTCCAGACAGTGCCCACTTCTTCAGAACTGACACTCTGACGGTGAACACACCCTCAGCACTGATCCTCCAATATTGCCCACTCCCTCAGCGATACCCTTACACAGTGCCTACTCTCTCTGCACTTACATTCCGACAGTGCCCGGTCCCAAAGCACTGACCCTCATATCCTCAGTCCGGTCGCAATGGCCCATCCAATGTCCTGCTGTGGGTTAAAAAGTGACAGACCTCAGTTGAGTGTCAATATAATGATTTTCCTTCTGAAGTCTCTCCATTATTTGACTCACTGAAGTTACAGGATTCAATGATTCTGGTGACTGTGTCCTCTCACACGGCTTGTTTCGAGTTCCTATCTACTACCTTGGTGCCCTTCGCACCATCTCAACCATTGCGCAGGCAGATGCAGCAGCCATTAGTCAGAAACAGAGGCTGCTTCTCCGGATCTCTCCCGGGACACAGCCAACTAATTAAAATATCCCTCTGGCCCTGTGGCATCCAATTACCGACGCTGAAATGCAGAGTGTGTGAGGTCATGGTTTGTGGTATTCAGTGGCGATGCATGACAGAATGGCCATCTATCCCTTCCCCTTCGTGATTTTTATTCAGCTTCCCCATTCACTCATCTGTATTATGCAGTTCATCATTCCCATATCCGTTGGCACATATACACGTAGATGCACTGCTCGCAGTCCTATGATCTAACTGCTGCAAGTAGAATACACTAGGAATATGGTGCACACTTCAACTCCTACTATTCTTCAGTTAAACCCAAATTGGGAGCACTGTCACGGTGCCTATTTCCTTATCCCTCAGACCACGCTGGGAGCACGGTGTTCCGTCCTCATCTCCGTGTCTATCAAACTATTCTGGGAGCTCCAGCCACTGACCCGATCTCCCTATCATTTATAAAGACCGCCTATTGGGAACGCTGTGCATAGTCTCCAGCTGCGAGCCTTTTGCAGAGCTCCCCTACATCTATCACCAGATAGACAACACTGGTTGACCAGTGCACAGTTACCATCTCCATATCGTGGAATCGTTGACGACTTCAGTCGCTGGACGTTACAGTCAGCAGCGTTGGATCTGGAAAAGAGCAAGCCAGACAGCATCTTAGAAACAGGAATATCGACTTTTCATTAGGAAGAGCTTTCGGCCTGAAACGTTGACTTTCCGACTCATGAGAAGCTGTCTGATCCGTTGTCCTTTTCAGGCTTCGCACATGGATGACCGTAAATTTAAGAGTATGTAAGTTATTTTTATCTGACAGCACGTTAAATGTTCAGCACAACATCGAGGGCTGAAGGATGTATGCCTGTGTTGTATGGTTCCATATACTGTGTTCTACCATTTATGTTCCATCCAGACTATCTACGACCCCACTTTCAATGAACCACTACTTTGCTCCCCAAGGTTTCTTTGTTCAGGAATACTCCCAAGAATCTTACCGGTTAACGGAATAAGCCCTGTCCTGATTTGCTTTTCCAAAATATGCCACTACTTCTATGTTCTGAACTGCATTGATACATGACCGAGCATTCCTCAAATGTTAATATTTCTTTCAAATAGATTTCCGAATGTCTGGGTGCACCTAATTTTTTTAATGACAAGACATTCGTTGTCTCGATTTCCACAGCAGTGGAAACCCAGAGTGGCATGAAGAGACCTGAGGACTGCCCCATAGGATGAAAACGTTGGTGATGGAGGGTGTACAACCGAGTATTACAAAAATAATACCTGTTCTTCAGTGTTACGTTATGAGTATTATACAAATTTAGCTTTTTGCCTCTGCAATTTAGAAGATAAAAGATCTGATTGAAAAATTTAAACTGTTAACGGGGTGATGGTGGGATGGGGAGGGGTAAAAGTGGACTAAAATCCATTTATTTTGCTGATTAGATATTTTCGAACTAGTGGATGTAGTCTGACAGTTAGGGTCAGAGTGTTCAGGAGAGATGTTAGGTAGCACGTCTACACACAAAGGATCATGGAAGCTTGAAAGCATCTTCCAGAAGCCGCAGTGAATTCCGTATCAGTTGTCTGATTTCTTTTCTTTTCATGTTTGAATTCGCAAGTTCTCTGTGAATCATATTTTAACGGACTATATGGCGAAGTCAGTTTGTCTGGGTGTTTGGTTTAAGTAACAGAAGGGTTCACCAACGTGTTGCAATATTATATTTGAAACAAAGATATAGGTACTGGAGGATATATGAGTATCGAGGAGATCAAAGAAAGTGGGGGCATGGAGATCGAAACTTATCAGCCCTGATTTAATGTTGGCACAGCCTTCTATGTTCGAACGACCTAATTTTAGCTCTGACATCTTATGGTTTTGTGATCTAGAGAAGAGTGAGGACGTCGAACGATATAAACGTATATCGATCGCGATGGTATTGCATTTGCACAGGCGTGAGGACCAGAAAGGTCGCTTCTCCTTCCCAGAATGTTCCGACCCAGAGTGTCTGGTATGATATATTCATGCCCAGAAAGATCAACAAAGGCACAACTGCAATACGACCAGCACAGGGCCAGTCATCCATTGAGAAAGTTCAGCCTCTTCTTCATTCATTCCTCTTCTTCTCACAGAAGCAGTGAGGTGCTGTAGAAGAGTTGTGAATTGTGAACGCGCTGAGCAGACAATAACTGAAGTGATCCCAGATGTATTACCGTTGGCCCCACGTTGGAACTGTTAAAGGGACAGTTCCCTCACCAAGAGCAGCAGTAACTTGGAGTAGGAGTAAGGTTCATCAATGTGAAACGAATAATGCATAAAAATAAGAGAAGGTTCAGCTATTCGGTCCAGTGTGTCACTGCTAGCTCTTTGTGGGAGAACTGAAAAGAGCCAGCGCAGGAATGATGGGCCAACCGGTTTTCTTAGCCAAAAATCGAGACCTACTTGCCCAGTTAGAGCGTTTCCTGTGAACCTTCATGATATCAACAATTATACAGTTAGGTCTCTCTATTCACTGCGAAATCACTGATTGACAGAAACGCTTAATCTTTGCTTCCAGTTACATTTGATGTTAGCTTGCGAAGTGCCTTTATAATGAACACAACGTGGATCCAATCCTCAATGGCGATTTCCGGTTATTGACCACAGAACAGCGTCTCATTTGTGATAAAGTACCTCGCTGTTACAGTCAGTTAATAGTGACTCTGAAAGACTCTGTAGAGAAAGATGAAATAATTGGTTTTGCTGCAAACCGTCCTGGTGCTTGTCGAGCCAATCATTGCGGATGGTCAACCAAGACCAGGGCTTTTCTTTACTGGTTAGTACATTTATTAGAAAACGGACCGGAGCACCACCAGCCCCTCAAGCCTGTGCTGTTTTGCAAATGAATTTGACTCATTGTTTGTCTTGTTTCAATCAGCTCGGTTTCCCAACTCCACCTGTTCTGAATGAAAAGTTATCATCCCATTTTGGAAAACTTTCGAAGAACAGTTCAATTTAACTTGCTGATTATCGACCCTCAAAAACAATTCACCAAGATGCTGTTCTCAGCATCTTTGTTTCGACGTTTAAAAGGGACATGCTTTCAAATCTCTCTTTGACCAGCTGCTCCCGATCTCTGCAATATCCTCCATTCCCGATAACTCTTCTGGATGCCCATACCACTCTAGTTCTGATGAATTCTCAGAGATTCGACAGTGAGCCATTGTTTGCATTTTGTTCACCTGCATTAGTCCCGAGTTGTGGCATGCACTCCGTACAAACAGAGTGTATTCTCGAAAACTGTCCTTAAAATAAAATACTTTACATACGTTGTCGTTCCACAGTTAGTACTGATCCCTCACGGCATCAGCGTCCTAAGTTCGATTCCATCCTCTGGGGCTCCTCTGGTTTCCTCCCGCTGTACAAGGTTGTGCAGGTCAAGTGGACAGGCCATGCTAGTGCGAGAGGCATTAGTCAGTGGGGAGTAGGTCTGGATGGGTTACTCTTTGGCCTGTTGGTGTGGACATGTTGGGCCGAAGGGCCTGTTTCCACAATAGCGCAAGTCTAATGTAAGGGGGTCTGGTAGCCTGCTCGTGTGTATCTCCTTTTTTTTTGCTTCCTGTATGAAAGAAAACTCTGTTCACAGAGATATTTTGCACATGAATTGGTTAAGTCACAATGGGAGCACTTTGCACAGTTCCTAGGTAGACGCTACTTGGAACAATGTAGGGATGGCCTTGCTATCCCTCGGTAAGACCTCTGTGAAGCTTCCTACTCATCTTATCTCTCCGTTACTCGACTTTGAGAGCACTGTGCTCATTTCTGGCCTCTGTATACCATAGTTAGTCCACCCTTGGATAGGTTCCTGTCCAAATATCCCTTAGTTACTCTCCACATTGGTCACTGTACATGGAGATGGTCTCAATCTCCCTTCGTATGATCACACTGTACATGGTTCTGGACTCCACATCTCTTAGTTCGGTAACAATTGCACGACAGGGCAACCTCCTCTATCAGTGATCACATTGGTAGCAAGTAGACCATTCCAGCCTCAATGTCCCGAGAAAAGACAGCACTGAGAGAACTGCGTGCGGTTATCATCTTTACACCCCTTGGTAAGGCCACACGAAGAATAATGTGCAAAGTTCTGGTGTCCACCTCCTCGATTGAATCACTCTAGCTTCACTGGATAAAGTTCTGGCCGTCATAATTGTTGATTTTGTGACGCAATGAGTGTTAATTGTTTGGCTGGGGACATCACTGAAATATTCCTTTCTCTTTTTCAGGTTTCTTCAAAGACTGTGCATTTGAGAATGGAATCTGCAAACGATCCCATTGTCTTCAGCATGAAATGCTGTTAATGGGCATGTGTGTCGTCGGAGGACACTGCTGTAAGTGAAAATTGACGTGAAGCAAAATAAATCCCTAGTCACAACCGTGAGACCGACCAACTTATTTCTGTAAAGCGACTGTGTTCAATTATATGGATCCAATGACACTTGACCTGCTGCTTTCTGAATTGTATCAAAAATATTTGTTACATTGCCTGTTGTCCATGCCCTAGTTTTTGTCATCCATTCGACGGGAAGGAGGGAAGGTCGCTGAAAATAATCAAGCAGAATGATTCAGAAATTGTAGTTTAAACAGTGTTAGCCTCACAGAGTCACATTGTGCAGTCACATGCATCTATTACCACCGGCGGGGAGGCCCTGTCACATTGGGAGATACGTCAAAGGAATCTTCCCGCTAGTTCCCACCTAACACCCTCCTTCAGCTGATAGTCTTGTTCTCTACAACGTTAATCAACAATAATAAACCGTTAATGAGATGCCAGCCCTCCAAATCCATGCTGGACATCGAACTTGAATCGCCTTCACCCTGAAAGTCTCGGTTTCTCTCATAATTGTTTGAATTGACTGAGGGAAACTGCAAAAAGGGGAATACCGTCCTTGCCTTACGTTTTACGATTTTCCTGCTCCAAATACATCTATCCACATCATCATTAGCAGGAATAAAGACCAATCAGTCTGGTGAAGATAAAATGTTACCGTCACACAGAAAACGCAGTTATGTTGTTGGTTATAATTACTGTGCCAAATAAAGCAGAAACTGGAAATATCGTGAAGCTAAAATCCGGGCATCCATGTTGCTTCAATGGAGCTCTATACCATAACAAACTCTGAAATCATGACAGGGCATATTACTCATGGATAATCATCTCAGAGCATTCCCTGACGGATCTGGGCGGCACGTTGGCACAGTGGTTAGCCCTGATTACTCACAGCGCCAGAGACCTGGATTCAATTCCTGCGTCAGTCAACTGTCCTTTGTGCAGGTTGCACATTGTCTGCGTGGGTTTCCTACGGGTGCTTTGGTTTCTGCACACTGTCCAAAATGTGCAAGTTCGGTGAATTGATTATAGTGTTAGGTGTAGGGATATGTGTGGATTGCTTTTCGGAGGGTCGATGTGGACTTGTTGGGCCGAAGGCCCTGTTTCCACACTGTAAGTAACATAATCTGAAAAGAAACCTCTCACAATTCATTTTATCTTGGCTTGTGAGGAGATCTCGAAGAAAGTGAGGACTGCAGATGCTGGAGATAAGAGCTGGAAATATGTGTTGCTTGAAAAGTGCAGCAGGTCAGACAGCATCCAAGGAGCAGGGCATAAGCCCTTCTTCAGGAATGAGGAACGTGTGCGAAGAAGCCTAAGATAAAAGGTAGGGAGGAGGGACTTGGCGATGGGCATTGGGAATGCGATAGGTGGAAGGAGGTTAAGGTAAGGGTGATCGGCCCCTCTCCGGCCTATCACCCTCACCTTATCCTCCTTCCACCTATCACATTCCCAACACCCCTCCCCCCAAGTCCGTCTGTGATGACATCGCCAGGGATGTTTGGAGAATCTCTGCAATGCTCCATGCACATCGGACACAGTGTTGTTTCTGAGCGTCCGTGGTAGTGGAAGCAGATGTTTTTTTGAATGTGGCTGCGAATCATTCACTCTCTTTTCATAGAATCCCGACAGTGAGGAAACAGGTTTTCGAACCAATGGACCTATTCTGACCTTCAGAAGAGTATGAATTATGTTGACCGACAAACTTCCATTTCTCCAGGCTAATACATCTCCCCTACACATCCCGGAACACTACGGAAAATTTAGCATGGCCAATTCGTCTAACCTACACATCTTTGGTCTGTGGGAGGAAACCGTAAAACCCGGAGGAACCCCACGCAGACACGAGGAATTGAGTATATGCAAGTTCTGCCAGAGCTGCTGAGTTGTTCTAGATATTTCCCATTTTACTTCCTTCTGATCCAGAAGGTTCTGTTTCAAATTCCACTGATTACAGAGGCGTGTCACAACATGTCCATCTGATGACTGGACACTGTCCAATGGATAGAGCAATGGCAGTCTCTCCTCCCATCAGCCAACGTGACTGTGAAAGGCTTTGGTCTCTCAGCTCGTGCTGTGGTTCACAGGGAAGTGCAAAGGTCCCTCGGGGGTAGGGGTCAAAACAGTCTGTATTCCAAACACTGAGCTTAATAGGCATAGGATTCTGGATTCCCCTTCCCCATTCCATCCAATCCAGGAGGGAGAGGTTTTATTTAGGCTGCAGGAGAAATGGGAAAATGCTTTTTACTCTCAATGCTGAAGGTATGTCCCGCGTGTTTCTCTTTATGCTTTTCTGTCCCCATTCCTTCGGACCACCTGTCAAAGATGTAAATGTCCAACAAGAGCCATCAGTCACCGACTGAGCAATGACTATATTCTGAAACCTCCGGCCCCCAGTGTGTTGCCCATCCAGATCAGAAAGACAATTTCCTTCCACATCCATTCGGTGAATGTGGCTGATACCAAATTCTATGTGTTCGGGTGGATCTCCCTGTATTTACGCATTTCAAAATTAGCTTCCAACACTCACCTTACAAGATAGAACATAAAAAAGTACAGAACAGAACAGGTCCTTAGGCCCACAATGTTGTGCCAAAACTTAATCTTAATGCAAAGTGTAGTAACGTAACCTATACATCCGTCAACGCACTGCTATCGATGTGCAGGTCCAGCAGCCGCTTAAATGTTCCCAATGACTTCGCTTCCAACATCTCAGTTGGCAACGCATTCCACGCATTCACAACTCTCTGAATAAAGAACTTACCTCTGATGCCTCTTTAAACCCTCCTCCTAATATCTTCAACCGATGACTTCTCGTTCCAGTCAATCCTGCACTGGGAAAAAAGTCTGGCTATTGACTCGATCTGTTCCACTCATTATTTTGTTCACCTAGATCAGTTCTTCTCTCTGCAGCCTTCTCTCCAGAGAGAAAGTCTGAGCTTATTCAACCTTTCATCAAAAGGCAAGCAGTCCAGTACAGGCAGAATCCTGGGAAATCTTCTTTGCACCTTCTCCAAAGCATCTGTATCTTTCCTATCATAGGGTGACGCAATGTTGCAAGTGTGGCCTCGCCAGGGACTTGTAGAGCTGCAGGTCCGTAATTGCCAAGGATTTCCCTATTACACTTCTTGAAAAGTGGAACGACATTCGCCTCCTTCCAATCTTCCATTACGAATCCCGTGGAGAGTGTGGAGTCAAAGACCTCACCAGCAGCTTTCTCGCTTCCCGGAGTTTCCAAGGATAACTCTGGCCTGTCCCTGTGGACTCATCAATCTTATTGTTTTCCAAAATTTCTTGCATATCATCTTCATCAATCTTGATCTGTTCAAGACTATCTCCCAGCTCCTCTAAGTTTTCATTTACGAGTTCCTTTTCGTTTTTGTGAAACAAAACAAAAAAAAAAAACATTTAAGGCTCCCCTACCTGCTCATACTCCACGTACAAGCTCTCCCCGCTATCCCTGATCGGCCCCACCTTCTCCCGGACATTCTGTTGTTCCTCGCGTATGAGGAAAATGCCTTTGGGTTCTCCCTTATCCTTCTTGCCAAGCCTTTTTCGTGCCACCTCCCGGTTCTCTTCATTCTATTTGAGTTGCACTGTTCGATGTAGAGATGAATTATGGGAATAGGTTGTTCCATCAGATGCCACTTGCAGAGTCTGCCTGTCAAAGCCCTACAAATGTGTCAGAGCAAACCAACCGAGGTAGCCCTCACTATGGAAATCAAGTTTCTTCCGGTTTCTTTTGTTATGGACTAGGCCAGATCATTCAAAGCATTCTTAAGAAATCAGCCACAGACCATAACTTTGCAACTTGTTTCGGTAAGTGTGTAGTGAAATTTACCCAGACTAAGATAACTCGGTTGAGTACTACATTTTAAAGCAGACAAAAATGTATTCAGAAAGCTACATAATGAACCACAAAGTACAGATGAAGGAATCCCTACAGAACTCAGCCTACCCAACTCGACTAAATTATGCTGTTCCGAATATATACAACAGTCCCTATACGTAAACGCCCTTTAAAAACCAGTATAGATAGAACACGTGCTTACAGGTTGAAGTTGAAGGGCAGAAATGAGAGAGCGTTTCCACACAGCTCCTTGTTGAACTTCCAAACAGTTCAAAAATGAACTAAAATTGCTCAGCTCAGCTCAGCTAGCTAGAGATCTGACCACTCCCCTTTCTTTAATCAGGTCACTTCCAGAACATGGCCACTTTGGCCTGAAGTCTGATCTCAAAAAGACCTCTCAAAATCATTTTTATCTCTGTACCAAATCAAACTGATAGAAGCCCGGCCTGGTTTATTGCTCTCTGAAAACTAAATCAAGGACTGAGTCTTCTTGAGCCACGAAACAGTTTTAAGGAATAAAGAAGTGTCGCTTTCTGACACCTACCCCCGTAAGAAATGAACTATCAACTCCAAAAGATGGCTTCATTTTTAACCTTTAACCTTTCAAAACACGGTTGGTCTGAACACATATATACACTTTACCAAATATAGACATTCAAACATGCGCAACCATATACAAATTCGGGTTGTGGTACACCCACCACTGAACACTTCCTTATCTCATTCGAGTCTTCCTAAAACATCAGAAATCATGTTTGCGCGACTTGTCACATACACAGTTGTGAACTTGAATGGCTTGCAACAACACAGTCCACTTCCACAAATGTCAATGTGTTGTGATTTGTGTGTACAATTGCCTCAGATACAATGCTGATAATATAAATACTGAAATGTTGCAATGCCAACACTATGTTGAATGTTCCTTTCTCCGCCGTTGAATATTTCCATTGATGAATTGTTCAACCTCCGGGGAAAATCCCAATGGGACTTGCGATTCCCTCATCATCCTGCTGTAGGACCATTACACTAACACCTACACCACTGGCGTCGAGAGCCACGTTGGAAGGCTTCATGTAATCTATCGTGACTAATATTGGAGCAGTGGTTAACACCGTTGTTTTGACTGTCAAATTCCCTTTGACACTCCACCGTCCCCTACAGAGTCTTGCACTTATTTACCAACTCAGTGAGTGGAGCAGCCACAATGCTGAAGTTCAGCACAAACTTTCAGAAAAATTCGTGCAACCCCAGGAACCGTAGTACTGATTGATTTCCGTCGAAAGTGTGGGAAAATCCCCAATATCTTTTGTTTCAGCTTCTCGTTGGGTCATTTGTCCAGTTTCAACAACATGGTCCAGGACAGTGACTTGGGCTTTGGAAAATTCACTTTTACCTCGTTTCACCACCAAGCGTACCTTCTAAATTGAGCCAACACGTCCGCTGAATGCTGCAAATGTTCCTTCTATGAATGACTAAAAATCACCAGGTCATAAATATACACCAAACAGTTGTGCAATCCGGCAATGACCTTATTAGTCAGTCTCTGAAATATGACTGGATCGTTTTTCATAAGAAATGGCATGACTTGGAACTGATATAGTCCAATTAGTGGAATGAAAGCTGAAATCGGATTTGCTCTCTCTGACAGAGTTACTTGCCAGTGCCTTTCAGCAAGTACATCTTGGAAATGTAAGTTGTTTGTCCTTTTTTTTCTACACAGTCATCCAACCGTGGAATTGAACATGCATCATGCTTTGTAACGGCGTGGAATTTGCAGTAGTCCAGGCATAACCGGTGGGTACCATCTGGCCTTGGTACTATGACTATGGGTGAGCTCCAGTCACTGTAACTGACTTTGATTATGCCATCTTGGAGCATGTGCTCTACGTCCATCTGAAACTGTGCCAACCGATAAGAATGTTGCTTAATCGGAACAGCACCTCCTATATCCAAATCATGGACAATTAGGTTTGTACTTCCCAGTTTATTTCCATGCATCTCCCCATGTGATAGCAATAAGCCTTCCAGGTCATTTGTGTTTTGTTGCAGAACGTAACTTAATCATCTGTCCAAATTTTTGACAACTTCCTCATTTTTCAATTTGAATTGAGAAATGTCCAATTCAGAATTCTCTGAACTTGCTTCATACTTCTGTGAAGTAATCATTCTTCTCTTGTGTTTCCTCTCCATCAAATAGCACTGAGCATGTTCACATGACACACACTGTAAGATTTCTTCCTGTCTAGAGTCCTTATCATTAAGTCCAACTCACTCAATTTCCTCTCGATTTGATAAGGTGCACTAATCCTTCCTTTTAAAAGCTAACCTACTACTGGAACTAATATCAATACCTTATGTCCAATTGGCGAATAAGCTATGTAATTTGTAAGGGAAACTCGTATTCCTGGTCTGAGTCTGTCCAATATTGCTACCACAAATTGTCCACATTTCTCTGGACTCCCAAGATGCACCTTACGCAACTGAGCACATTTTGTCTCAGTTTCCTGTTACAGTATTCCTGTTACCAGTACATGTTCTGGCAATAGTCTCTCAGGAGTGCATATCTCCTCAGCCATCAGCATTGCAGACTGAGAGGATCCTGTGTCCCTTAATATTATAACTCTCTGCCTCTTACTCCTGGCATACATAAATGGTCTCTAACCTTGCATGCACATTTTTAAGCAGATCTAGCACTTCCTCCTTAGTCAACCCCTGATCATCTTGTACAATCTGAGACAGTTGTGTAACTTCGTTTGTGCTTTTTGTTACTAGTCCAGCGAACCTTCCAGACTTGTCTGAATTTCCTACATCTGGCTTTCTCCTATCCCACCAACACTGTGATTTCGTGTGGCCCACTTTATTGCAACGAAAACACCGAAGATTTTTAACTTCTTTGTCCCCCTCAAGGTTTTTCTTTACCCTGTGGTAAGTTATCCTTCTGATCATCAATGAGATTTGCCTTTGCCTTTCCACGTGAGGATTTCTCTTTACCCCAGTTTCGATCCCTCATGGACTGAAATTGATTCTGAAAGACAAGCCGTGATTTGGAGACGAGCTCATAGCCATCAGACACTTCAGATGCTAACCTTGCTGTTTTAACTCTCTGATCTTCCACATGAGTTCGCTACATATCAGGAGTGGATATTTGACTTCCTCCAAAATAGTTACCTCTCTAAGGGCATCATAGCTTTGCTGAAATCTTGACAGTCCTATCCAGCTGTCGAAATTACTCTTTTTGATCCTTTCACGCTCAGTGTAGTTTTATCCATTTTCCCTCCTTAGATTCCTGAGACGTTGTCCACAGACTTCTGTTAGATCCTCTTATCAACTTAAAATGGCTTTTTCCACCTTCTCATACTCCACATATTCCTCCACTGATAGGGATGCGCACACACCACTAGCCCTACCTACAAGTTTTGTCTGGTCCAACAAGGCCCACATTGCGACTGGTCAATGCATTTGTTTAGCCACCTTTTCATAAGAGACAAAAATGGCTTCCACATTCTTCTCATTGAGTTTAGGTAATGCATGTACTTGTTTAAACAGTTTCTCATTCTGGTTCTTACTACCAGGGACTTGTTCATCCTCCCTCTGTTCCTCACTAAGCCTACACTCAGCCTTTATCTCCAGCCTTGAACTCTAACTTTCCTTTTTAACTGTCAGATTTTGAATTTCCAAAGCTCTCTGCTTTCTCTCTCTTCTACTGCTCCTTTTTCATTATCTTCTGTGTTTAGTTGTAACTCAAACTGTTTCATTTCTGTTCACAGTTAATTATCTCTTGCCTCTAACTCAAGGTACTAAATTTGCAATTGAATTATTGCCATCTCTATATATACTATTGTCTTCTCCAGCTAGTTGGAATGTTGAGCTCCTGCTGTCGATACCTCTCCTTTCCACACAGAAGCAGGCAGTTCCTATTCCAGCTTCTCTGTTAATTCTTTCAACTCGGTCTTGTTCACTTTTTGCAAAATTTCCAAAGTCACTGCATCGACATCTTGAAAACTTTTGGCTACTGAAAGAGCCATTACAATCATAAGTGTTATCGTCCTAACCAAGCCAACAACCAAAATGAAGCCACTAGCACCCGTGTTTGAAATCCCGCAAAGTGCTCCGAATCTGGTCCAGAATAGGCCCGACGACTCAAAATAATCTTAAGCAGGCAGCCTCAGACCATAACTTTGCATGATACAGTGAAAATTACCCGAAGTAAGATAGCTAGTTTGACCACTAGATTTTAAACCAGATAAAAATGTATTCACAAAATTACACGATAAAGCACAAAGAGCAGAATAAAAAATCCATACAGATATCAAACTATCCAACTTGAATTAATTGTGCTGTTCGAAATATACACAACAGTCCCAGTCAGCATCTCCCTTTAAAAACCAGCATAAATGGAACACGTGCTTACAGGTTGAAGTTGAAGCCAGACAAGAGAGAGTTTCCACACAGCTCCCGGTTGAAATTCCAACCAGTTCAAAACTGAACTAAAGTTGCTCAGCTCATCTCAACTAGCTGGAGAGCTGAGCATTCCCCTTTCGTTATACAGGCCACGTCAAAAACATGACCCCTTTACCCTGAAGTCCCATCAGTTAACATGTAATTAATAGACCGCTCAAAAGACTTTTCATTTCTGTACCAAACCAGAGTGATCGGAGTCCGAACCGGTTTATTGCCTCTCTGAGGATAATCTTCTTGAGCCTCGGCACAGCTTTTAGGAAAGATAAGAACGAGCGTTGTGACAATTTGATGACTTTCTGTCGACATTTAATATTTACACAAGGACATATTAGTAGAACAGATTATGCCATCATGAATGTATGTTTATTTTGGGACCTTACTGTGCATCTAGCTCTTAGATTAGATTACTTACAGTGTGGAAACAGGCCCTTCGGCCCAACAAGCCCACACCGCCCCGCCGAAGCGCAACCCACCCACACCCCTACATTTTACCCCTTACCTAACACTGCGGACAATTTAGGATGGCCAATTCACCTGACCTGCACATCTTTGGACTGTGGGAGGAAACCGGAGTACCCGGAGGAAACCCACGCAGACACGGGGAGAATGTGCAAACTCCACACAGTTAGTCACCTGAGGCGGGAATTGAACCCGGATCTCTAGCGCTGTGAGGTAGCAGTGCTAACCACTGTGCCACCGTGCTGCTTCTACAGCTACAGCAGTTTCACACCTCACTGGCAATTCATTTTTCTCCTAAGTCACAGTAGGACAGTTTCACCTTTTATTTCCTTGTTCTCTGTTTTCACATTTCTCCTGACCTCCACCGTTTACCCTTTTTCATGTGCTTGTATCTATCTTTCTCTCCTTAATTATGTCAGTTTCTCCCCATACGTGTCCCTACTTATGTCGTCGGCCTCTCTCTGTGTCTCTCTCCCTGTCTCCTTCGTCCTGCTTCTACACCATTTTCCGAGATGATTTTGATTAAAAATCCCTTTTTCTATCCAGCTGTTTCATGAGTTAATTCTCTCTCTGCTTTCCCATCTTTTCCTAATGTTCCGTTTCGAAATCTCTCTCTCTCTCTTTCTCTCTCTCTCTCTCTCTCTCTCTCTCTCTGATACATTCAACTGCCTCGGATGTTTAAATATTCATATTATTTTTTTTCAATTGTTGATCTAGTATTTACCATGATTAGCAATTGCCCCAAGAGAAGGGAGTGCCTTCTTGAACTGTTATATTCCAAAATTTGCACGTCATTTCCATAGTGCCATTGCAAAAGAAATTCGATGATTTTAACTAAGCAAACTTGAGGGAAGGGCGAAATATTTCCAAGTCATGATCGTGAATGGTTTGAAAATATGTTGCTGGAAAAGCGCAGCAGGTCAGGCAACATCCAAGGAGCAGGAGAATCGACTCATGCCCAAAACGTCGATTCTCCTGTTCCTTGGATGCTGCCTGACCTGCTGTGCTTTTCCAGCAACACATTTTCAGCTCTGATCTCCAGCATCTGCAGTCCTCACTTTCTCATAGTGAGTGTTTTGGAAGGGGGCGTGCAGGAGATGGTGTTCCACTTGCCCTTCCACATTGACGTATTCAAAGGTTTGGAAGATGCTGGCTGAGCATCTTTGGAGAAAGTATGCAGTACGTCTTGTAGTTGGTATATATTGCTGCTACTGGGTGTTGAAGGTGGAGGGAGGGTATACTGTGAATGGCGAAGTAAAACATTAAATCTGTTTTCTTTGACAGATTGTGCCAGACCTGCAGAGTTCTCCAGCAATATCACATTTTGTTTGTCCCTCAGCCTTCAAAAGCGTTCTTATTCATATACTCATTCAAATGCCTTTTAAGTGTTATATTTTGATAAGCCTCCACGACTTCCTCCGGCAATGAATTCCAATAATTTTCAATAAAGTAGCCAGAAACGCCTTTCTGCCACTGATCGGTCCTTACTTCCCTTGTATTTCCCTCTAACAAGTGGCACTTGGAGGATAATTTCCATCAATCTTACACCACACTTAAAAGCGCAGCTCAATTGATCTCGTGTTACTCCTCTTTGGTAATAATCTCCAGTCAGTCGATCTTGCACGACACCTGCATTTCTCCAAATGTATTTTCTGGGAAAGTACATGATTTTCTTTTTCTGTCTTGGTCATTGTGTCTTCATGTTCCTGAGCCCCAATATGCCTAAAAACATCGAAACCTCACCCCATTCCTATACTGATTTAGACAATCTACTTGCACCCAATCACTTCCACCAAAGGAAATAATTGTGTGAAATGTTAGCTCCTCATTTCATCTAGTCAAATGGAATGGTTATTCAGTCTTCTCCAGGTGTTTAAGATATGACAGAAAGTTAAATTCGGTCAGAAGGTGAGATATCTGTTTCTTTTCTGTAAAGCTATGCCGTTTGTGACAAGTCCCTCTGTTAGAACTTAATTGGAGCACTGTGCACTTCCCTGGTTACCATATACCACTGCTCAAACATAACTGAGGACTGTGCAAAATTCTGATAAACATATTCCTCCGTCTGATCATACGTAGAGCATTATGCACTGTACGGCTGCCTGCATCCCTCAATAAACACATGTAGAGTACTATGCATATTTTCAATCCCAGTGTGTCAAGGTTAGGTCATACTGGAAGCAATGTACATTGTTCTGATCATCACATGCGACTGTTACACCATACCTAGAACACTGTGCACTCTTCTGATCATTATATCCCTCGGTCAGATCTGACTGGGTATACTGGAATTCATTTTGGTAACCTTAACCCTCACTTTGTCCATATGTGGAGCACGGTGTGCCATTCTTGTCTCAATGTCACTCACGTCTGGAGTCATTGAGTCGTTCAGCATGAAGACAATCCCTTTGGCTCAAGCTGGTCCATGCTGGCCAAAATGTCCACATAAGCTGTCCATTTGCCGGCAAATAAACATTTGCAAATGTCCATTTGTCGGCACTAGTCTCATATCGTTTGAAACATTTCTTATTCTTGTATTTGTCCAAATGCCTTTCAACGTTGTTCATGTCCCTGCTTCAACTACTTCGAAGTTATACCACAGTTGTAATACTGCGAATAGTTGTAATCTCCATGTCTCTAAGTTAGACCACTCTGTTCTATTAATCAAATACCCCTGTTCGACCACACTAGGAGCACCGTCACAGTGTGATGCTCTTTTTATGCTGGAGTCTACTGACCGTTTTATTAATTGAGATTTCCTTTCCTTTTCTCAGTTAATCTATTGGAATGTGAGGGTGATGAATGGATCTGTAGAGAAGAAGTCTGTCATGCAAATGAGATTATCCACAGCAGGAGATGTTCCTTCAATGCCATTTGCTGCTTTATGATATGGTACAAAAATGCAATATTTCCGATTTGAGACTCACCTGAGTTCCGAATAATTCTAGCTTTCGTTTTGATAATTCAGTCTGCTTGATTCTCTACATATAATCATCCACTGTCTCCCTATTTTTTTAAAGATGAGAAAAAAGCTTACTGCATTAACACCACCTCTTGCCTATCATTCAGTTTTTTACTGGGATTAGTGTGAACGCACACTGTCAGGAGAAATGGATAGGTCAGAAAACGGGAGGGACAAATAGCCATCAAGAATCTCCATTGCTATCTACACAGACAATGTCACCAACTCCTCCATTGCTTGTCTTTGGCGTTGTCTGACGCTTCATTTCTGCATCACCTCCTGTTTTCCTCGAGTCTTGCTTCCCACCTCCCACTTCCAGTTTCCTTGTTAAGTTTCCCTCAGCATTGTTTCTCCAGCTCTGTTTTTATCTTCGTAAGTTTCTGTTCCTTACATTCCCCCGTCGCACTTTACCGCCTCTATTTCTCCCTTTTTTGATTCCCCATCTCTTTGCCTCCCCTTGCTACTCCCACTTTGTTTCACCTGATCAGTTTCTTCCTTTGTATTTTTTACTCTTTCTTTTCCCAGATATTTATCCCTCTCTCTTTCACCCCATCCCCGTTCCTTAATCTGCTTCTCTCCCTCTCTTATTATTTCCTTCGGTTTCTCGTTCGCTGTTTCTCCCCGTTTCCCATACTTTGTTTCTTCCTGCTCTATTTCTCACTCTTCAGCCCATCGAGCCCACACCATCCGTCTGAAGCTCACAAACACCTGAAATATCCCTGCCTAAATTTCCCATGGCTAATCCATCTTGTTGGCACATCAGTCGACAGTCTGTGCTAGTCATCATGGTCAAACCACACAGCCTGCACATCTTTGGACTGTGGGAGGACACTGGAGTAACCACAGTAAACCACTCAAACATAGGGGGAAACTTCAAAGAAGCAGTCACCCAAGTTTGTACTCAATCTCGGGTCCATGCCAATGTGAGATAGAATTACGAAACACTGTACTGCCACTGTCTTCTTCAGTTCTGTTCCTTTCTCACTTCATATTCCTTCCTCCAACATGTTTCCTCTTTGATTCTCCACCCATTCTCTCACTACTTCATGACTGCCCTCAGTCTCCCTGTCCAATTCTTCACTTCGGTTTACCTCTTCCTCTGTTGTTCACCTCGATATGACATCATAGTGACTGCCAGACAAATCAAATCAGCCTCCCTATCCCTGAATTATATCACATTAAAATGAAGACATTCAATTATTTTCAAAGAGGTGAAAGCTAAAACGTTTCCTGATGTTTTCCAGATCAACAATCCTTCAACTGAGTATAAGACTGAAGAAAGCAGAACTCAAAACAGCTACCAGTTCAGTAGCTTCCATGCTCACTGCCCTCTGCCCAAATCCAAGATTAAACTCGTTCAAACTACGTATTTCATGATTATCTGTGAATGACTGGCCATAGCAGTCTATCATTGATTGACCCATCCAAGGTTCAAACAACTGCTATTCTCTAAGCAACGCATCCTAATACCGAAATGTGAATACTGCTCCAGAAGCAGCAATTAATCTGTAAATATCTATCCAGGCCAGTTGCTGCAAACAAATATATTTCCTTCTTCCTTCGAAATACAAGCTGCTCCTCAAAGGTCAAATTCAAATTTCTCTCCATGTTCCATTATAGAATTGCAGAAAATAGCAGTTACAAATGCAAGTCTCAACAACAAGCTTAATCCCAATCTAAACCTCACCCACATACCTGCTCGAGGCCCATATCCCTCCAAACATCTCCTATTCGTGGACTTTACCAAATGACTTTTATTTGTTGTCATGGTACCCACATCCATTAATTTCTCAGGAAGTTCATTCCACACACTAAACGCTCTCTGTGTTAAAAAACTCCGTTTATTTTCTAAGTGCCCCATATCTCATTTCACAGTTGTAACCCAAGTCTTGAAATTCACAACGAAATGACAACCAACAAATAATATGACTTTGAAGTAGTGGATCAGTTATCAGCATATTGCGGATCAATTGGACAACTCCTACTCCGAATTTAGCTGGTTCTGGGTCTTTCTCTCTCTGCCTGTATGAATTTCTCTCTGTTCGTAAGTCTATCTGTTTGTTTGCCTGACCCTCAAGGAGACAACCAGCACTGGTCATGTGAAAGAGTGGAGCAGGTGTCAGGGGCTGAATGGTCCATTCATATTTCTATTTTATGTGTTTTGGGTTCTCTCTCTCTCTGTCTGTCTCTCTCTCTCTCTCTGTGGTTGCATCTCTCTCTCTTTTTTTCTCTCTGTCTTTCTTTCTAAGGGAAGATGGACAGCAAACATCATATTGAATGGCAGTGCAGGCTGAATGGGCAGTTTACGAATTACTGTGTTTGGTTTCCCTGCCGGTTTCTCTCTTTCTATAAAGAGGATGTTGCCTAGACGAGTAGGCAAGAGGTATAAGAAGAGTGTTGCCAGGGTCGGACTTTATTCCTTGGAGCGTAGGAGAATGAGGAGTGACCGTGTTGAGAAATGTTCATGTAACAGGGGCAGAGATGAGCGCATGTAGTCTTTTTACCCAGGGATGTGTAAGCTAATGGTCATAGGATTCAGGTGAAAAGGGAAAGATTGAAAAAAGACCCGATAAGCAACCTCTTCACCAAGAAAGTGGTGCATAAGCGGAAAGTGCCTCCAGAGAAAGTGCTTGAGGCAGGAATAGCAGCAGTATTTTTAAAAGCATTAGCATAGGTACATGGATGGGAAGGAGAGGAGGAATATGGATCAAATGCAGGCAATTGTATCCAGTTGAGTGGGCACCATGGTCTGCTTGGAACATTTCGGGCTGAAGCATCTGTTTCCATTATGTGTTATTCTATGAATACGATAGGAGAACCAACCATGATCATAACGAATGGTGGAACAGTCTTGATTGATTAACTAACCAGTTTCTGTTCCCCATTTTAATCATTATTCCAGGGGGCACTGTCAGAGGGTGCACTCAGAGGACCGGGAGGATTACTGGGACGAATAGGATTGCGTGGAGTAAAGGCTGGAATCAGGCTCAGCCACCATCTCCTGGGAAAGCGGATACTATATTTTCACGGTGCCAGCCAGTTTCTCGACAAGCCCCGCCCACGCGCCCACATTTGTGGGCGATTGACCTTCGTGGATGACATGCGTCCGTGGCAATGAAACGGTTCTGGATAAACACATGGCCAAGAATCCAAGTATGAGGAAGAATATTATTTACTTCTTCCTGTCAGCTCCTCCAAGCTTGTAGAGCACAACGGGCAGAGGGAATCTTGCACCGTTTACAATGCTAGTTCCACAGGAATGGTCTCCAACAACCCCACGTTAAGAGACCAGTAAATATCGGAGACCTCCAACCTGGTAAACTGGAAGAGATCAGTAAAAAGCGGTATGTCAGTATTGGCAAAGAGTCCCAACGCCTCTCTGTCTCTTAGTTTGTTTTTGTCTTGTTCTTATACTCTCAATCTTTTCTACTTCTCTCTCACTCTATCTCTCTCGTCAATTTCACATGCCGTCTTTCTCTCACTTTCTGTCTTCCTGTTTTCTTCCTCACTCACTCTATTGCTCTCTTTATCTCTTTTATTTTTGCCTGTATTTCTGTCCGTCTGTCTCACAGTTTCTCATAATTCTCACTCTCTCTGTCATTTTGTTGTCCTACTCCATCTCTCTCTCTCTGCCCTCCTTTATGTCTTGCTCTGTTTCTCTGCATTTCATTCCCTAATTTCTCTCACACATTCTCCAATGCCTTCTATTTTTATTTATATATTTTTCAATCTGTAGTTGTCTTTCACTCCGTCTCTCTGTCACTCTTTCTGTCATTCTCACTTTATTTGTATCTAGGTTGATTTATATTTACATCTCATTCTCTGATTTGTCTCGGTTCTTGTCATGCTAACACACATTGTCTCTCTCGTTCTCTCTCGTCTCAATCTCACTCGCTGTGTAACAATCTGTCTCACTGCCTGGCACTTGCCGCCTCTCAGTCTCACAGCCGCACTTCTATCTGTGACGTTCTGTGCAAATCGCTCTTCCCCTCTCCTTTCTTAATCTCTCCAAATTTCTGCCACTCTGACTCTGTCTGTCGCGCTCTCTGTTTCACTATCCGTCCCTTTCTGCCTCTCTCACTCTCTCTCCATTCCTCACTGCCGCTGATACACACACACGTTCTTGCTCTCAATTTCCATCTCCGTCTCTGTCTCTCTCACTCTCTCATTGCAGCTGTCTGGTTTCTTTGTCTACTGTCTTCACAATTATTCTGCTCCCATTGTCTATTTCCAGGAGATTTTCCTATGAATCACATTCATCGATCACAATGAAAGCCGCTGCTTCACATTCTTTACTCCAAAGTGACTGGGCGATGTCTGACGAGTTGCCTTGGGTAGTGCTGTTCAGCGTTTGAAAATTGTGAGGAAGGATTCTGCGCAAGGTCCTCCTAACGTCTTGCAGCTGAGTAGTTTTGGACTGAACTGACCCACAACAAGACGATTAGAGCACCCTCGTTCCTGTTATGAAGGATCACGACAGGCTGTATCCGTGATCACTTGAAACCAGTAAATTGCGCATTCACTCACTGATATATCCCGGGCTTTCACCGGCACACTGCATCGGCATTTCAGAGAGTCTGTCCAAATTTCACCAAACCCTTCACTGGGTGAAACTGTTGTTCGTTTTGTCTGTCTCAAAGGGCGATAGGGAGATGTGCATTAAAAGCTTTACATTTAGAATCCCTATGGTGTAGAAGCAGAATCGTGAATGGCCTGGTCAGAGTGGATATTGAGAAGATGTGTTCATTGGCACGAGAGAATAGGACATTAAAGCACAGCTTGAGAGTAAAGGGAAGACCGTTTAGAAAGGTGATAAGGAAAAACGTCTTCAGCCAGCGAGTGGGGAATGTATACTGCTTTATCTAATTCTGTTTCAATATCACTTTTTGTCTGCCTTTTACTACCACATTTATCTCACATATTATCCTTTCATCCGTATGTTTCTCAATCTGTCTTTCACTTTCAATCTATCACTTTTTCATTTTCTCGGTTATTCTCATTCTGACAGCTTCTGTATGTACTCTCCCTATCGCTTGTCATTGTTGCTGACATTGTCTCACTCACTTTCTCTCGTCTCAGTCTGACTCACTGTAATAAGCAGACTCAATCTCTTTCACTTTCCGTCTCTCACTCTCTCCATCTCCCTGGTATTCTGACTTTCTGTGTGTCTCACACTCTCGCCCTCTTGTTTCTCACTCTGCAAATCTTTCCACCTTTCTTTCTCTCTCTCTGTTGCTCACTGTTTCGTTGTCATTGCTACTCCACCTCGGTCACTGTTTTACCAATCGTATCTCTGCCGCTCAAAGACAGTTTCAGTTGCTGTCTCTCTCTCTCTCTCTCTCTCTCTCTCTCTCTCTCTCTCTCTCTCTCTCTCACTCTCTCTCTCTCTCTCTCACTCTCTGCCCCCCTCTCTCTCACACATACATACACACACACACTACCTGCAACTGCCTGGTTTCATTGTCGACTCGCTTCACATCAATTTGAAGGGTTTGATTCCCTATTCTGCTTCCAATGCACATTGTCCGTCGGTTTTGCCTATAAAATACCTTCCGGACTCACAGGCCAGACATTCTGATGAGCATTCCTGGAAACGTCCGTTCTAACTGCCTGGAGCTCAGTTATTGCAAGCCTAATAGACCAACAAAAAAACAACGAGAGAAGCACCGTTGTTATGAGTACATAAGTCGAAATGTCGAGTGCTTGATTTCTTTAAATGATTAGCATCCATACTGACGCTCTGATATATCCCAGGATTACCCATCTCACTGCCTCGGTATTTTCAGAGACCCTGTCCAAATTTCACCACCTTCTTCACTGTGTCAAAATGCTGATCATTTTCCCAAATTTCACAAGGGCGACAAAGGGATGATTATTTGAAGATTTGTATTTACAACCTCTACAGTGCAGGGGCAGAATAATGAATGGACGGGTAAGAGTGGATTTTGCGAAGATGTTTCCATTGATAGGAGAGAATAGGACCCAACAGCAAAGCCTGGGATTAAGAGGAAGCACTTTAAGAACCGAGATTACCAGAAATTTATTTCGCCAGAGATTGGTGAATCTGTGGCATTTATTGCCACAGACGTATGTGCAAGTCAGGTCGTTGAATATATTAAATCCTGGGACAGAAAGGTTCCTTCCACTGGGAAGGAGACAAAATTCACGCTTCCTGCTGGCTTACAAGCAAGAGAAGGCCGGGCGCATCACTTGTAAACCACACTGATCAAACACAAAACGAAATGTCTACGAAGCTTGGCTTGCTTCACGAGGTAAATGAACCATTGAGTAGGCAGAAAACAAATAAAAAACGCCCAAGGCACAATCGCGAATTATCAGTCTTACAGGCTGCCAGGGGTAAAGTGTGTACTCACCCGAACACACCGACTAGGAACAGGAGCAGGCCACTCAGCAATTCCACTTTACTAGAATACAAATCAATGAGATCATGAACAATAGAAAGTACAGACAGAGTTCAGCAGGTATGGCTGCACCTGGACAGAGATCAGTGTCACATTTTCAATTCAAATGATCCTTCCTCAGAACTAGGAAAGGCACCACAGTTCTGAGAAAAGGAAGCTCGCCCCGAAATCTGATTTGTATCGACAAATACTGCCAGACCTGTGAACTTTTCTGGCAAATTGCTGTTGTAGTTTCTGATTTGCAGCATTCACAGTTCATCGTTTTCTATGGAAAAATGTCCCGGAAGTTTTTGTTTTATGTTATCCTCAACTGTGCTTTCTTACATATTCGTTGATCAAGTTTGAACTCTTAATCATCGACAATATGTCGACATCAGCCTGAAAACAGAGTTTACATTATTTGCATCCACTGCCTTTTGAGAAAGGGAATTTCAACCACTCACAGCCTTTTAAATTGGCACCCCCTTCATTTGAAAAAATGAACGTCTATTTCTTGAATATGGACTGTGCATTCACAACTTGGATGGAAAGCAAAAGCGATAATTAGTAAGTTTGCAAATGACTGGAATTTGGTAGTGTTGTTAATCGTGAGGAAGAAAGTCTCAGTGTGAGTTTGATAATGCTCATTTGTTAAATTCCGCAGATCAACGTCACACGAATTTAATCCTAATAAGTATGAGTTGATGCATTTTTGAAGTCTAATAGGGCCAGGATGTGCAGTTATGCTGGGCACCCAGGGTATATTGAGGAATGAAGGAAACTTGGTGTGTAAGTTAGTAGATCTCTGAAAATGTGAACACGTGTAGACATGGTTATGCTGAGGGCATCGGGGTTGTTTTCACTTTTTATTCATTACAAATTGGGAGCAATGAAGTCTGCTTACAAAATTATAAATCATTGCATCAACCATAGTTCGAATACAGAGTGTAGCTCTGCACACCACACTGTTGGAAAGGCGTGATTCCACCGTAAACATAATAGACGAGATCCATCATGCTGTCACCTGGGATGGGCATTCTCAGTTATGATGAGATGGAAAGTGTGGAAGCATGCCCTTCGTCCCAACATGTCCACATCGACCCGCCGAAGCGCAACCCACCCAGACCCATTTCACTACATTTTCCCCTGCCCCGAACACTGCGGGCAATTTTGCATGGCCACTTCACCTCACCTGTACGTGGACTGTGCATGGAAACCCACGCAGACACGGGGAGAATGTGCAAACTTCACACAGTCAGTCGCCTGAGGCGGGAATTGAACCTGGGTCGCTAGCGCTGTGAGGCAGCAGTGTGAACCACTGTGCCACCGAGTCGTCCACGAGTGCCTGAGCAGGCTGGATTTGTTCGCCTTGAAGCCCAGAATGCTGAGGAAGAATGAGAAATTATGAGAGGAATAGATTATGAAAATTTATTTCGCATGAGGTCCGTATCTAAGACCAGAGTGCATCAGTTTCTTCGGTGCAATAGTTGGTCGAGAATAGAATGTTCTGCCTGATGACTTGGTGAAGGCAGGTGCACTATTCCATTGAAAGAAAAGCCAACATTCCATTCGCAGGTCATTTACCACACTGTTGAAGTGGGCCTGTTTTCACGTGTAGGAACAGACGAGGTCAAGATCAGAATAACATTGTGTGTCTGGCGTGAAATATAGGGACAGGGCATGTTAGTGGTACACACAGCGCTGTGCCTGTGGATTCGTTTGAAGGAATGAACAGGACTATATATACCGCAAGGCAGTTAAAATTGAGTCACGAATTATAGACAGATTAGGTCAATGGAACTGTGGTTACAGATTCATAAATAGACCTCGACCAGAGTGTTGGTAAAGCAGTGCTGTAGTCACAAGTGTAGGAACAGCAGATCGACGGCAACCACAGTGCTGGAATTTGGAGTCTTATGCAGACCCAAACCAAGTTAATGGTAGCCACAGTGCTGTGGGTCTGAAGTCACATGCAGAACCAGAGGACGTGAGTCATAACAGAAGTGTTGTGGGATTGGAGTGACATATATACACACAGAGGGTCAATAATAACCAGACTGCAGTGTATGTAGATTCACCTTTGGAGGCAGAGCAGAGAAGTGAAACCAAGGTACTGTGGGGCTGGAGTTTAATGCAGAGAAAGCACAAGTAATTGATAGCGACAGTACAGTTGACCAGGAGTCATATGAAGAGACAGAGCATGTCAGTGGGCGGCACGGTGGCACAGTGGTTAGCACTGCTGCCTCACAGCGCCAGAGACCCGGGTACAATTCCCGCTTCAGGCGACTGACTTTGTGGAGTTTGCACATTCTCCCTGTGTCTGCGTGGGTCCACTCCGGTTTCCTCCCACAGTCTAAAGATGTGCAGGGCAGGTGAATTGGCCATGCCAAATTGTCCGTAGCGTTTGGTAAGGGGTCGATGTATGGGTATGGGTGGGTTGCACTTCGGCGGGGCGGTGTGGACTTGTTGGGCCGAAAGGCCTGTTTCCACACTGTAAGTAATCTAATCTACAGCCAGAGGTTCTGGTGTCACATGTAGAGAGAGACAAGACCAGTGCTTAACACATTGTTTTTTTGTCTGGAGTTATCTACAGAGCAAGGTAGGTCAGTGATAAGCAGATAGGACACTGATAAGCACACATCGAGTATAAGCAGATCAGGCACAATCACAGTGCAGTTGGCCAGGAGTCACATGCAGTTGCGGAACAGGTGAGTGCTAACCGCAGTACTGTAGGTTTTCTGTCATCAGGACAGATAGAGCATGTCAGGCGAACCACAATGCTGCACATCTGGAGTTCTAGCTGGAGACAGAGTAGATCAGGGGAAACGCAATGCTTCTGTCTGGGGTTACTTGCTGAGACAGTGGCAACAATAGTGTAATGGAAAGCAAGGATAGCAATGCAAGGGACACTTGGATAACGAGGGAATTTTTGTGAATCGAGTCAAAAGGGAAAAAGGAAGCATATGTATGTTTTAGGAAGGATAAATTGGAAAACATCCATGAAGAATTTAAGGAAGGCAGGGATTTAAGAGAGCAAGAAAGGCCCATGGAATGCCCTTGGCAAGCAGAGTTAAGGGAAGTTCCAAGACATTTCATGCGAACATGCAAACCAGAAGCATGACGAGGAAGGAAATAGACCACACAGGGATAATGGGGGGAACGTGTCCTTGGATGCAGAGGATGTGGATGAGATACTGATGAATACTTTGCATTGGCGGTCACCCAGTAAAAGGACATGGAGGAGAAAGAAATATGTGCAGAGTGTATAGATATGTTAGGGCACAATGAGAGCAAGAAAGATGCGGTTTTGACTTTCTTGAGAAGAATTAAGGCGGATAGGTTGCCAGGGCTTGAATGTATCTACCACAGTTGTTTGAGAGAGGGAAGAAAAATGGTTTTTGGGGCTTTGAACAACAGCTTTCTGTCATCGTTAACCACTTAAGAGATCCTGAACGACTGACGAATAGCTATTGTTTTTCCTGTATTCAAGAAGGGAAGTAGGGGTAATACAGGAAACGATAGGCCAGTCCGTCTCACATCAGTGATTGTGAAGTTTCTGAACAGAATTCCTTGGAATAGGATTTATACACATTTGGAAAAGAATGGCCTAATTCGGCGCAGTCAGCATGAGTTCATGCAGTACAGGTCATGTATTACTGACCTAATTGACGTTGTGGGGTTGCTAGGATGGTCGATAAGGGTAGAACAGAGTATTTTGCTTACATGTATTTTAATAAGTGTTTTGAAAAGATATCACCTGGTGGACGTATCCAGAATTTTAAGACGCATGGGATCCATGGTGACGTGGCCGCATGGACACACAATTGGGTTATCCAAATGAGGAAGAGGATAACTGTAGAAGCGTATTTGTTTTCTTGAGGTCCGTGACTAATAATTATCCACAAAGGTTCCTATTGGGACCTCAACGAATTCTGATATATCTAATTGATTTAGATAAACATGCAGATGTAGAGCCAGAGTATGGCACGGGTACTCACAATGCTATTGGTCGAGAATCATAGAATCACGGACATGTGCAACAGGGAAACAGAACTTTTGGTCCAACTTGGCCATGCCGACCAGATAGCCTAAATTAATCTAACCACATTTGATATCATTTGGCCCATATCTCTCTTAAAGTTTCCTGCTCACATGCCAATCCAGATCCTTCTTAAATGATGTAACTGTAGCAGTGTGCATCGTGTCCGCTGGCATTACATTTCAGGCAAGCGACAACTACTGTGTGAAAAAATGTCGCCACTCATGCCCCTTTTTACAATTTTCCCTCTCACCCTTAAACAAATGCTCTCTAGTTTTGGACTCCCCTAGTGTCGGGTAAAGTCATGAAATTTGCAACTTATCCATGCCCTTCATGATTTTGTAAACTTTTATAAGGCCACCCATCTGCACCAGGGAATAGAAACAACAGATTGCTGAGGCTCTCCCTGAGGCCGAACATCTATCTGCTTGGCAACATCCTTACAAATATTTGTGTTATGGGCAGTGTTGGAAGTATGGAATCAAGTGCAGACACAGTGTGGACTAGTGATAACTGCAGTGCTGTGGACTGGTGTCACGTGTTGATAGATATCAGGTCAATGAGAACCACTGTGCTTTGGGCCTGTTATGAAATGGAGAGACAGGATAGGTCAATGGCAACCACGGTGCTTTGAGTCTGGAGTTATATGTGGAGACAAAGCAAGTCATTGGTAATCACCGTGCTTTGTGCCTCGAGCCACATGCAGAAACAGAGTAGGTTTTTTCAAAGCAAAATTACGTCGGCAATGCGTCACATATTGAGACAGAATAGATGAATAGAACACACAGTGCGTTGTGTCTGTCGTTACAGCGTAGGTCATCCATAACAGTCCTGTGAGTCTGTAGTCACTTATTAGAGAAGCAGATTGGAGTAAACACATTGTTGGGGGTCTGATTCGAATGCAGATGCAGAGCAGGGAAGGGGGAACCACAGTGCTGTGTGTCGGGACTCGGGTGTAGAAAGGGAGCAGATCAGTGGTACCACAGGCCCGTTTGTCTTATTCACATGTAGAGACAGCAAGTTAATAGTAACCACAGTGTTGTGCTTCTGGAGTCTCATGTAGAGACAGAGACGATCAGTGTTGTCCACGGAGCTGTGGGTTTGGAGTAATAAGCAGAGATAAAACAGATAGTGGTAACAAAATGCAGTTGGCCTGGAGTTATACAGAGCAGTTCAATGGTAGATACTGATTTGTGGCTTTGGAGTCGAATGAAGAGACAGTAGTTCCAGTGCTGGTGTTCTGGAGTCAAAGATAGAGGTAGAGTAGATGAGTGTGAAACAGAGTGCTGTGAATCTGGATTCACATTTGCAGCAGATCAGTGATAACCACAATGTTTTTGGTCTGAAGTCAAATGCAGAGAGAGAACAGATCAGGGGAAAATATTTTGCTGTTGTTCGGCAAAGAGATGCAGAGACAGAGAATATGGCTCAGTGGTAGCCATAATGCCGCACATCTTGAATCATAGTGATTTACCACACAGAAACTAAATCTTTGGTCGAACTCAGCCATTCGATGAAAGATGCTGAATTAATCTCAGCCCATTTGCCAAACTTTCAGCCATATTTCTCTGAAGATTTCCTATTTGCACACTAACCCAGACGCCTTTTAAGTGTTGCAATTCTAGCAATCTCTGTCATTTCCGTCAGTAATTCATTCCATGCTCACACCGCACTATGAGTGAAAAATGTTAAATTTGAACTTTTCCATCTAAGACTTCAAGACATGTTGCCTAGTTTTGGACTCACCAACCCTGGGGCAAACTTATGAAATTTTCAGTCTATCCATGCTCGTCATAATTTTATAATTGTCGATACGGTTCCCCCCCCCCCCCCACCCCACCCCCCTCCCCCCCCAAGCCTGCAGAGTAAAACGCCACAGATTCTATCCGTAAGGCTCAATAACACTAATCTTGGCAACATTCTTATCAATGTTTTTTGGTTTCCAAAGATCACGGTGTCTCAGTGGTTATCATTGCTGTGTCACAATGCCATTGACCAGTGTTTGATTACAGCCTCCGGGGCGACTGTTCGTGTGGTGTTTGCACATTCTCCTCGCCTCTGCCTGGGTTTCCTTCAGCTGCACCCGTTTCCTCGCACAATCCAAAGATGCACAGATTAGGTGAATTGGCTATACCAGATTGTCCGTAGTGTTCAGGGATATGTTGGTTAGGTTCATTAGTTCTTGGAAATGTGGATTAATAAGAGAGGGGAATGCGTCTTGCTGGGTTACTCTTCAGAGGCTCGGTCTGGACTTGTTGACGCAAGGAGCCTATTTCATCATTGGAAGGATTACATGAATCTCTGATGTTGTGGGACTGGCGTAAGACATAGTGCAGACCAGTAGTAACAGCAGTGCATTGAATTGCCGTCACGTGCAGAGACTAAGGCGGTGAGTTGAAACTAAGATGCTGTCAAGCTGGATTCAAAGGTAGAGACAGACCAAGTCACTGGTAATCATAATGCAGTGTATCTTGAGGCAGACATGGAGACAGCGCACATCGGTGGTACATAAAGTGCTGCGCATCTCAGATCACATACAGAGACAGAACAGATGTTTTGGAAGCATAGCTTTATGTCACATACTGAGATACAGTAGGGCAATGGTATGCATAGGGTTGCAGACGTGTACTCACATGGAGATGCCGAGCAGATCTGTGGTACATTCAGTGCTTGTGTCTGGAGTCACAAGCAAACACCGAGCAGTCCATTGTAAACTGGGTGTGGAATCGCAAATAAGTCCACAGCATGTCAGTAGTACCCACAGTGGCGTGGGTTAGGCATCACTTGTGGAGGCAGTGAAAGTGGGTAGTCAGTACAACGTTGTCGGTTGGAGTCACCTGGTAACAGATCTATATATTCACGGGTATTTAGGGAATCATTGAATATTTCCACAATGATCGTCAGTTGATCTCCATAACCATCTGCCTCAATGCCATTCCAATCTATATCCCTCAAGAACTTAAGCCTGGCCTCTAGATTAAGCTTGGCACGTTTTGTTTGTTCTCACCATCAAATAATCCATCTGATATTTTACAAGTGGAGCAGTCACTCGCTTGCTCACCATGGGTAGGAGATCGATGCCACAGATTGTGGAAGGGAGTGAATAAAAGTAAACATGATTGAAACGCGACATTTTGCAGAAAATGTTCAAGGCTGTGTTGAAGGACTGTTGTGTTCAACTTGAGGGATTGGAGTATGACGGCTTAGAAGCTGTGCTACGATTTCACAACACCCTGTTTACGCTGCATTTCTCGACTGTGAGCAGATCTAAGAAACAGATCTCAGGAAGGTTTAAATTGTCTTGGATCAAGTAAAATACGGTTTACATGAATGATGCATGGACTTCGTGGGTTACATTTTGAGGAGACCTGTATTTTCTGGAATTAAGAAGGTAAAGCGGTGACCTGCTTGATGTCGTCAATATATGACCAGTAAAAACAGTGAATATAAAGATATTATGATGTAGAACCATCGAGTCCATGCCGACCCCCTGAAGAGCTTCAAGAACAGATGAAATTCTCATCCTCCTCGTTTTAGCCTTGATTCACCAAATCGAATTCAACTAAGCTGCGACATCTTTGGAAAGTGCGAGAAAACTAGAGAAGTCAGAGTAAACCCAACAAAGATGAGGTGTACGTACAAACTCTGTACAGCCAGTATGCAATTGTGGAATGGAGACTCTGTCTTTGTGCTGTGAGACGGTAATGCTAACCACTGATCCATTGTGCTGTTCAATGAAGGAAATCGAAATGTGGCAAACATTCCTTGATATGGTACAACACAATATTTTACAATATAAAATGATATAATATAATATGAAGCAATGTTATTTAATATATCACTCCAGTGTTGACGTCTTTAAGTGAGAAAGTGCAACAAAAGTTGACAAAACTGATTCCTGGGTTGAAGCGATTGATGCACGAAGTGAGGAATGATCGGTTTGAATTTATTTGTTTCCTTCTGTTCTTCCCCAGCACCCAAGTTGTGTATGTGCAGTTGCGAGACACAACGAAAAATAACAGGTGTATAAACCCTTATTGATTTTCCACCAGCAGGAAGAAAGGAAGCATCACAGGGGCCAGTGACAAAAAGTGCTCTTCGCACCAAAGAACAATGTTCCATGATCAAAAAGATGAAGGGGAGAGCAGGGATAAAATCAAAATAGAGTAGGAGGGGAGAAATAATATACTCCACTCCCAGCTGTGCCCGGCTGTCCCTGAAATTCTCGAGGATGTTGGTAGGCACCATGTGCTCATTCTTCAAGGACATCCGGACTCAAACCTAACCTCATAAGAAAGGTAGGCAATCGGCCATAACGGCCCCCTCCACGTCCCGCTGCCTCGGCCTGTTTATGACCAGTTTGTACAGGCCCAGTAGCAGACCCACGAGGAGGTCTTCTGACCTATACTGGAGATTGGGGCTAACATGCAACCAAAAAAAAGAGGAGAAGCTTTTCAGGAAACTCGAAATGAAACACCCCACATATCATTGGTCCTGAACGCCCCAGCACCACAGAACAAGCAGTTGGGCTGGAAGTCCGTCAACCATCGCAATCTTCACCTAAGCCCGTGCCCTCTGATCCTGGTCTCTCATGTTAAATGGAACATCTTCCCTCATCCACTCCATCGAGGCCTTTCAGTATTCTGTAAGTTTCGACTTGCTTACCCTTCGTCCTTCGAGATTCTAGCGATCCATATTCCTAAAACTTTTCTCATATGTCAAGCCTTTCATTCTTGGGAGTATTGTCGTGAACCTCCTCCAGACGCATTGGCTTACCAGCACATCCTTCCTGAGATATAGTCCCAAACTTGCTCGCAATGATCAAAATATGGTCTGGTCAGACCAGAGCCTTAGAAAGGCCCAGAACTGTGTCCCATTATTTTTATTCTCGCTCCTACCTGTCTTGTTGACAAACGTGCAAGTGTGAACTCCCTCATTACTGATATGCAAATGAGAGGGAAAAGAATATTTTTCTTTACTCCGGTAGCAAACATAAAATGATGCACTAAGTCAGCGATGCCCACATACCGTGAAAGATTTTATTCATAAATTTCTGAAAGTTTCAGCTGAGTTGCCAACAGATTGTCAAATAGTTACCTCCTTCATGGAACAGACTAACTGCCGGGTGTCATTCTGTCGACTTCAAACTAAGTTATGAAGCTCTTCTGGAATGACTCACAGCACCATTTATTTCATAGTGAAAAACAGAAACTATGAGCAGGGATAGATCATTCAAGCATTCGAGTCTGCCATGACATTCAATGTGACCTTTGGTGATCATCCAACACTATCCCCTGTTACTGTTTTCTCACTATACCCTTTGAGACATTTCATTCCAGGTGCCATATCTAATTACTTCGAAAAACAATATTCATTTTTTTCACCTTGACTGCTTTAAGTGGCAGGTAATTCCACACTCTCCGCGCTCTCTGAGTCACGAAAGTTCCCCTATCTCAGTCCTATATGGCCTATCCTGACTGCCTTAGACTGATACCCCTTAGTTTTGAACTCCTCTGGTCATCGCGAACATGCTTTCCTGTGTTTAACCTATAAACTCTTGCTAGAGTGTTACAGATTCAGGCAACGCAGCCGCACAAGCCTCTTTCCAAACTTTAACAACAGAGATAAGTAAAAGGAATCGTCAGCCAGAGAGTGGCTAATTGATGGAATTCATTGCAACAGACGGTTATGTAGACGAAGTAATTACATTCTTTTTGGACTGAGAGGGATAGGTTCCTCACTATGAAGGGAACCTAAGGTCACCATGAGACGGCGAGGGATTTTTTTTTGAGTAACGTACCAGCCAGGATTGCATGCCAGAGAAGACTCGATGGCCTGAATTTGTGCTTCTATGTCGTATGATCTCTTGAGTTTTATCATCAGTTCGCCCTTAAAATTGGCTAACTGCAAGCAACCTTATCCAAAAAGATTTGGAGACCAGTATAACATAACTAAAGTTAGCTTAACGTCTACCATTGGTAACATGTTAGAATCTATTATAAAGGAGGTATCAGTAAATCATTTAGAAATTCAGAGTATCATGAAACACTCTGAGTAAGTATTAACGGTAGATTTAGCGGTATTGTCACATGTACTCACATAAAATGAAAAAAACTTGCTATCTCGGCAATTCATACCATAAAAGTACATTATTGGAAAAGAACAGAGTCCACAATACATTGTTACATATTTAGACACGCAGCAGAGAGAACAAAAGATCAGAATTTCGCCGGTTTGTTTCAAAGGATGTGATCAGAGTGGGAAAAGTTGTTCTTGAATCTGTTAATATGTGAATTAAAACATTTAAATCTCCTGCCCGTCAGAAGAAGATGAAAGATGGTATAACCCTGGTGAGGTGTGGGATCGTTGATTCTGTCGGCTGCTTTGCCGAGGCAGCGGGAAGCATAGATGGAATCAATGGATTGTCGACTAATCTGTTGATACACTGGGCATGTCCATGACCATATGGTAATTCTTGCAGCATTGGGCATAGTAGTTACCGTACCAAGTTGTGATAAACACAGACAGGTTACATTGTATAATGCACCGAGAAATATAAACTAAGCTTCTTGATGTACATAGGGAATTTCCATAGCCCTCTGAGAACGTAAAGACATTCTTGTGCATTCTTCGTTGTAACATCGATGGGGAAGCTCTGGACAGGTTGTTGGTGATCGTATGTCTGGTAACGCTCCTGACCATCTTCATCTTAGTACCACTGATGCAGACAGATGTATGTATTACACTCAGCCATGAGTTAGTTCCTGACATTGCTACTGGAATTCAAAAGCCACAGGTGGGACATCAAGCCGGAACAGCTGGCTTGCTGAACATTTCTTATCATGGTAGTTGATCTCACCCCACCGTGGTATAATTTCGATGGTGATGCAACATTGACTGCTCACTGTGGACTGTCACATTAACCAAGTCGAGAACTCAGAACTTGAGAGATTATTAACTACAGAGAGTCGCCAAACCCGCTGCACATGACTCCTTTGTTTCATTGATCTCACTTTGACTCTACAGAACTTGTTGGACGATAATATAAACTCTGCCGTTGCTTCAGGCAACACGTGATTTTGGGGAGGTCAACGCTGATAGTGGGAGGTTTAATATTAAGTAAGTTGCCACAGGTGGGTTCATCCATCAGGAATTGATGTTAACGACCCTTCACAGATTGAGCACAACCTTTACCATTTCCGGACAGGCCTGCACTGAGTTAGATCCTGGTGAATTTGGAGATTGACACTGTGGCACGAAGTGCAGAAAAGATAAAAGTTATACATCCAGAAGGAGGCATAAAGGACAGAGAGAGAGCATTAAATAAAGGTTGAGGGAGCGATGAGGGAGCAAGGGAGAAGCATAATGGAGATTGCATGATTAACAGGAGAGGTGGAGGAGACAAAATATTGCAAATACAGGTATTACAGAGATATTGAGGTGCAAACCGTAATGAGGGACACAGAGACAGAAGATGAATGTGTTAAAGAGAATAATGTGAGGTATGCAGAAGGAAAATAAACGGGTTAGAAAGCGAAATACAGGTATAGAGAATAGAGTGGCAAAGAGAAAGGAGATACATGTGTTAGAGTGTAATGCAGAGCAGAGAATGAAGAGAGAAGTGTGCGTGAGAGAATGATTAATGGGGGAAAGCGAAAGAAGATGAAGGGGTTCAAGAGGAAAAAAACAGGAGCAAAGAGTAATAAAAGAGAGATACATGGAAAAAGAATTGGAGAAAGAGATATTGGGCAATGAGATTGAAAGAGTGTTTGAATGAAGTGAAACATATATTGTGTGACATAGGTGAGGGAATAAAACTAACGGTGTTCAAGATAGAAACAGCGACAGAGACATTAATGAGGGAGGAGAGAGAAATTCATAAAGTGTGAAAAGAAAATCAACAGCACAGATAGATAGAGAGACCCTCAGTGTGATCTATTTTGTTACAGATATCCTCGGATGTAGTTCAGCAAATGTCAGCTCGAGGACTGTACATTACTCGACCATCGTAATGACCCTGGTTTCTAACATTCATGTCAAAACGTTTATGTGAAATAACATTTCACTGTGAGGTCTGAAGTTGGATCAAGACAGAGTGATAGGAAATCTTTCAGCGATAGGGATGCAATAAGATGGCGTCGGTATCTCAGATGATGGGGAGAGATGAAGGAGATCTCACAGATCAGTACCCTCTGAAAACACATCATCATTTTCTTCACTTACCCTTCATTGCATTTTATTCACAGCACGTGGTGCACATTGGCCGGTCCGCCATTTGTTGTCCATCCCTATTTGCGCCCCTTGAGAAGAGAATGTGGCTGAACTCCTTCTTGAACTGCAGTGGTCAGTGTGCTGCACGCAGACAAACAATAGGCCGTCAGGGAAGCAGTTAGAGAATTTTGACCCAGTGACTTCGAAGGAACTCTCTAAATATTTCACTTACCTTTCATTCCTATTCATTCACTTGAAATGAGAACCACTTGTTCGGCCAACATTTTTGCTGTCCGTAGTTCCTCTTGAGAAGGTGGTGGTGGGCTGCGCTATTGAAACAAAGCAGTCTATGTGCTCGGTGTAGACACCTAATTCCATATGGGAGGTACTTCCAGAATTTTAACCAGTGACAGTGAAGGAATGCGATATACTTCCAAGTCACGATGATGAGTGGATTGGAGAGGCTGTGTTCCCTTGCGTCTGCATTCCTTGTCCAATCAGCTGGAAATGGTCACAGGATACAAAGGTGCTCAATTAGGAGTTCTAGTGAATTTCTGATGTGCATCTTGTAGAAGGTACACACTGCCACTGAGATTTGGTGGTCGAGCGAGCCTTATGTGTGTGGATGCTCGGCCAATCAAGTGAGCTTTTTTTGTCCTGGATCGAGTTTCTTGAGTGTAATAGCAGCTGCAAAGATCCAGGCAACTGGGTTTCACAAAACCGAGTTGTGCCTTGTCAATGATAGATTTTTTGAGTTGCGAAGGTTGGAGGTGAGTGGAAGGGAGAGAAAGAAGCTGAATTAGTCGCTGCAAGATTTCTCACCTTTGAATCTCTCTTTAGCAATGTATTGATATGGCTGGTCCAGGTTAGTTTGTGGCTCAATTTTCACACCCAGGATGTTGGTAGTTGAACGCTGTGGGTGGCAGGGTGGGGAATGGGTGGTTGTCAGTGAGTAATATAATGTAGATACCATTGAACGTTAAGTGGGAATGGTTTGATTTTCTCTTAATGGTAAGCTTCAGGACATTAAATGTTGGCAGGGAGCAAATCAGTGAGGATAACACAATTCAAGTCCAAGGGGCAACAAGTAATGATGGACTGAGAATGGGGCCAAATCGGAAGGCTGTGAAGGGGATGAGCGGTGAAGGCATGAATAGATAACCGGAAAGAGAATTGGGTTTATGAAAGTGTCTGTTAAACAGACTGAGGGTCGGGCTGTTGGGCTGATGGGCTGTGTTAGCAGTCCGTTTTCCCTTTGTAGTTTTCACCAATGATGCTGACGTGTGTGTCGATTCTGGCCCTTTAACAAGATTATATTGTCCTTATTTATATTGAACAGGGATCGTGAAGACAGAGTTTCTGATATGTCTGTAGAGGACGACTTTCAATAGTAGGAGGGAATTGGCAAGTTTTCCCTGTTCACGATATTTTCTAGTTTGTTTATTTTTTTAGCAGGTTGTTAAAAATACCCTGGTAACAGAGAAGCAGCTACAACAAAAATAAGTTCCATGCTTCAACAGATGTTCATCACCAGCTTTCTCTCTGAACGGTCTCCTGTACGTATGAACCTGAGTTTGAACTTGCCTTTTGGTAAGTGGTGCGTTTTGGGATGTTGCAGAAATTGGAATAGCTCCCTCGTTAATTGCAATAGAGACGTTTGGGTTTTCAACTACGTGAGGTTATTCAAAATTATGTTTTCATTCTGTTCCTGTTTTATACGTAGTGTTCAAACAAATTTTGTTTTCAATCCAAACGTACTGTTTGATCAGCTACGCCACTCCTGGAATTTTCACCTAAGAAAGAATGTTCGGCTCTGCTGTGTCATCTTAAAATATTTTTAGGGAGTCTGACCTTCTCCATAACAGATGCCAACCTGATTGGAACTGCCCCATACTTCTTTCTCATCCAGGACAAGCCTGGGACACACAGGCTGCATGTAGTCTCTGACATGCTACCCCAAAGTTCAATCTCGGCCTCAGAAAGATGTTAGCCAATATGATAGTCTCTCAACCTCCAAGAGAACCTAATCCCATTTCAGGCATTCCTGAGAAGATTTAGGTGCCGTTACCGCTAACATATGTCAATCCCCCACCACCCCCCCGCCCCCACCCCCACCAATGCCAATCCCCCAGGTTTCATGATACAAACAAAACTGCATTGCTTGATCACCTGCGTCTACATTCACACACGTTTCATTGTACAGATCTCGTGATACATCTGGGGAATGGGCATTCCATCTATTTTGGCTGAATAGGTTCGGGAAGAACAGGGGGTAATGAAGGGAAATATGTGCCGTTTTTGAAGGCTCTCTCTCAGTTGCCCACACGGAACACGGGAACCTCACATTTAATGTGCGGCCCTGACACAGAACTCCCGGACCACGCACTGAACACACAGACCCCACACAGAAATTAAACCCCTCTTATTGAAAACAGATACATCACAATCTTGTGTGTGTATTGGTGATTCTCCATATCTGTTAGTCTATATGTTAATATGTATGCCTCTCTTTACGTTTGTGCGTGTATTGTCTAAGTTTGCATATGTAGCTGTTTCTGGGAACGTGTTGTCTAGTGTGTGTGTATGCGTCTGTGTGTGTTTGTGGAGCGTGGTGTGTTTATGTGTGCGTGTATCAGCCTCTTTCTCTATTTACTTATCCATGGCTATGATTCAATGCATGTGTCTTTATCTGTGTTGCTATGTGCTTCTATATGTGTGTGTCTATCTTGTGTATGTTTGCGCATTCATGCGTGTAACAATGATTGTATTGTATTATGCACCTCTGTTCAATGGCGTCTCTGAAATACAGTCATAGAGGCAGAGAGTTTTACAGAACGGAGACAGGGCTTTTGATCCAAACTGGTCCTTGCCAATGAAAACATCCAGCTGAGCCCAGTTCCTTGCAACTGGTCCATACATACCAATTTCCTATCAAGGTATTTGTCCAAATGACGTATACTTGTTGTTAACGTACCCAACTCAACCACTTCCACTGGCAGCTCACTTCATATGCGTACAATCCTCTTTCTAAAAAATACTCCTCAGTTTCCCTTCTTACGTTTTCCACTCGAACCTTAAACTAGTTCCCTGCATTCCTCGATTCGCAAAGCCTGGGAAACGTACTGAGTGCATTCCCGCTATCCAAGCTTCTCGTGGTCTTCAAGATAACTCCTCAGTGTCCTACACTCTCATGAAAAAAGCCCTAGCTTGACCAAACTGTCCCGAAAACTCAGGCGATTGAGCTCGGGCAACATTTTTTCTAAATATATTCTGCATTCTTTCCAGTTTAATACCATCCTTCCTTTAGCAAAGCGGCCAAAACCGAACACAATACTTCAACTGTAGCGTAGTCAACATCCTGTAAAACTGCAACATAGCTTCCCAACTTCAATACTCAATACCTGGACTGATGAAGGCCAGTGTGCTGAAAGCCTTCTTCACTGCCCTGTCCACCTCTAACTTCACTTCGGATCAACGTGTGGCTGAACTCCAAGTTCCCTCTGTTGCAATACACTCCTTAAGGTCCGACCATTGATCATGAAACTCTGAACGTTGTTTACTTCAAAATACAACACCTCACCTTATCTGTATTAAGCTCTGTTTGCCATTTCCCGGCCAAGTTTCCACGGTGATAAAGGTCCTGCTGAAAATTGTGAATCCTTCTACGTATTATGCAGTGAACTACTGTCCTCCTTCTCTGCCACTCTGACTGAATCCCGAAGGATTTTCGATGAAATCTACTGCTGACTGTGCATGGTTTCCAGAGTCCACAAAGGAAGGCATTTTATCACCTTGAACACCCCAGAGATATTCAGACCTGCGCATGCTCCCAAATGCACGCAGACAAACGAATATGGTGTCATGCAGATCGGAGTGAATTGAAGTTCTGGAAAATTTTTCGGTAATTCAACGAACTTCTCAATCTTGTATGAATAAATTTGACAAATTGCATTCACAAATCGAAGCAAAATCAGTGCACACAGAGAACAGTTCCCTGTCATCCTCGTCCTCTCAATCCAACAGAACTGAAGGCAAACACAGCTGCTCAGTCTCATAAGTGCAGTTAAATATCAGAATGGACTGGGCCAACCGTTCATTAGCAAATGGAGGATTCAATGTCTGATCTAAACGCCAAAATTTCAAAGCTTCAATGTCTGCTTCTCGTTCTCACAGTGGTTAGTAACCCCATCTGTATCATGGGCGTTTAGGATTCAATTCACAAGGCAGGCTTGTCTAATGAGTTCATTTAAATAATGAAAACATGACACTGGCATTAGATTTTCAAACGGACAATTATTCCATTCATTAGAATTTGTCATGCCCGTCAAGATTGTACATCGGAAACAGACATGGTGAGTTTTCGTTTGAATCAGGTCTTGCAGTCGGAAACAATCCCTGAGAAGAAACTCCCATCTCTTCAAATTCAAGTGAAAAGCTTCATAAGTGTTTTCACATGGAAATGGGACTGAATCGGCATTTCAGCAAATCCAATGAACTGGAGGCTTTAATCCAGGATCATTTGCTGGAACAAGATGGTTTTGAACTGAGTGACACCAGACATCGTCGAGTTATGTTGCGAAATCTGGCAGAAGCCCCACATAATCTGATAGATATTGAGTATCCTGTAAACAGTGACGAGGACAAGACACAGTAAGCCAGATGTTAACCTCTGCCTTTATTTTCTTTGATTTTGTTAACTTTTGCATGGTAACTGTGCATTATCCTGTCATTTCCAGACACTACTTTTGTTGCTTCCCGTCTCCCATTTGTATTGAAGCATTGAAGATGGAATTCCAAGTCGCTTCCAGTAAAATTAAACTGCATGCAAAGAATAAGAGGCACCTGAGTGCTGAGTGAATAGCGAACTCGCGTACATGACCGGAGAATCTGAACTACATAATACACAGTAACAGAGAGTATGATTCAGAGACAGAATGAATCTTGTGATCAGAGCATGTCCAGCAACAGAATCCCACAGTCCAATGCATTCATGAATCTGACAGTGAGAGACAGGGAGAAAGTCTTCGTCAAATACAGAACCAGACGCTGTTTAATGCAGAAGGAAGTCCACATTTACTGGCACTATCCGAGATCGACATAAATGCGCACAAACCGCTGAAATGATCAAAGACAGGGCACTTTGCACAAATGCCAACCATCGACCATTTAATTAATCTCCGAACCGCAAATTTCCGATTGTAAAAACGGTCTGACATCAAAGGGAACGAATTATTAAACAATATTAAATATTGTGTTTTATCGAGCTTGTATCATCCCCGCCATTCCCAAATTGGCCTGTACAATATAATTAAGTAATATGCACATGCGCTTCTCCAATATGCAATCTCCATTGTTCAGGACTGTGAATACTTTTATTGGCCGTCATTCACATTTCTGACAGCGTTGGACAAGTTGACATTTCTTTCAGTATTACAGGCAGAAAGCATTTTGAACGTTATTTATGTCCATAAATCTTGTGTTTTTTGCCGAAAATATCAGCGTAAAGCACCGGAAAATGCTGTTGGCTGCCAATCTTTTCAGATCGAATGGATCAGTTGGAGAGACAGTTCGAAGCAATGAGGAATTTGCAACAGAAACGGTATGTGATGGATGTCAGTTATAGGAAGGGGAGAAGTCTCAGATGCAGTCACATAGATGTGGTAACTCCAGGAAAGTTAAGTGAGATAGGCAGCTCGTACATTAGTATTTTGTGGATATACCAATTTCCAGCAGGTATGCTCTTTTGGAAAATGTAGCGGGTTGATGGATACTCAGGGGAACATAGCAGGGACAGCCAAGTTTCTGATATTGAGACAGGCTCGAATGCAGTGTGGGTTCCGTGAGATCTATTGTGTTTGGGGATTCTCTAGTCCGAGTTACAGACAGATGTTTTTGTGGCCAGCAGCGAAAAAGTAGAATGCTGTGTTGCGTCCCTGGTGCCATGATAAAGGATGTCTCAGAGAGCGTGCAGAATGTTATTACGGGGGACAGGGGCCAGCAAGAGTTCATTGTCCACATTGGCACCAGCCACATAGGAAGTTTAAAGGTTCAGATTCTGAATGCAGATTAAAGGGAGTTAGGCAGAAATTCAAAAATGATATCCTTGAGACATGTAATATCTGGATTACTCCGGGAGCTACGAGCTGTTCAGAGCAGGAAGAGGAGGATAGAGCAGATGAATGCATGGCTGAGGAGCTGGTGTACGGGAGAAGGATTCACATTTTTAGATCATTGGAATCTCCTTTGGGGTAGAAGTGACCTGTACAAGAAGGACAGATTGCACCTAAATTTGAAGGGGACTAATACACTTGCAGGGAAATTTGCTGAAGCTGCTCGGGAGGACTTAAACTAGTAAGGTGAGGGCGTGGGTCCCAGGGAGATAGTGACGAAAGATATCAATCTCAGACTGGTACAATTGGGAACAGAAGCGAGTCAAACAGTCAGGGCAGGCAGGGACAATAAAGGACTCATAAATTAAAGTGCATTTCTTTCAATGCAAGGGTCCGAACCGGGAAGGCAGATGAACTCATGACGTGGTTGGGAACATGGGACTGGGATATCACAGGAATTACAGAAACATGGCTCAGGGATGGGCATGACTTGCTGCTTTTTGTTCCAGGATACAAGATGGATAGAAAGGGAGGGAAGAGAGGGGGGAGTGGTATTTTTGATAAGGGATAGCATTACAGCTGTGCTGAGGGAGGATATTCCCGGAAATACATCCAGGGAAGTTATTTGGGTGGAACTCGCCTAAAACTAAACTAATCCCATTTGTATACATTTGTGTCATATCCCTCTAACACTTTCTTATTTATGCATCTATTTAAATGACTTCTAAATGTTGTCGCTGTAGCTGCATCTGTTACTTTATCTGTCAGCGTATTCCACATACAAACCACAGTCTGTACGAAACTATTTCCCTTCAGGTCCCTTTGAAATCTTCCCTGTCTCGCCTTAAAATCATCTTTCTTGCTTTGAGCCTCCCTTTCCTTGGCAAAAGACCTTTGATTTCACCAACATCCTGGGCTCCAGTTAAAATTATCCCAGCCTATCCAGCCTCTCTGTATAACTCAACCACAGTCACACCACCGTCTACCCGCCTCCCCATATCCCAGAAAAGTTTGGGCAGAATATCTTGCAAATCTTTTCTGCACCCTCTCTAGTTTCATAATAGACTTGGACTAGTCGGTGTAATTTTTGGAATAAAGGAATCACATTTAAAAAAAAACGTTAAAGTTTGGCAGAATGGCGTAAACGTGACCGAAACATATTTCTCCAGAAGCATCATTAAACGAGCATGGTTTTATTCATACTTCTGCATAAATCAATGACAACTCATGGATTGTTTGTCAGATTTGTGATTTTCAAAGCTGCCAAGAAACGATGATGATGTATTTACTGGGTGGACATGTCCTGTACAAGCGTATTTTAACATCAGCAAAATAATGTGGATTCAAAACCATTGAGCGGGCATTGACATTATTCTGTTGTTTAGGAATTATGTGTGGTGATCAAATTGAGATAAATAAGGTAAAATGAGCGTGGTACACAGAACAATGAGAAGTTCTGAATGTGCTGTATTCTAATTTCATTTGGCAGTCATCATTAAATGGCAAAAATAAGACAGTCAGTATAGAAAATTGATTACTTTACTCGTGAACGATGAGAACTGCTTTGATAAAGTGGAGAACACATGATGGGCAACTTTTAGCAGGTACTGAGGGACGCAGTGATGGATTGCCATGCGGTTGGAGGCATGTGATGTCCAATTGATTGAATCTCATACGACTTCCACAATTAAATTTATTTTCTTTTAAATTCCATAAATATGAATGAAGAAATTGCAACCAGCTCTGCTCATTTTTGCATATTCTAATGACCCTCGATTTCTTCCATGATGCCTCCATATCTGAACCTTTTGAAGACGAACGTCTCTGCGCAAACTAATGAATCCAGCATCTGCAAGAATTTGCTGCTGTGTCATTCCAAGCAGTGATTGTGACGTCTCTTCAGCAGATGGAACCGTGCTGGCCTTTGCTCCCAGAATCACACATGGCTGAAATAAAAAAATGCCTCTGTCCCTGACGCAGATCACAGTGCACTCTGGGAAATTTCCAGCCTTTCACCGAGCTTCTTACTTTATTTTAAGTGTTTGTCTTCGAACTGCTGAGACTTTCCATTGGTTTCTCGAATCAAAATTATGCGTTCTGCAATTCTGCAATGCAGATATATATTTTGCAATAAAAATGAAACTCGCGTCACTCTAACATGGCAGCCGCTATAGGCGAGTTGTGTTTGGATTGACAAGTTGGGAACTAGTGGCAGAAGAGTTGGCACTGTCGGTACCCAGAACCCTGAGGGGAATCAGCAATGTCCTGTGACCAAGAGCACAAATAGTGCCTGTCGACAAACTCAGAGCAGGCAAACAGAAACTCTTTGCTCTGTACTTCGACCTTTCTGGATCAGAATCGGAATGCTTTACTGTCACTTTGTTGTTTCCTTTTTCACCTAGTTCTGGCCCTTTCAACCTTGATTTCCTGGTTGATCTCGAATTGATGAGCTCCGCTACACGACTCAGACTTGTCCTTTCAGTCTACAATCCAAACACTAGAGAGCAGATCATACATATCTATACAGACATATCTTTACACCATAAGACTTAGAATGAGAAGAAGGCCATTTGGCCCAATGACTCTGCTCGGTTAATAAATGAAATCCTAACTTATCCTATAATCATTAGTATCACTGTATTACGTTATTCCCATAAATCTTAAAACCTGTACTGATTAAAAATGCATATCTCAGTCTTGTATACACATAATCGTCAAGCGTTGACAGGCATTACAGTGAAGTATTCCAGGTTCACACACTCTGACAGGCGAAAATCCTGAAAATGTCTGAGTTAAATGTTTGTGCTTGATTGCACTTCTTCTGTTGCTGACTGCTCACATTTCCTCTTGGACGACCAGTTTAGATTCGCTGGATGCTACTCCATGAGATGAAAATATCGAATGTATGTTTGTGATAGATGGGATTCAAACTCCACCAGGACTGTGGTCTGGATACTCCTGGCGATTCTGTTTTGGGCGCTGCATCTGTGACAAGTGTATTGGTACAGAAGCATTTCAAACAAGATGCATCAGCGTTTATACTTCAGTCATCCATTAGTGCAGTCTAGCTTTTGGGCCTTTCCTGTCTCGGCCTGCTTAGTCCAGTGGAGAAACTCATGCTGGCGGACATTGAAGAGTATAATGTGTGCCGTATTCACTCTCAGTGGAGTCTCCAATTTGTTTTCCTGATCAAAGAGACCTAATTTATCAAAGGTTGTACTGGGGAGAGCAGGAGATATCAATCAGCACAATGTTTTATTTTATCTATCTGATCTGCTGTCATTGAGATTTATGTGGTTCTGACGATTTCCAGACTTATTCCTTTCCCACCTCTCTCACACTGCCACGAACAATCGTGGTCCTGCCCTGCCAATGGGATGGGAAATAATTAACGAAAGTGATGGTGGTTCCAATCAGGCCTTTTCTTGATCAGTTAAATTGGCAAAATACAGTTGTAATGGGGAAGGGAGTCATGGCTGACAAGATGAAAGAAAGTAATTTTTAATGACGTGCATTGTATCTTCACAACAATAACCTACACCCCTCCCCCTGCCTTGTGCACATATGCATGGAATGCTTACTGCGTGGGGAAGCACACTTGAAGGACCTCTATTTCCCCAAAGCCAGGCATGACACCAGACGAAGGCAGCCTCCTTTGAAGTTGCCAATCTAGCTTTAAGCAGTCTCGGATGTCTGGATGAAAGCATAGCATTGTCCTTTCCACTCCTTCACGGTGAGGGGTAACCTGATGACAATCTCACCATTCCCATTTGAGAAGAACGAACAAGAGGCAGCGAGATGATCTCAAAATTGAAATTGGCCTCACCGAACATCCTGCTCGAACCTGCCACTCAGGTCCTCTCAGCCCAGATTCCACATAATCAGTTTGAGTGAAGTTCAGAAACAGCAAGGAGAAGCAAATGTTGGGGAGAGTTGCATATCGATTTCAAAACTGCAGTACAAGTTTTGAACATGTAGTATGTACTGCAATGTTAATGAATGCCTTAGGAAAAATGTTAAGTAGCAGCTGCAAAAGATGACACTCATCCTCCATCAAATGCCTTTGGAAGGGCACAACGAATAGAGGAGATGTGGCAATCGCTGATAGCAATGTTGCATGCAATCATTTTAACGAGGACTGTGTGAACATCCAGCACTATATTAGGAGGTAGGGAGTGTGCAGAATACATTGGACTCTGTCCCCAATGACCTCTCCCAGGCTGAATTGATAAGGAGCTCCGAACAAAGATCAATGTCTACACATGACACAGGAGTCCTCTTGAAAACCTCTCTCAAAACACTAGAAAATAACGGCAACATGAGGAACTTGGAATGCTGCCTTAAATGACAGAGAACGTGTGGAAGTGGGGACACTGCCTGAACAAGGAAGCATTATGTGGAAGTGGCAACTCCAGCCAAAATAACAGGGGAACGTGGAAGCGGCAATATTGTCTGAAAAGTGAGGGACAGATGGAAGTGCAAATTTTGCTGATCGTATCAGTGAACACGTGGAAGTGGGAATCGTGTCCAATAAAAACAGGGAACATTTGGAAGCTAGAATATATAAAAAATAAAGAGAAATGTACAAGTAATATTGTTGTCCAAAACAATTGGAATATGTGGAAGTGGTGATACTGTTTAAACCAACAGCACAATGTGGTTATTGGAATGTCATCGCAAATGAAATGATCGTGAGAAAGTAGGAATTGTTTTGAAAATAACAGGAGGATTTTGAGGTGGGAATGCTGTCTGATGTTGATTTAATTATTCATTGATAAATTTATTGTCACTCATATCTCGTTCCTAAACGTCCTGAAACGTATTTTATACTGTCGCCACTCTCTAGTGCCATCTTAAAGCAAAAGAAACATATGTAAAAACACAGAATATAGTGTCAGAAAATGAATAAATAACATCAGAGAATTCACAGAATCGCTACTGTGTGAAAACAGGCCAGTAGGCACAAAAGGTGCACACTGACATTCTGAAGAGTATACCGTCCAGATTCATTCTCCTATTATACTACATTTCCCATGACTAATGAACTTATCTACACATCCCTGAATAATACGGGCAATTTAGCCTGGTCAATTCACCTAACCTGCATATCTTTCGATTACTGAAACTCTCCAACTTTACTGCTCTTTCATGAGCAATTGACCTGGGGGCCAGGCACGAGGGTTGCCCTGGCACTGCAACTGGAACAAATATCACTCCTCTTCAGCGTCATCTTGCTTCAACTGATGACTTTGCCATTATGAGTCCTCGCTGGACGTCACCAACACAGACACCACTGGTGCTGACTGGCGCAGAATCTTGACAACCTGCCGTCACCATGAGCATTTAGAAAGCACTTGGCTGGACCACACAGATTCAACATGGATTTGTGAAAGAGAAATTATGCTTCACAAATCTGTTAATTTTGGGGAGAAATCAGGATGAGGTTGTTGAGTTGGAAAATCAGACATGGTCATGATGAATTATGCAGCAGGCACAAGAGGTCGAATAGCCTCCTCCTGCTCTTGTCCGAGGTGCTTCTCCGAGACGATTTCGGACATCCGTCGGCCATGTAGCCCTGGCTGAGGCCGCCAGGTGTCGTACGAGGCCCAAACACATCTCGACCACTGCCTCAAGGAATCTGCGTTCAGAATGTTTCGACAATGCAGAAGCCACGGTCACCAGTCCGCGCTGCTGGGTCCATTTATCGCCACAGGGCTCATCACTGAAAGTCAAATAAAAGGAAATAGAAAATTATAAAATTGCAACGGGAGAAGAGAAAAGTAAAGAAACGAAAATAAAAGCGGATTGAGCAGACGACCCCGTGCTCAGAAGCCCAAATCCAACTCCATTTTACCGTAAACCAGGGACAATGACAAGAAATATGTGGAAATAGGAGTACTCCGTAGCATTGTACAACCATATGAACTGATATTTGAACACTCAGCAGTCTGCACTTGCATGCCATCGACAGCAATATAATGCCTACTATGTAGGGCAACTGAAACCTGGACTCTCAGAATTGTGCAGACTCTGTATTATCTACGTGATGCAATGTCTACAGTACTGCAATGGACATAGCGTGAGAAGTAGTGTTCACTGTTTTTCATCAATTTCGTATGGTCAAGCAAAATAAATCCTTGACACTAATTTATAAAGCATCCAGTGGCAATTCATTTATCTAACTTTAACAGTGAACAAACTAACTGAAGTATTAACAAACTGAATAAACCCCTTCTATTTACTAAATAATACCGAATAAAAGATTAATAAAGAAACCTGACAAGATTTGTTTGGCGTGCTGTTCCAATAGATACAGGTCCCACCTCTTTAAGAAAAGCTAGAATTTAGTCTACCAAATTATAACCAACTTACATGTCTTCCCCTGTGGTGTTTTGCCTTCTGTGTTGATTCTACATCAGCATTATTCTCTAATTGTGTCGAAGTTACCATTGCTATTTCAATAGTGTTTCCCCTCAGTCATAGAGGACCTATGAGAGCTAGACATTTTCTGTCAGGAGCTGACGACCGTTAGTTCTGGAAGATGGCTGCCAACTCTGGGGCTTTTGTCCAACTGCCCCCTTCTTTTTATACAATTGTTGAGATATCTGTAATTTTTAATATCGGATTGGTCCTGTGTTGTCAGAACCATCAGGCTTAAATTTAAGGAACCTCAGCGCCTGGTTCAAATTGGTTGCCTAAATTCAAAAGCATGTCGCCTTGGTTAAAAAAAAACCTTTCTGATTGTCCTGCTGACTGTACGGCCTTTTGATACCCATTTCAGTTCGGGTACTTTCTGTGTACGTGCAAACTTTCAGGCTACTGCTCACCGACATCCATTTTAAATCTCGAAGAACAGAAATTGCACATCATCTACAAAAGCGGACATGCAATGCTTTCATGCCAGCATTGTGCAAACAGCAAAATTCTAACCTCCTGCCTTACAATCCACACTTCACCTTTTCAGTTTCACAACATTTGGACCGCATTTAATTGCAGCAGAGTACAGTCCGAACATTGAACCCACATGCCTACAAACAGATGCTCGATCATTTCTAGTCTTTACTGTGTGACAATGCAAACTTTGTTAAACTCTCAGACTGAATGGAGCCTTGTGGCCAATGAAGTCCGTGTTAGTGGTGAATATTTAACAGACAGATGAACTGTTCAAAATGGTCAGAGATTGCTTCCCGTCACATCACTGAAATTAAAGTATTTCTGTCAATTGTGCCATCCACCAGGCGTTTGGGCTGCTTTTCTGATGGTGTTCTGAGTTGAGTCTGCAGCTGATTCTCACGCATTGATTATCCACAATAAAAGTCGTGTTACAGAGCCTCATGTGGTGCAATGGAAGTGTTCTCTCGTTGTTTCACGAGATCAAGATTCATCTCACAAATATCTTCATCATACCTAGGAAGCACGAAACCAACTTTAAAATAAGGCCAGTGTTTTCATCAAAATTAATCATAGTCATAGATTCATAGAGTCCTGCAGCACGGAGACAGGCCCTTTCATCCAAACTGATTAATGCCGACTAAAAGATCACCCATACTAACCCCATATCCCTGCACTTGGCCCATATCCGTCTAAACCTTTCCAATCCAATGTAAATGTCCAAACGCATTTTGTATGTTGCTAGTGTACTCGCCTGAACCAATTCCGCTCGCTGATAATTCCATATGCCGACCAGCGTCTGCAAAAAAAAATGATCTTCATGTTCCCTTTTATTCATTCCCATCTAATCTTTAACTAATGCCCTCTTGTCCTTGACTCCCCAAAACCGGGAAAAAACTGTCCTTGTCTCTCATGATCTAATCCAATCCCGTGAGGTCCCCCTCAGTCTCCTATGCTATAAATAAAATGTTCTCGCTTGTCTAAGCTCTCCCTATAACTTTGAAAGTCGAGTCTTCGCAACATGCATGTAAATACATTTTGAACTCTTCCCAGTTTAATAACAAATTTTCTATAGCACGCTGAGAACAACTGAGCACAGTACTCGAAGATAGGACCTCGCCAACGTCCCGTACGACTGCAAAGTAGCTTCTCAATTTCAGTACTCAACGTCCTGTCATTTGAATGCGAGTGTGTCAAAAGATTTTTTCACTTCTCTGTCTACCTGTGACTCCACTTTCAGGGAACTGCGCTCCTGAACGCCAAGGTCACTCCGTTCCAGTACACTCCTTAATGCCTTAACTTTCACCACGAAAATCAATCTTGATTTGACTTTACAAAATGCAAGGCCACACTCTTATCCATACTAAATACTATTTGTTATTTCTCAGCCTGATTAAGGTCCTTCTGCAATTTATGATCATCTTCGTAACTGTCCATTATTCCGTCTACTTCATGTACTACATGTTGCAGTTAATAATGTCAAGTTACCCAATATGCCTTCTAAAATCAAATATCCAATTGTCTTCTAAAATCCATCTTATATACCAGAACCGTTATCTTCAAGGACCAGTGCTTATGCAAGCCAAATGTTCGAGATAGGGTTCGGATTCTAGTTACATTTGATCTTAGTTATGGAAATGTCATTATAATGAGCACAACGTGGATCCAATCCTCAACGTTCATCTGTGACTATTAACTTCAGAATAGTTTCTCATTTGCTATGAATCGTCTCCTTCTTCCGGTTATCGCATCGTGCAGCTGACAGACTCTACAGAGAAAGATGAAATCACTGGTTTTCCTCTCATCGGCTTGGTGCTTTTCAAGCCCATGACCGTGGATGGAGAATCTAGAGGTTTTTTCTGTTTGTAAGTACAATTATGTCAAAACGGATAAATTACCATCAGCGCCTCAATTGTGTGCTGTTTTGCAATTGAATTTTGACACTTATGTTGCTTTCTTTCAAGCAGCCAGAATCCCAATCCTGCCTGTTCTGATTGAAAAGTTAACATCACATTTTGAGAATTTTCTAAGAACTGTTCAATTCAATTTGCTAATTATCTGCCCTCAAAACTATGCAGCAAGAACTGTTTTAAGCAGCCTGGCTTCCACATTGAACAGGGACATGTTTTCAAATCCCTTTTTGACCTGCCACTCCCCATCTCTGCAATATCCTTCAGTAGTGACAACACTTCAGGATCCCCATACTATTCTAATTATGATAAATTTAGAGATCATTGTTTGGATTGTATTCAACTGCCTGAGCCCCGAGCTGTGTAATGCACTCCGTAGGAACACAGTTTATTCACTAAAACCGTACTTAAAATGAAGCACGATACAGAAGTGTCTGGTAATCTGCTTGCGTATATCCTTTTTTTTTATCTTTCTGCATGAAAGAAAATAGTGTGCACAGATTTGGTATACATATCCCTTGATAAAGTCACACGGGAAGCATTATGCTTACATCTGGTCCACATGTCTCCTGACAGGACATACTTGAAACACTGTGCTTAGGGATGGCCTCGATCCTCTTTGGTAAGACGACATGAGAAATCTGTGAAGCGTCCTACCTTCCTTATCCCTCGGTTATACAACACTGAGAGAACTATGCATAGCGCTGGACTCCATGTGGCTCGACTAAGTCACAGTAGGAAAACTGTGCACATTTCTGGTCTCTGTATACCTTCCTTAATCCCCCAGGGAGCTCTGTACAACGTTCTTGTCCCCATATCTTTTAGGTAAACTTCACTTTTTCGCTGCATATAGAGATTGTTTCAACTCCGTTTGTCAGACCACACTGTACATAGTTGTGGTCTCCACATCTCTCAGTTCGATGACATTTGTAGTACAGATCACACCTTCTCTGTGACCACACTTGGAGTATATCGACACTTTCAGTCTTTACCTTCCTTAGTGAGACAGTACTGAGAGCACTGGGCTCTGTTCTTCTCTTTACATACCTTGCTAAGTCTACACTGGGAAGATTGTGTAGAGTTTTGGTGTCGACCTGCTTCGATTGGACCACACCAGCAGCAATGGATACAGTTCTGCTCGCATGACTACTTGGCTAAATGACAGACGGTGTGTTAATCCTAGTGGTGGGGTCCTCATTGAACTGTTCCTTTTTGTCTTACAGTCCCCATACCACCGTGTGAACTCAAAAATGGAATTTGTAGGGAATCTTCCGCATGCAATTCGACAAAGTGACGTTTGTCTCGCAGAGAACTACTGCTGCAAGTCGAACCGGATGTGAAGCAAAAAAAATCGAATGTGAGAACCATATGAGGGGCCAGCTGATTTCTGTTGATCAACTGCGTTCCATTGTGTTGATCAAATGATACTTGACTTCCTGCTTTCTGATTTGTATAAATAAAATTAGTTACATTGCCTGTTGTCTATGCTATAGTTTCTCCACCATTTGATGGGGGAGAGGGGGAGGTCGTAAAAACAAGCCGAACTATTCCAACAGCGCCATCCTCACATAGTTATATCATTTGGCCACAACTATTTGTCACGATTCCGAGGGAGGCCCTGACATATTGGAAGACTCGGTAAAGGAATCGTCATTCTGGTTTGCACCTACCACCCTCCTTCAGCTGACAATCTTGTCTTCTACAACATTAAACAACAGGAATAAACTGTTGGAAAGCAGCCAAAAATCCTAAATCATTCTGGCTTTCGGCCTTTAATCGCCTTCACCTTAAGAGTCTTGGCTGCTCCGATGCCTATACAAACTGATTTAGATTTGAGTGCCAAAGTCTTAGTGAGGGAAACTACAGAAAGGGAAATAATTTCCTTGCCTTCTATCTTTCAAATCTTCCTTCCTCGGAAACATTTATCACATAATCTTTGGTAGGAATAAAGGCCACTCAGTCCAAGTGAAGATGCAATGTTGCTTTCACACTGAGGACACATTTCTGTTGTTGGGTACAGTCATTGAGACAAATCGAGCAGAGCCTGGGCCGATCAGTAAGTTCCAATCCGGGCATTCATGTGACGCTATGGGGTTTAACACAATCACAATATGTTGAATAATGCTGTAGCGCATTCCTCATGCATAATCCTCTCAGAACACTCCTGACAGACTTCTGACAATTCGTCTAACCTCGACTTTGTGTAGAGATCGCCAAGGAGATTTGGTGAATCTCTGCAGTTCATCATTAACATGGTTCACACTGTTTTTTCAGAGTGTCCGTGGTTTTGTTAACAGATGCTTTTGAATATGGCTCCGAAACATTCACTCTGATTTCATCGAATCCTGACAGTGTGGAAACAGGCCATTCGACCCAACAGACTCAATCCAAGCCTCCGATAACCATTCGATCTCGATCCATTCCCCTACCCTGTAACACTACTCTTCCTCTGTCCAACGCACCTAAACTACACGTTCCTGAAAACTATAGGCAATTTAGCATGGCCAATTATGCTTGCCCGCATACCTTTGGACTGTGAGAGGAAACCGGAGAACTCGAAGAAAACACACGCAGACACTGGGAGTTGTCTGTTTGTAGGTGCTGAAAGACCTGCTGAGTTCCACTGGCGATTTCCCATTTTGTTAACCACTGAGACAGAAGGCCCGGTTTCAAATTCTACTGATTATAGACGTATGTCCTAATATATTCAACCTACAGAGGGTCCCTGTACAATGAATAGAGCAATGTCAGTCTCTCCTCCCACAATTCCACGCGTCTGCGAAAGGGTTCTATCTTTCAGCTTGTGTGTCAGTCCACAGGAACAATGCGAAAGTCCTTGGTGCCAGGAGACGAGCCAGTCTCTATTCCAAACACTGTGAATAATGGGAATAGTACTCTGGATTCCTGTTTCTCCTTCCATCCACGCCAGAAGGGAGATGCTTCATTGAGGCTGCAGGAGAGAACGTCAAATGTTGTTCACTCTCAACTGTGAAGCTATGGCCCCAAACATACATGCAAGTCTGCATGTTTCATTTTGTGCTTTTCTGACCCCATTCAAAATGCCCAGTGAAAGATGTCTGTCCCCAAAGAGAGCCATCAGTCACTCACTGACCAATTCCTAGACTCTGAGGGCAAGGAACTGTGTCCATTTCCCATCGAGATCGGAAACACAAATTCCATCCAAATTAATGTGGCTGAGCCCAAACTCTGTGTGTTCAACGGGGTCTCCCTGAATTTAAGCATCTTTCAATCAGCTTCTAACACTCAATTTGGGTTGGGCTGTTAGATGAAGGAAGGTGTTACTGGAAGAGGTTGTCCCATCAGATGTCACTTGCAGAGTCTGGATATCAGAGTACGACCATATTTCTCAAAAGCAAACCACACGAGACAGTCTTCACCTTGGATTCAAATTGCATTCGGATCCTTTTCTGATATTCCGTGTTTCTTTCAGTGGAGACCTCATATTTACACACAGAATGGCATCCGTGAAACAGATTGTGCCATCATGACCGTATTTTCATTTTGTGATCTTGCTATGCATCCATTGTTTGAGTATATTTCCCTTTCTCTATCATGAGGTTTCATGAGTTAATTCTCTCTCCGCTTCCCCATTTTTCAATGTCTCGTGACATCTCTCCCTCCTTCTCCCTGATAGATCCAACTCCTGACGTTTGAATGTTTCTTTTATTTTATTCACTCCGGGATTTAGTATTTATCACCATACGCAACTGCAACTTCAGAAAGTGGTGCCTTTTTGAAATATTATATTTCATGTGTTGTAGACAAATTCCATAGTGCCGTTACAAAAGGAATTTCAAGATCTTGACCATGCAGGAACGGCAAAATATTTCAAAGACAGGATTGTGAGTGGCTTGAATTGGGGACATGCAGGTTGTACTGTTCACATATATCTGCAGGCCTTGTCTTTCCAGGCAGAAACGGTCATTGTTTTGGCAATTGCTGTCTGCAGATCTTTGGAGAAGTTAAGCAGTGCGTTTTGTAGTTGGTAAACATTGGTGCTACTGTGCATTGAATGCGAAGGGACGTCATACCTGTGTACCGCAACATGAAATGTGTACTCGGTGTTTACTTCACAGATGGTGCCCGACCTGCAACGTTCTCCAGCAGTTTCACTTTTTGTTTGTCCCTCACTCTTCTGAACATTTCTGATTGACATAACCATCGAGAATTCTTTTAAATGTTACACGATTATAAACCTGCACCACTTCCTCCGGCAGCTCACTCCAATCATTCACAATCTAAGTGTGAAAGAGTTGCCCCTTTGTTCCCGTTTACATATTTTCCCTCTCATGTTAAGCTTACGCCTTTTTCCTTGGACTCCCTATTCTAGAAAAAATGATTTGTCTATTTACTCTATTCTTGACCCTCATGATTTTATATACCTCTTTAAATTCATCACTCAGCTCCTGACTCTGCAGGAAAAATAGCCCCAACATAATCAGCCTCTTCCTCTATCTCAGCTTCAATACCTTCAACTCTGACAACATCCTTGTCATACTTTTCTGAACCTTTCAAATTTCACAAGATCCTTCCTATAGCACAGAGAACAGAACAGCACACAATATCCCAAAAGTGGTCTAATCAATGTCCTGCACGGCTATGACACGATCTCCAACTCCTCTAGTGAAAGCAATGACCAATAAAGGCAGGAATACCAAAAACAGCCTTAACTGAATTATCTGTCTCCAACGCCACTGAGCAGCAAAACTGTTTTCAAAGTGCGACTGCTCAAGGTAACCAATTTGAACACGAAAAGCTGCCACAAGCATCAGAATTTTCGTGAGTGGAAGAGCTGTGCTCCCTTTGCTGCTGACGGGGCCAAGACAGCAGAAAGAACGCTGTTACTGCATCAATAGGCGTGGGCCAATCCGTAAGATATAATAGATTGTGTGGGCATCTGTAACTATTTATCACATAGTCAACTGAATGTTTCACAGTAATGCAGACTGCTTCGCATTTCAAGCAGTGAAGAGTAATCAATTCACATGGCTTTTCCCTTCACATGGCCACGTTTTGGACTCAATTCTGCGGGACCTGTGGGACTGTTCACTGGAGAATCATTTGAGTTCTCATAGAAAGTGTGTGCGTGCTTCACTCATTTGATAGCTCCTCTGAGCATCTCAGTGCAAACTGGGGTAAAGATTGCGAGTGATCCTTGCAGCCTTCATCTGGTTGAAGCTTTTGCTGCCAATGAAAGATGTTGTGCTTATTTTTTCCTTGTACATCTATAAGTGCTCAATCTTCTGCAATATTTATTAACACAGATGGTATCCAATTAGCCTGTTACACCTGTACTGACATGAAGGACGATCATGATTGATGTGTGCCTTCATACCATCAGAACATTGTGATACCAGAATTGGAAATTGAAAAAAATATTCAGAGGAAAAGCTATCAAGCTGAGCATCAACCATTTTGATGAAAATAATGGCATTATCATTTTCAATACAGTAGCCAAAACGACTGCCCGTCATTGATCTATCCTTACTTCCATTGCAAATCCCTCTAACATGTCACAAAGCTTAAAAACAGACATTTGGCTCAAGCTGGTCCATTTTGGTAAACATGTCCACCGATGCTAACCCGATTTCCCTGCACTTCGCTCATATTCTTCTATGATTTTCGCATTCAAGCATTTGTCCAAATGCCTTTTAAATGTTGTTAATGTACTTGCCTCAACTACCTCGAAGTTAATTTCAAACACTGTGCATGGTTCTATTCTCCAAGTTTGACCACAATGAAAGTAAAGTACACTGGTCTAATCATAACAAACCTCTGTTAGACCATACTAGGAGCACCGGAGTATGGTGCACAGTTCTGATCTACATTATGCTCAGTGTGATGCTGTTTTGGTGCCACAATATATTGAACATTTTATTAATTGAGACATAATTTACTTTTCGCAGTTAATGAGCTGGAACAAGAGTGTGAAGGAGGGATCTGCAGAGAAGAAGACTGTCATGCAAATGAGATTGCGTGTAGTAGGAGATGTTTCTTCAATGCCATCTGCTGCTTTATTATGTGACACAAAAACGGGAGTTTTCCGACTGTAAGATTCATCTGACTTCCGACTAATGCTCGCTGTCATTTTTATCAATCACTTTCTGCTTTATTCTGAAAAGTTAACCATCCTCTGAATAACTGCTTTGTAAAAGATGGGAGTAATGCTTACTGTATTAATTATCACATCTTGGTCGTCTCTCAGTTTTTCATAGAGATTAGTTTGTGCACACTATGACAGGAGAATTAGAGAGGTCCGAAATGGAGCGACACATTGCCATCATGGAGCTGTATTATTACCTACTCAACCAATGGCACTGACCCCTCCATTACTGTCCCTAGCTGTGTCGATCTCTTCATTTCTGCACTCTTGCTACCCACCTCCCACTTCCGGTTTCCTTGCCTAAGTTTCCTCCAACATTCCAGCTCTCTTTTCATTTCGTTGTTTCTCTGTTCCTAACATTCCCCCTCGGACTTTCTTTATCACTTCTGTTTCTTCCTTTGTGATTCTCCATCACTTCACCTCTCCTTGATTCTCACGCCTTATTTAACCTAGTCTACTTCTCCCTTTGTATTTTGCACTCTTTCGTTTCTCAGCTATTTAGCTCCCTTTGCTTCACACCAGTCTCGTTCCAACACCTGTTTCTCTCCCTCTCTTATTATTTCCTTCGGTGTCTATTTCGGTGTTTCTCCCCATTTCCCTTCCCTTTTTCCTCCTGTTGTATATCTCACTCTTTTTATTTGTCTTCTGTTTCTCCCCATAAATTTTCTGTCTGTTTCTCCCTCTTTTTATCTGTTTCTCTGATTCTCCCCAGCTTTTTCTTAACATCCCATTGGGATCGCCATTCGGCCCATCGAGCCCACTACGACCCTGTAATGCTCACAGCCCACTACCATAACCCTTGGTATATTTCTCATCGCTAACCCACCTTGTTTGCACATCCGTGGACAGTTCGGGCAACTGAACATGAGCTTGCATATCTTTGGACTGTGGGAGGTCACTGGATCACCTTATTTAACCGACACAGGCACCGTTACCCTTAGATGGAGGGTTTGGGCTTCTCGGACTAAAAAGGCCTGTTTCCACGCTGTGGGGAATCAAATCTAATTTCAATCGCACATCACCTCACGACAACAGATAGTTAAGCGAAGGACATGTCTCACCTGAAAGCCACGAGTGTCAGCGAACGGGATTTGGAGGGGAGGGCACTTGCAACATTAATCTTCCCAAACAAATGCCCGTGAAATATTTTTGAATCTGAAATTGTTTTTTTTTGGAGTAGAACAGAGTGAGGATGCGTGCAATTGTGAATCGACAACAACACCCAGAAAATAATCCTCTAAGCTGCTCCATAGATCTTCTGACAAACCTCTCGCTCTGTTCCCCAGCTTACATGCGTATATCTAATTTACATTTTCCTATCCAGTCAAAAGGGGGCTGCCTGAACTCCAGGGTCTGACAATACATATGTGTGAGACTGGAATGTCACAGAGATCATTGCTAGGGCCACAATATTTGAAAGAAAATAACGATTTTTGTATTATTTTACAGGCATCAAGTGGTATGGAGTGTAAGTCGGAATATGACATTGAGGTTGAGGATCAATTACCAGCAGATTGAGGCGCCAATGAGATGACACTAGGTCCTAGTTTTCCTAGTTCTGGGTCTATCTCTGTGTGTGTGTGTTTTTCTCTGTCTGTCTGTCAGTCTGTCTTTTTGTCTGCCTGACCTTCAAGGAGAGCACCATGTTGAGGCGCGGAAAATGAGAGAGGGGCCGATTGGTCTGTTTGCGCTCTTATTGAACTTGTTGTCGGGTCTCTCTCTATCTGGGTATATGCGTTTTTATAGATGTATCTCTTTCCCGGCCATTATCCTGCCCTTCCCTTCTCTCGAAGGGAAAACGAACAGCAAGCTCCATATTGAAAATATCAGCGAAGGCAATGTCATTCGTCGGACTGAGGGGGAGTGGAGAGTTACCGGGGCCAGTAGGGCTGCATGGAGTGATGGTTGGGATTAGGCTCATCCATCATCTCCTTGGACAGCGTTTAGTGTTTTTCACTATGAGGTCCAGCCTTTCGAAAAGACCCACCCACACGCCCCAATGTGGTGGCGCCTAAGCTTTGAGGATTAAATAAGTCCATGGCAAGGCGATGGCCCGATTGCAGACACAGCCAGGGACCCAAGAAGGAGGAATAATACTCCTTTCTTCTTCTACTCAGCTCCTCCAAGCCCGGAAAGGACAGTGGGCAGAGTGAATCTATCACCGTTTACAATCCTAGTTTCATGGAATTTGACTCCAACAGCCCCACGTTAAGAGGCGAGTGAGAAGCCGAATCCTGCAACGTGATAACTGGAAAAGAGCAGGAAAACTCGGATTGTGAATATCAGCAAAGATTTCCTAAGCCTCTTTCCGTCTCTAAGTTTACATCTGTCTTCTTCTCATGTTCTCACTCTATTTCAATTTCACTCTCACTCTATCTTTCTCGTTTCTCCCACAGTCTGTCTTTCTCTCATCTTTTGTCTCCATCTTTTATTGTTCACTCTGTCGCTCTGCTTATCTTTTTTATTGTTAGCCTGTACCTGTGTTTCTCTATCCCACACATTATCATGATTATCACCCTTTCTTTCATTCTATTGTCCCACTCAGCCACTCACTGCCCCCAATTATATCTTACTCTGTTTCTATGTCCCTCGTTTTTATGTCTTTCACTCCCTCGTTTCTCTCACACTTTATTTCGGACATTCTCTTACCATTGATACATTGCTCAATCTCTAAATGTCCTCCATTCCGTCTCGCTGTCATTATTTCTGTCACTCTCACTATGGCTGATTCTATATTGATTTCAATTTACCTCTCTCATTATCTCATCCCTTTGCATCACTTGTCACTCTTACGTTGTCTCACTTGTTCTGTTTCGTCTTAGTCTCCCTCACTATGTAACAATTTGACTCAGTGTCTTTCACTTAACGTCTCTCACTCCACTGCCTCACTTATATCTGTGACTTTCTTTGTCTCTCACTCTTCCCTTCTCCTTTCTTACTCTCAAACATTCTGCCTTTCTGTCACTGTCTGTCGAGCTGCCTGTTTCACTGTCCGTCCCCTCCCCTCTCTCACTCTCTCTCCATTCCTCTCTCTGCTATTCAGACACAAACACTCTTGCCCTCAATCTCTTATCTGTCTCTTTCTCGCTGACACTCTCACTGTAGTTTTGTGGTTTCTTTGTCGATTCTCTTCACAGCGATTTGCAGATTTAGATTCGGAATTTTTCTCCAATTGCATATTCTCCAATTTTCTTTTACAGTGGAATACTTTCCTGTCACACTCCAGGTGAAATCCACTGTTTCCCGTTCTTTACTCCAAAGTGAATGGGCTGTGTTTGAGGGTTTGTCTTGGGTGGTGCTGTTAAGCCCGGAGATGTTTTGAGGACCGATTCTGTGCAAGGTCCGTCCTAACTCCCCAGAGCTGAGTTGCTCTGAACCCAATAGGTCCATAACAATACGATTAGAGAGCCCTCGTTCCTGGTTGTATGGTACTCGACAGGCTGAATCCTTGACCGTGTGACATCATTAAAGTCCGAACGCGCCTTCCGATAAACCCCGGGCTTGCACCATCTCACTGCATCAGCATTTCAGAGAATCTGTCCAAGTTTCACTGCCTCCTTCACTGGGTCAAATTCCTGTTCATTTTCCGTAATTCCACCAGCTGTCAGAGAGATCGCTATTCCAAGATTTGTATTTAGAATCCCGGTGGTCTATAAGCTGAAACTGAATGGTCTGGTCTAAGTGATGTTTGGAAGTATTTGACAGGGTAGAATAGGAAACGATGGCACAGCCTGAGAGTAAAGGGAAGACCTTTTAAAATGTGGAATCTATGCTGCTGTATCTTCCACCGTTGCTATGTCACTGCCTGTCACTCCCTTATTTTTCTCGCACTTTTTTGCATCTCACCCATAGATCCCTCATTCTCTCTTTGCCTTTCACTATGTCTCTTTGTCATTTTTTCTGTCACTCTCACTCTGTCTGCTTCTATGTATATTTCGAGATATGTATACATCGTTCTCTAATCTCTCTCACTGTTGCTTGCCACAGTGATGCACATTGTCTCACTCACTGTCTCTCGTCTCACTCTCACTTGATGTGGAACAATCTGATTCACTCCCTTTCACATTCCACCTCTCACTCTCCCTGCCTCTTTTTTATCTGTGACTTCCTGTGGATGTTTCACTCTTACCCTCTCGCTTCTTTCTCTGCCAAACATCCTCCTTTCTTTCTGTCTTTTTACGTGCTTCCTGTTTCACTGTCCGTGCCTCTCTTCCTCAATCACTCTCTCTCCATCCCTCTCTTTGCCACTCAAACGAAATCGCTATTGCACTCAATCCCTGTGTGTGTGTGTGTGTGTGTGTGTGTGTGTGTGTGTGTGTGTGTCTTTCCTTCTCTAACTACAACTGCCTGGTTGAATTGTCGACTCTTTGAACATTGATTTGAACTTTTTGCTTCCGGATGCTGCTCCACACAGTACTTTCTCTGACTTTTCTTTCCTATGACTCATCATCCTGGCTCACACGCAGGTTATTGTAAGAAGCGATTCAAGACAAGGTCCGTCCTAACTCCCTGGAGCTGAGAAGTTCTGAACAGAACAGACCAATAAGAGAATGACAGAACCCTCGTTCCTATGAATATGGAATGGGACAGGTCAAATCCGTGAGTGTTTTAAATCATTCGCATCCGTCCTCACATTCTGATATTTCCGGGGCTTGTTCCATCAAAATGCCTTGACATCTCAGAGACTGTCCAAATTTCACTTTACATGTCACTGGGTCAAACTGCTGATCATTTTCGCCAATCGCACAGGATGCCAAAGAGATGGCTATTTGAAGAATTGCATTTAGATTCCCAACAGTGTAGGTGCGGAATATTGAATGGCCAGGTCAGACTGCATGTTTTAAAGATGTTTCCATTAGGACAAGAGAATAAGACCCGGCAAGGCGGCCTGCGAGTAAAGAGAAGCCTTTTAGGAAACGAAGCAAGGAGGAATTTCTCCAGCCAGAGATTGATGAATCTATGGAATTCACTGTCCACGACGGTTCTGGAAGTCAGGTCTTTGAGAACTTTTAAGACTAAGATAAATAGATTCTTGATTATCATAGGATCAAACATTACTGGGGGTAAGCAGAGAAATGAAAATGAGAAACTTATTGTCTAGGATTAAATGGCGGAGTAGACTCCCTGCAGTAATTTCCGAATCCTATTGGATACATTCTGGAGAGATGGGACCTGTAAAAGAAGTTCGGGTGCATCTGAACTGAAGGGGCAGTAATACCATCTGCGTGAGGTTTGCTGGAGTTCTTTGGGAGGGTTCAAACTAGACAGGTAAGGGATTTGGAATAGTGCTACGGATCAGATGGTGCGGTAGTTCGTGTAGCGCTAGACACAGCCTGCAGAGGAACTCTCAGAAGGAGCTAGCACTTGATGGAGCAAAGGTGCATTCGTTGTGATGGGTTTAAGTGTGGCTATTTTAATACAAGTATCAAGAATATATGTGAACAACTCAGAATATGGATCAATACTTCGAACTGTCATGTTGTGGTCATTACAGAGACTTGGATATTAAAAGACAGGAGTGGCATTGGATGCTCCACTGTTTAGACGTTTCAAGCCAGAATGAACGTGTTCTGTAAAAGAGGTGGGGGAGTGGCATTGCTAATCAGCGATAACATCAAAGCTGCAGAAAGGATGATCGTGGAGGAGGGTTTGACTCCAGAGTCAGTCTGGTTGAAAGTCAGAAACAGCAAAAGAGCAGTCATTTTATTGGGAGTTTTCTGCAGTCACCCCAATAGCAACAGAGGCACGGAGGAAAAGACAGGGAGTCAGATTTTGGAAAGGTGCAGAAGTAGAAGGATTGTTATCGTGGGTGACTTTAACATCCATAATATTGATTGGAATCTATTTATTTCAAACAGCTTGGAGGGAGCCGTTTTTGTGGGGTGTGTTCAGATTCTAGTCCTGACTCAAATTGTGGACAGATCGGCAAGAGGGAATGCCACACTGGATTTGGTGTCTGGCAATGAGGCATACCAGGTTTTCAGGTCGCAAGTGGGAGTGCTTATCAGTGACAGTGATCACAACTCCCAGACGTTTACTTTCCTCGTGGGGAATGTAGGAACAAACGGTTTGGGAAGGTATATAATTTGGGGACGGGGGGTTACAATTCTATCAGTCTGCAATTAGGGGTCCGAAATGGGAATAGATGTTCACAGGGAAATTCACGACAGAAACATGAAGGTTGCTTCGGAAGCTCCAGCTAATAGCGCTGGATAGGTTTGTGCAATTGCGACAAGGAAGCGATGTTAGGTGAAAGACACTTGTGTGACAAGGATAATGGAATGTCTGGTCATGAGGGAGAAGGAAGTTTATTTAAGGTTTTCTGGCAAAGATCATACAGGGATTCAAAAGTTTACAAGAACATGAAGAGTGGACTTAGGAGAGCTAGAAGGGGCCATAAAAAGCAACAGAGCCTAGTATTAAAGGGAACTCGAAAGCACTCTACACTTACTTAAGGGACAAGAGGATGGCCACTGTGAGTTAGGGCCGACCACGGCTAATGGAGGGAACTTGCGCCTGGACTCAGAGAAAGTTATTTATAAATTCCTTGATTCAGCATTCACGACAGCTGGCACCCTTAACGTTTCTGATGACAGATAATGGAAATCTGATTAAATCATGACTGATATAATCGAGCCGTTGATGTTAGGAAGGAGGTTGTGCTAAATATTTTGAAAAATGCAAGAATACATAAATCCCTTGGGATAACAGAATGCACTCTAGGGTATTACAGGAAGACAGGCAAGAGTTTGCCTCTGGCGATGACCTTTGCGTCATTACTGTGTCCTGGTTTAGTGCCACATCGTTGGAGTATGGCAAATGTTATTCCCTTGTTCAGGAAATGATATTCGGATTTTTCTGGGAATTACAGACTAGCTAATCTTATGTCAGGGACTTGTAGAATTTTCTGAGTTTACAGGATTTATGATTACTTTAAAACCGTAGTTTTATTATACATCGTTAGTCTACCTTTGTGAGTGGCAAGTCATAGCTCACAAACCTATTTGAATTCTTTGAGGATTTGACAATACATGTCGATGAAGGTCCGAGCAGTAGGTGTGGTGTATATGGAATTTAACAAGGCGTTTTATAAAGTTCTCCATTTTAGGCTTATTCAGAAAATAAGGAGGATCGGGATAAAGAGAAATCTGGATGTCCAAATATAGAATTGGCTGGTGAATAGAAAATGAAAAGATTACAGCCGAGATTTCGCTGACCAGTGGTGTTCCGCAGGGACCAGTTCTGGGACCTCTGCTTTTCGTGATTTTTTTCAATGACTTTGATGAGGAAGTGAAGGTGGATTCATAGGTTTAGCAATGACACGAAGTTTTGTGGAGTTGTATATAGTATGGAGGGCCGTTGTAGATTTCAACGGGACATTGCAAGGATGGAGACATTGGCTGATAAGTAGGAGGTGAAGTTCAACCTGCAAAAGTGTGAAGTGATTCACTTTGGAATGTTGAATGTTAACGCAACGTACAGAATTCTTGGCAATGCGGAGGAACAGCGGGAACCATGTCCATTGATCCACCAATGTTGCCATCCTAGTTGATAGTTTCGTTAAGGAGGTGTGCGATGTTTTTACGTTCATTAGCATGGGCATTGAGTTTTACAGCTGCGCGATTATACTGCAGCTCTATAGACCCCTGGTTAGACCACTCTTGGAACATTGCATTTAGTTTGATCGCCTCATTAAAAGAAAGATTGACAGAAAGTGCAGAGAAGACTTCCCAGGATATTGCCTGCACTGGAAGGCATATCTGATGAAGGAAGGTTGAGGTAAGGAATTGCAATTCGCATTTAAGCGGCGAAATATGAGAGGTGACTTGATTTTTTTGCACAGAATGTTGAGAGTCATAGATCGAATCGATAAGCAGACTTTTGCCCATAGCGTTAATGTCTCTCACGAGGGGGAATAATTAAGCTAATTGGAGGAAGGATCAGAGAAGATGTGAGAGCTGGTTTGTTTACACAGGCGGTGGTGTGTGTGTAGAATATACTGTCAACAGTGGTAATAAAATCAGATATATTTATAAGCGACTAGTCCATCGGCAGGTTTGCACAGTGGTTAGTGCTACTGCTACACACCATCACTGACCCGGGTTCAATTCCATCCTCACTGAATTGTCTATATGTAGTTTGCACGTTTTCCCGTTTTCTGCGTGCTTGCCCTCCTGGTGCTCTGGTTTCCTTTCAGAGCCACAACTATATGCAGGTTAGGTGAATTGGTCACGTTAAATTGCCATTAGTGGTCAGAGATGTGTAGGCCAGGTAGATTAGGTCGGAGAAATGTAGATTCATAGGTGTGGGGCCATGGGTTTGGATGAGATATTCTTTAGAGGTCCGACGTGGACGTGTTGGCCGAATGATGTGTTTCCCTGCAGTGGGGATTCTAATTATATTCATGCAATGAAAGGTATGTCAGTTTATCTGATCTTAGAGTAGTATAAAATGCTGGCACATCACCGATGACCGAATGCCTTTACTGTTTTGTACTGTTCTATGTTCTTTATTTAGGTTTGAAATCTCACAGAATCTGAAAGGTTATTGGGAGATGTAATCAAAGGTTCGGATTATCTACAGGGAAAGACAAGATATATAAGGACAAACAATGTGCACTATATGACTTTGAAGTCAAATATGTGCTGGTACAAAATCACGGAATTACCACCCTAGGGACATTTTGGGTAAACTGCAACGTATGGATTACTGTGAATCAAGAAGGCAGTTCACCACCACATCCACACAGAGGCAACTCGGGTTGGGAATTCAGTGTTTTCCCCCAACCAGAGTTTCCCATATTATAGTTTGAACGAGGGTCAGGCAATGCAGGAGAGATGACAGAACCCACTTCGACACTAAAACAGTTTGGGACGCACACCCTCAAATGGTGAGCGATGCTAATTCAATTGTTCCATTTAAATGTGAGATTGATCATTTTCATTAAGGCAGAGGATTAAGGGATATGGTCCCAAGCCTTGCATATGGTGTTGTCTTACAGATTGGACATGATCTTCCTGAGTGGCTGAACAGATTCAATCCGCCAAATCGCCCATTCCTGTGCCTACATACATATGAAAAATTGACTTCAATTCTCGACAGTTCACTCATTACTCAGGCCCTTAACTCTGCTCGGTTTATGATATAAGCGTTAAGGAGATATTTCCAATTTTTCATTCCAGGTACTGTCAGTCTGGGTTAGTGATCTACACCTTATTAGAACGTAAAGTGCAGCCAGTCGCCATTGTATCAATAATTGATACCACCAATGTAAGCTGTGAACCCATAAAGAGAGGGTGATCATTTCTTCTCTCATAACCACAACGATGCTGTGGGCGACACTGTTAATACTACTTGGAACCCTGGTATTTGTGGAAGCCACCACAATTGTTAAGTTGTACTTTTCGTCTTAGTTGCAGAAGCTTTGGCAAATATGGGAAGCATGGTTTGGAACAGTAACTGATGTGCTCTTTCGATGTGTGCTGCCATCTGTGTGTCTCATGTGTGTCCATTCCTTCAGCACGTACTGTTTTTTGTCATCTTGGAAGAGAAAGAAATCCACTCTGTAAAACACTGAGTGGAATTCCCATTGGGTGCAGAATTTGTACGCCTGTTTTTCTTTCTTATTATTATAAGTATTGGTGACCAAGTAGCTATTCCCTGTCATCTCAGTAGTCACATCCACATGCTGCATCTCAACGACAGCCAGCTGTAGTATTGCAATGGAAATGTCCCAGCTGTAAGCCAGGAAGGCCTGGTTTCAGTCCGTACTTACTCCAGATGCGTATAACCACATCGCTGAACACGGTGATCCGAAAACAGCTCCACCAGGTTTGTTCAAGAATACATTCATAGCTGTTCCATGAGATTGGTGTGTAAATGTCAGGACGTTTTGCAAAGACTGAACAAGACTCGTCAAAACACTGGTGGAATATTATAAGTAATATTGGGCACCTTATCTGAGGAAAGATCTAAGACTGGAAGACCACAGGAGGAGAAATTGGCCCATTTAACCCAACGAGTGTGCTCTGCCATTCAAACACGGCTGGTCGAGTTTTCAACGCAATTTTCCCGCTTTCTTCCTGTAGACTTTGATCACCTTCCGAACCAAGAATCTAACTATGTTAGTCTTATATGTACTCAGTGACCTGGCTCCATGAACTTCTGTGGCAATTAATCCCATATTTCCAACACTCCTTATCTCTAAATGTTCCTGTTTATCTCCATGCTAAGATTTCTTCCATTCACTCAAAGGCTGCCCCCCGATTCCTCGTTTTTTTTCTGCCAATGGAAACACCTTCCAAATTTCACTTTGTCCAGGACTTGCAGTATTCTGAAAGTTTCAATCAGATATAAGTGATGGTTCTGTGCTCCATCGTCTTCAGTACCAGAGGACGCAAATCTTCCTCAAATGTTAAGTCTTTCATTCCTCCAATGACTCTTGTGAACACCTTCCGGACCGCTGCAGAGCCAATACATCATTCTTGAGGTATGGAGTCCAAACCTGTGCACAATACTCCAACTGTGGAATGACCAGACTTACAGTGCCTCAGATGTACGGCCGTGAGTCTTTGTTCTCGTCTTTCGAGATCCATGACAACATTCTATTTGCGTTTCTGATTACCGACTCAACTTGCACGTGGACCTGAAGAGGATCATAGACCAGGACTCTAAGTCCCTTTGAACTTCAGATTTCTGAATTTTCTCTCCATTTAGAAAATAGTCCATACTTCTACCTGCTCTCCTAATCTCTAAACCTGTTTGAAGCCCCCATGTCTTCTCAATTTTACCAGCCCCTCTGCTTATCATTGTAACATCTGCAAACTTAGTCAGAATGCTCTTAGTTGTTTCAGGTAGATCGCTAACATATGAAGTGAAAAGCTGTATTCCCAACACTGACCTTTGTGAAAAGCCAATGGCCTCCGGTTTCTTTTCTGTTAAGGACTGATTTTATCCCACTCCCTGCGTTCTGCCAGACAGTTAATCTTCTATACATGCTAATACCTGGCATTTGACAACATCCGGCTGTTTACGACTATGTTGCTTCCTTCTGCATCTTATCAGAGACCTTCTGGAAGTGGAGATTTACAACATCGATTGGCGCTACTTGGTCTAACCTTCTCTGTGTCCCTTCAAAGAATATAAAAATCCCCTTGACAAAGCAATACTGAGTTTGGCCTGTTTAACGATGCATTTCTAATTATTCAGAAATCCCACCCTTCACAATGGATTCTAAAATCTGGCCATTGATTGACTTCAGACTTTTCATTCTGTAACTTCCTGTCTTTTTCCCAATTCCCTTCTGAAACAGGGGTTCAACATTAGTAAGATTCCAGTATTCTAGGAGTCTCCCTGAATTGAGTGATACCAGAAAGATCGCTATTGAAGGCTCCACTATCTCTTCACTTATTTGCTTCAGAACCGTGGGATGTAGCCCGCCTGTATCAGGTAATTTGCACACTTAGTTTTTTTTCAGCACCTTTTCCTTGTTGCTAGCCACCATACTAATTTCTGCAGTTCCCCTCCCCCCAACAATGTTAGTCACCCTGTTAACAGCAAAGACTGATGCAAATTACTCATTCAGCTCCTCAGCCATTTCTTTGTTTCCAGTGGGAGCAGAATTTGAGGCAATCTAGAGAAGATCACGGAACTGACATCAGCTATGAAGAGATTGAGTAGGACAGGATAATATTGGTGGGAGTTGAGAAGAATGAGATCTCAGCTTATTGAAACATGAAGGACTCTAAGAAAAAAACATGCAGTGGAGAACAGGAGATGTTGTTTACCGTTGTGCAAGAATTGTAGACCAGAGTGCATCAGCTCTGAATAAAGTGTAACCCATTTAAGTCGGCATTGAAGAAGGTTATCTTCTTTTAAAGGGCATTGAAACTGTGGAAGTCTTCAGCATAGAGTTCATTTTCATTCATTATGTTTATGAGTGAGGTTGGCAGATTTTCAGTCAGGAAGGGAAGCAAGCAATTATCCGGGAGTTGCAGGAAAGGGAAGTGGAGATGATCAGCTCAGTCATGAGACCAGATGCACACCCTGTTTACATTTGAACATACTTATGCAGACCTTCTTGCAGATACACACTCTCTTTCAGACACACATATACAGACACACAGACACTCACACACTCCCCCTCTCTCCCACCCACACAAACATGCACACACACTCTCTCTCTCACGACCTCTCTCCCTCACATGTACACAGAAACACACAAAGGTCGATGGGTTGAATGACCATTTGCAGAATTGCATTTGCATATCCATTACATTTTGTTCAAAAACCACACCATCTGTCGGCAGTCAGTCTTGTTTTATCATCCGTGTGACATTTTACACAGTCCTACTTTGAAAATATAATCAATCTGACTCAAGATTAGAATACATACAGACTCTAAACTCACTCCTTTATTGTTTTGTCTGAGCTGAGATGTGACTTATTTTTAAATTCAACCTTTAATTATCTCGGGAATACAACTTGAAAGAAGTTCTGGAAATTTCATATTAAGGAATCGGAACCTGCAGCCCCATTCTAAAAGACAAAAGACTTAACAGCAATCAATATTTGCTCTATATATTGCATATGTGTATGACATGTTGATATTTTGATCTAAGTGCTTCTGTGTCCTATAACCCTGCTCCACGAGATACGCAACACATCTGCACTATGTACCTAATGTGGGAATGTGCGAGGCATATGCGGTTGGACACAAAAACACGTAGCTCCAGTATCAATCATCCAGGCCTCAACCGTCCTTCGACACTAACCTGGACAAAAGGATCATGTTCAGCTTCCTGCGTTATCATAGAATATTGCCCCTTCTAACTCGGGTTCTCTGGGCAATCCTAACACATCATATACAGATTTACAGGCTCCATCGAGCCTGTAGGGATTTGTGGCAGGACAGCCACATTGGTCTGACTCATGGGTCCAACTTGGGACCAGGAGGGCTAGGGCCAATAAGACAATCTCATCTTAAATGGCATGGGTCGCAAAACACCTAACACACAATTCCTGATCCTTTCTGTATCTGACTTCTTGCCATACACTTTGCTCTACCCTCCCCACACCCGCAACCCCATTCCTCGCCCCAAAAGTCCCTTCTATGCTGTTAATTAAGTTTATTTTGCTGTTGATATGGTAACTGTGGAAAAGTCCCCTAAAAATGTTTATTATCTGAATGGCATTTTCTGGCCCTTTCAAGGTAGCGTTAGATGGTTCTTCCTGGAGCAGCATATTACTCATCATATCGGCGCCAACCAATCCAGATGTTACAGACAACAGTTTTTTTTCTCTCTCTCTTTCTTTTGAAGTTCCTCGAGCTGCAGCAGTGTCAAATTTCTTTGCACCTCCTCCTGCTGTTCAGCCAGCTTCCTCTTGTCTTTCCCAAGTCTTTTGAACGCTCTAATTGCATAATCTCTGAATTCCTGGCGAGCCATGCAGGTCAGACCCTCTACCTCCTCTAAATTAGATTTGACTTGAGGGAAGATTGCTTCACCAAATCAGTCCAGAACATTGTGTTCAACAGCTGACTTCCTTCCAATTTTTTTCTGTTTCAAGCCTCCAGGTTTTCAACTGGTTTTCCAAATAAGCTGCCAGGTTTTCAGTGTATCCGAGTGGATCCCCTGTTCAACCTTTTGGATCAATATTAGGCACATAACAATCTCCACGTGCCCGCTATGCAAACTGTCTGACTCGATCAAACCCAGCATCATCAAACATCGGATTGTCCACTATATTTTTCAAGCGAGCTCAATTCATTATCTCTCAGTTGCGACAGTCCCACCACCTTTATTAACAGTACCTTCAAATCACCCAATGCCAAGAACCGTTCTGTGATTTCGTCCTCAATGGCTGTAATTCACTTTCCTGCTCCATCATGTCAACTGGGCAACACATTTATCAACTCGTCCACATACTGGGTTCCACAACGAATGTATTGTGGCTATCTTCACCCTTTTATGATCGAAGGCATTATTTGCCCAGGTGGGTGCTTCTTACGATTATTTTTTAAAGCTGCTACATTGTAATTTCTCAACAGATTCCACTCCAAACCATAATTCTATCTCTTGATATTCTTTTTTTCCGCTTGTTCTGTTCAAGCTCATTTTTCTGCTCACACTACTGCCTCCTAATCTTTCCTTCCCCTGTCACTCCCCTACCACTCTCCAGGTGTTTCTGCTTAACATCCCTGCTATGATTTAAGTATGTCTCCTAATCCATTCCTTCTCTTAACCTGCGTAGCTTCTAAATTTCCCCTCGCAATCTCTGTCTTTACAATCAATAGTTTCTAATTCTGCTTGCCTCCTCGTCTGTGTTTTCTTCTCTCGTTTTATTCTTAACACATTCTGTTCAAGGTCGGTTTTGCCCCAATTCAATTTCCCCTAGAGCTCTTTTGCACTGCCCATTAAAGAAAAGTGCGTTACATTCTGTCCACCTAAATAGCGGTGGAGGGAGGTTTCCAAGTCTTCCACCGTGCAAAATAAAAAATTATTGTCCCCTGCTGTGCCTCCATATATGAAAGCTCTTTGTTCTGCACTGAGCACGGGGACATCGTCTCATCCACAGCCTTTGCGCACATAAATTGCTTATTCTCCTCTCTGGCACCTCCATCAGTTGCAACAAACGCCTGACAAACTTACTGACACTCTTCTCCTTCAACAGCTTGAAAGTTTGCACATCTTCTTCCCACTTCGGTATTCTGTTCTTTGAATTATCCTATGTCTGTAAATCTGAATTAACCCTTCCATTTCATCCAACATATTTATGTCAAAGGTACTCTCTTCGGCTATTTAGTTCAGAAATCCTTCTTTCTTCTTTCCCATCTTTCAGAAAATTTAACGAAATTATTTCATGCTCCTGGAAATAGCTTACACAGTGTTTCAATTGCAGTCTCTTTATTCATGCATTTATGCTGAGATTCACACACACAAACATACATATATACATATATCAGTGCAGCTTATCTATTATCTCTGTTCTCACAATGTTCCCTTATGTCTTACAAGTCGGATACTACCTCGTAATTTATTATAAGTATTATCTAACTCTACAACTTGCAATCTTTCCTTACCAATCTGTCAGTCACTAAACCTCCTTGCTTTCAAATAATTAATTAAAACAACCAATTCTCATTCGTGCTGCCTAAGCTGCTCTAGTACTTCATCAGCAGAATGCACTAAATCACTAATAGTTTCTTGAATAACGTCTTTAATAAAACACTCTTAAATCCCTACAGTGCAAAATAAAAGCAAAACACTCCCGCATCTCGAGCTCCGGGGAAAATGCGCACACAGTTAACAACCAATAATCAATTGTGCATGCAAACCACATCACAATAGTTAAACTCTCTCTCTCATACACACAAAACTTTTCTGCAAGCCACTGATTCTTCCTCTCGCTTTCTCTCGCACATACAGACTCACACAAGGCCCTTCTGCAAGCCAGAGCTTCACGCTCTCCCTCTATCTCTATACCTATCTCTGCCTCTCTCACAGACGCACACACACAGACACACACGAAAATTATCTGCAAGCAAGTGCTTCTCTCGCTCTCCCACACACGCGCACACAGTCACACCCACACACACATTGACACACAAAGACACAGAATACTTCTGCAAAGAGCAACAATATCAGCACTGAGCCAAAGCTTCTCTCTCTCTCTGTCTCTTTCTCTCCTCTCTTTCTCTCTCTATCCCTCTTAGGCACAGATCCTTGACAAAACAAACCCTTTCTTTTTCATTTCTAACATTACAGTCTAAATACGTATAGGCCTTGCCTTAAACATTCAACAGTCTGTTAACACTTTAACTCTACGACTATCCACTACTATTTTCCATTTATCCATCAACCACCAATTTTTCGGGCTTTCAATTTCATCCAAAATCACTAATACTAACAATAAAATAATCCTTACCTGTTTCTGTCCGTGTAGTCCCCATATTTCGTTATCTTTTGCTTTGTTTTTCTTTATTTTCTTAAAGATAGCGAGATAATCACAGAATCTTAAACACATCACGTGGAAGTTTTTCTCAATTTCCATATTCTATACTTATTCACGCCCCTGTCTGTTTTCTTTAACAATCCTCTGCGTCTCCTCAAATTTTAATTAACCATCCACCTTATGGTTCTTTGAATCAGAGTGACTCATCGGCGGCTTACTTTGGAATTCTGTGTTTCCGAGAATCACACTGACTTGACTGAATATAGTCCAAATTATCAGCTAAATGCTGACTTTTTATTTTGTGGGGGGCAAAACGTTATCTTCCGTCTGTCTCAGGAGAGCTCACGGTTCAAATTGGAAGTGCCCTGCAGCTGAAGCCTCTTATCAGAGGAAACATTCTCTTCCTGGTCTCATCTTGGGAACCACATTTGTTGTGGAAGAATCACTGTATTCTATTTTTTAAAAATACCAAGACGCTGAACGAAGTTGAACTTTAATCTTGCAAAATCAAAACTGTGGCAGACAGAAGAATGTCTTCCCTGATGACTCACAAACTCTTTGTTCCGCTGCAGTTTATACAGTTGTTGTTCCCGCGCTTATTGGATAACATTAGCCCAACCAATCATACTGGCATTCTCTGCCTTTCGAAACGAAACATCGTCTGCCACATTTTTTCCCGACATTGCACTTAACCTATCCCAGAACCTATCTGTTACGGGAACCATGTAATATGACCCCGGACATGTATTATCACACTCTGTCAACTACATAAATGCGAGAGTGGCTTCCATACTATGAGTATCAGGATTCCTGTTTTGTTCATTTCTCTCTGTACACGTGCAACAACTAAGCTGTATCCCGATCCAGTCCGGAGAGCGCAGTGAGGCCTAGGGAAGGACTATCCTTCAGTGAGATGCCAGGGAGGGGATGTTGGGGGAGAAGGTTCCCTCACAAACCACTGCACCAGCGCCTTCACGAACACTTCGCTTCTATTCTCTCACGGCAGTGGTGCCTCTGCTAGCTGGGTCAGAAGTTAGTGCACAAACCACAACACACCCACCCCGTGAACTGCTTCAGCCCATGTTCTGGACGGTCGACTCAAAATGTCCCTCAGGGTGCAAGTCCTTTGATTCTGACCCAGCCACACTGTCGGGACGTCCAAAATATGCTCACATTGGTACGGTCAGGGTCTCAGAAGGGGATCTTAAGGGGAGGGTTTCATGTTCCCACACAGCGCATCTTTTGAGACGAAAGTGGCCATGTGTTCGTGAAATATAGAACAGGGTGAGTTTCTGCACTGCGCCCTGAGATCGTTACATACTGCTGCTACTGAGCGTTGGTTGGTGAGGGAGCAGTGGGAGGTTGTGGTGCCAATCCCGCAGGGAGGGTGCTGCTTCGTCCCTGCTTGGCTTCACGTTTCCTTCACGTGGTGGAACAGCAGCTACCCAGGGCAAGCGGGAAGTCGTAGAGTTCTGTCAGTTTCTTCCGCCCCTACATTCCTCTAAAGTCGAGGGGGAAAAGCACGGCACTACACATTCGGCCATCCCACACGAGTCTGGCCAACCCTATAACCATTTTGTTAAACTCCGTAGCCAGGGCGTCTCTCTACCAGGGAAGGAGACCAAAACTGCACTCAGTGCTCCAGATATGGTCCGATCTGTCCAATTGCAACAGACCTTCCACATCCTGGACTTGAGATCTCTCACTCTGATGGCCAAGTGTGCCGTTTGCAGGAACATCATTAGCAGGAGACTCTCAGAGTGATACCTGAGGCCCAAATATCTTCAGCTGCTTCAGAAGTTCAGGAGAGCTGGACGTTCACCGATGAATGCTCAGCAACAATCGCCACTCCTCAGGCACTGCAGACGTCCGTATGCTGAAATTGAAAACCTGGACAATAACGAATCGAGGTCTGAAAGATGCAGGAGAAGGTGAAACTGCAGATGCTGGATATCAGAGTTGAGAGTAACGTCAGGCAGCTACTGAGGAACAGCAGAATTAATGTTTCGGCAAACACCCTTCTTCAGGGATATGGGGGTTAAGAGTGAAACAGGAGATTGGTGACGCTGAGAGAAACATAGCGAGGACGCGATAAGAAGATGAAGGTGGTGGGAAGGTGAAAGGTTGGAGAGGAGCGTGGAGCAGATAAATAGTAGAGTCGATAATTAGATAGGACAGGGGCAGTGCCGAGTTAGATTTGGGATTAGATTACTTACAGTGTGGAAACAGGCCCTTCGGCCCAACAAGTCCACACCGACCCGCCGTAGCGCAACCCACCCATACGCCTACATTTACCCCTTTTTACCTAACACTATGGGTAATTTAGCATGGCCATTTCACCTGACCTGCACATCTTTGCACTGTGGGAGGAAACCGGAGCACCCGGAGGAAACCCACGCAGCCACAGGGAGAATGTGCAAACTCAACACAGTCAGTCGCCTGAGTCGGGATATGAATCCGGGTCTCTGGCGCTGTGAGGCAGCAGTGCTAACCACTGTGCCACCGTGCCGCCCACTAAGGTGGAAGAGAGCGTAAATCAGGAAATTGGTGAAATCCCCGTTTATCTTGTGGCGTTGGAGAGTCCAAAGACAGAAAAGGAGGCGTTCCACCTCCAGGCCTCGGTTTGGGTTTAGCGATCAATGAGGCCCAGGACCTGCACGTCTTTAGTGAAGTGAGATGGGGAGTTGAAGTGGTCCACTGACAGGTAAATCTCTGTCAGATGTGGCAGGATTATTTGAGACTGGACACCAACTTGTGGAGCACTTCAAGTAACATGTCACGGACGCCTACACCAACCAATCCCTCTGCACCATGGGCTAACACTTCAACTCGTCCTCCTACTCCACCAAGGACATGCAGATCATGAGCATACTTCATTGCCACTCCCTAACCACACAACCTTTGGAAGAAGAATGCCTCATCTTCCGTCTCAGGTGCCACCATTCTCCCGGGATCAATGTGGATTTCAGCGGTTTCCCCCGTTTCACTTCACCCCACACACGCCCAGATCCAACCTTCCAACTCAATAACGCCCTCTTGACCTGTGCATTCTCTTTCCCATCCATCTGCATCACTGTCCTCTCCGACTGACTGATTGAAAATGGATCACAACTGCTCACTCTGCATTTGCGCGCTCGCACAGAAAGACTGTGACCTGCTGGATCACAACCGTGTACGGCTCATTCCTGACAATTGCACTGACGTGGGTCAGACTAGCTGGAGTATGGGAATAAGTGAGTTCCGGTTCTGAGGGGAATGTCTTAGTACTCAACCACGGCTCAAAGATAGAAATATTTAAGAATCCAGACAGATGGTTAAGGTATGGGGACAGAGGGAGAGACAAAAAGGAGGAGGAGGCACAGACAAGCAGTAGGAGAGAATGTGGATACTGTAAGTCTGTAAGAAATAGCCACATCATTCGACCTGACAGCTCCCTCCATCCTTTTCCCCCTTGAAGTAGGAGTATCTCTGGTCCAACAGTTCCGTGCGTCCACTTTCCCTCCCCTCGATATATCTCAATATTCTGGCGATTGATCAAGTTTGGAACTCTGTTAGTCTGAAATATAAGGACTCTGGACCACATCCCCCAACACCGTGGTCTGGCGTTCAAAAGGCTGACAATCCTCTGAAAGAAGTAATTCCTATTTACTTAAAGTTTGTGAGAAGATTTGTAGCTCGGGTGCTCGTTGTTGTGGTTCTGTTCGCCGAGCTGGGAATTTATGTCGCAGACGTTTCGTCCCCTGTCCTGCTGACATCTCCAGTGCTTGGGAGCCTCCTGTGAAGAGGAGATGACGGGATTAATATGGAAGAAAAGAAATTTTGGCATCGGTCACAGTCCCAGCATATCCCAGAGCTTTATTCAGACAAGTGAAAATTCGTAAATATAGCAAATCCTAAAAAATAAGTATTTTCTTTTACCAGGGACAGTTTTAGAACTCCACTCCCATCAGTTGCCTCGAGTGTTAGAATATGGACGAATTCAATTGGCAGGAGTTACCCCAAACATCTGGCCTGCTCTTGTAGCGATGGGATTGGTGGAGCTGTTCCAGTTCCTTTTTGGTGAACGGTTACCCCCCAGGCGTTTCCTTGTTTCGGAATCGGCAATGGAAATTCCATTGGATGTCAAGGATTTCTCTTTGCCTGTGTGTGTGTGTGTGTGTGTGTTTGAGAGAGAGAGAGAGAGAGAGAGAGAGAGAGAGAGAGAGACTGAGACACCGTGTGCGTGTCTGTGTGTGTCAAAGAGAGAGAGGGAGACTGTGTTCGAGAAACTGGCAGACAGCGTGTGAGATAGTGAGGCTGTGAGTCAGAGTCAGTGTGTGTGAGACCGAGAGACTGTGAGAGAAATAGTGAAAGTGTATGCAAGGGAGAAACTCACCCAGACCAATTTCTCTATGATGAAAGCACCTAATACTTTGGTCCAGTTAGCATGGCTAATTTACCTGATCTGCACATCTTTGGAGTGTGAGAGGAAACCGGAACAACCAGAGGACACCGTGCAGAAACGGGGAGAATGTGTCAACTCCATGCAGAAAATCGCCCAAGGCTGTGGTCAAACCAAGGCCTTTGCCACTGTAAGGCATCAGCTCCAAACACTGAGCACTCGTGCTACTGTCAGTGTGTGATACAGAGAGACTGTGCTCGAGTGACAGAGAGATTGTTTGTGAGGGACAGTGTGTGTCCAAGAGACAAACAGACTGTGTTAGAGAGACAGAGAAACTGTGTGTGTGTTTGAGAGAGAGAGAGAGAGACAGCGAGAGAGACGGAGCGAGGCATTGTGTGTGAGACAGAGAGGTTGGGTTAGAGAGACAGAGAAACTGTGCGTGAGACAGAGAGACAGACAGTGTGTGTGAGACAGAGAGGTTGTGTTAGAGAGACAGAGAGACTGTGTGTGAGACAGAGAGATTGTGTTAGAGAGACAGAGAAACTGTGTGTGAGACAGAGAGGCAGAGTGTGTGTGAGACAGAGAGATTGTGTTAGAGAGGCAAGACAGGCTGTGTGTTTGTGAGAGAGTGTGACTCTGTGTGTGAGACAGGCAGTCTGTGTGTGTGAGAGAGAATATGTGTGTTTGTGTATGTGTGTTTGAGTACACGTGTGCATGCGTGTGTTTGTGTGTGTGTGAGAGAGAGAGGTTGTGTGCAAGATACCGTGACTGTGCATGTGAGAGAGGGAGACTGCGTATTTGAGATATAAATAGTGTGTGAGAGACACAGAGACTGTGTTAGAGGTGCAGAGAGACTGTGTGTGAGATTCATTGCCTGTGAGACAGAGAATCTGTTTTTATAGAGGCAGAGAGACCATCTGTGAGAGTCAGTGTCAGTGAGACAGAGAGACTGTGTGTTTGCGTGTGTGACAGACAAAGACGGTGTGAGAGACAGAGAGCCTGTAGGTGTGAGAGGCAGAGACAGACAAAGAGTGATAGAGAGACTGTTTATGAGAGATAGTGTGTGTGTGAGACAGACAGACTATGTTAGAGAGTCAGAGGGACTGTGTGTGTGAGAGAGAGAGACTGAGTGCGAGAGATATTGTGTATGAGAAAGACAGTCTGTGTGTGAGAGAGACAGGGAGATTGTGTCAGAGAGGCAGACAAACTGTGTATAAAAGGCAGAGAGTGGGCGAGAGGTAGACTGACTGTGTGTGAGAGATAGAGAGAGACTGTGTATGAAACATACTGTGCATGGAAGAGAGAGACTGTATATGACAGACAGAGAGAATGTGTGTCAGAGTCAGTGCGTGTAAGAGAGAGAGACTGTGTCAAAGAGACAGATACACTGTTTGTGAGAGTCAGTGTTGGGGAGAGAGAGAGACTGTGCTTGTGAGACAAACAGATTGCATTAGAGAGATAGAGAGACTGTGCGTCAGAGACAGAGAGAGTGTTTGAGAGAATGTGTGCATGTGCATGCATCCGTGTGTGTCTGTGCGCATGCATATGTGTGTGTGCATGTATGTGTGCATGTCTGTGTTGGAGATTCTGTGTATGTGTGTATATGCGTGAGTGTGTGTGAGAGTGCATGTGTATATGTGCACGTGTGTGCTTGTGAGTGTGTGTGAGAAAGAGAGCGTACCTGTGTCTGTAAGTGCTTGTGCATGTGTGTGCATGGGTATAAGAATGGGAGTGCATAAGTCAGAGTGAGTGAGAGTGTCTCCAAATGTGTGCGTGTATGTATACGCGCGTATGGGAGGAGTGTCTGGAGAAGTATGCTTGAGAGTGCATGTGCATATGAGTTTGTGTGTGTGTGTGTGTGTGTGTGTGTGTTTTGCGTGTGAGCGAGAGGGACTCCACAAGAGTTTATCAGTGAGTGTGTGAAAGAGTGTCTGTGTGAGTGTGTATGACCATGAGTGTTTGCGTCTGTGCGAGTGCATACGAAGAAGCTCTGTGTACATGTATGTGAGTGCATAGTAGGAAGGTCTGTGTGTTAGTGTTTGTGAGCGTGAGCCTGTGGGAGGTAGGTCTGTGTAAGAGTATGTGTCTGTGTGTGTGAGGGACAGGGTCCGTATCAGTGAGTGCCAGCGTGTGTGTTTGTGAGCATGGGTGTATATTGTGAGTTTGTGTGAGTGTGAGCCTGTGGATGGAGGTTCTGTGTGATTGTGTGTGTAAATGTGAGCACAAGCGACTATGAGTCTTTCGGAAGAGGCTGTCTGTCAGTGTGTGTGGTTTTATGTGTGTCTGTTGTACTGGGCCGATGTCAGTGTGTGTGAAAGTGTGTATATGTGAGTGTGTATGAGTTTGAGTCTGTGGGAGGAGAGTCTGCGTCAGTGTGTATGCGGGTGTGTGTGTTGGAGGACGGTCTGCGTGAGTGTGTGAGTGTGTGAGTATACGTGAGTGTATGTCAGTGTGAGTATGTGGGAGGAGTGTCCGTGTAAGTGTATGTAAATGTTTAATTATGTGTAAGTTGGTATGAATGTGAGTGTGTGGATGAGGTTTTGTGTAAACATGCGTGTATGTGAATGTGGGGGAGGAGGGTCTGTATAAGTGCTTGGTGGTGTGTGGGTGATTTTCTGTGTAAGCGTGTGTGACTATGTGTGTGTATGAGTGTGAATGTGTATTTATGAGTATGCATGTATGTGTGCATGACAGTGTGTGAGTGAATGTGAGTGTGTGAATGAGGAACTGTGTTTATGTGTGTGTCCGTATGTGTACATGTGAGTGTCTGTGAGTGTGTGGGAGGAGTGCCTGTGTAAGCGTGTGTAAATGTTTGGAAGATGAGGGACTGTGTTAGCACGTGTAAATGTGTGCTATACGTGAGCATGTGTAAGTGTGCAGGAGAGCATCTGTGCAAGTGTGTGTGCATGCTATATTTGAGTATATGTAAGTGTGTGGGAGAGCAGCTGTGCAAGTGTGTGTGAGTGCGAATGAGGACGGTCTGTGTCAGTGTGTGTGAGTATATGTGTATATATGAGCGTGTGCGAGTGTGATGTGTGTGGGAGAAGGGTCTGTGTAAGTGTATATGAATATGTGCATATGTGAGTGTTCATCAATGGTCGTTTGTGGAGAGCATCTGTGCACGTGTGCGTGAGTGTCTGTGCGTGGGAGGAGGGTCTGTATCAGTGTATGTGAGCACATGTGTATATACGAATCTCTGAGAGTGTGAGTGTGTGCGAAGAGGATCTTTGAAAGTATGCATGAGTATTTGTGAGATTGTGTGTATGAGAGAGAGAGAGTGTTTTGGTAAGTGTTTGCTGTTGCTTCAGGGAGAAACTCTGGGTCGGTGTGTGTGACTGTGTATGTATGTCCCTGTGTATGCGTGTGGGTGTGTGCGTATGTGTGTGTATGTATGTGTGCGAGAGACAGTGTGTGTGCATTTGTACGTATGTTTGTGATTGTGTGTGAGACAGTTCATGCATGTGTCTCTGAGAGTGTGTGTCTCTTTTTGTGTGCTTATATTTGTAAGAGTGTGTATGACAGATTATATGTGTGTATGTGTGTGCTTATATGTACACGTGTGTGTTTGTTCATGTGTGTGTCTATGTGTGCTGGTGTGCACGTGTGCCTCTGTGTTTGTGTCTGTTTTAGTTTGTGTGAGTGTGTGTGTGGGAGGAGGGTCTGTCTAAGTGCATGTTACTGTGTGCATGAGAGAGGTTCTCTGTAAGTGTGCATGACTGTGTGTGTGTCGGAGGCAGGTCAGTGTATGTGTATGTAAATGCTTCTCTGTATGTGAGTGCGTGAGAGTGTGTGTGGAAGAGGATCTGTGCATGCGTACATGTCTGTGTGCATGAGAGGAAGCATGTCCGTATAAGTGTGTGCGAGTGTGAGTGTATGTGTAGAAGAATGGTCTATGTCACTGAGCATGAGTGTGCATGTGAGCAAGGGAGGAGGTTCTGCCTCATATGTGTGTCTGTGTGTATTGGAGAGCGTCTGTATAAGTGTATGTGACCGTAAGAATGGGGGGAGGGTCTATGTATGTGTGTGAGAGTGTCTGTAAGAGGCTGGTGTGACTAAGTGTGTATACATGTGAGTGTGTTTGAATGTGAGTGTATGGGAAAGAGTTTGTGTAAGTGTGAGTGTGCGCGTGGGAGGATTTTTCTGTGTTTGCGAATTTGTATATATATGTGAGTGTGTATGAGTGTGAGTGTGAGTGTGTGGGAAGGGTGTGAGATTGAATATGTGTGCATATGTGAGTGTGTGTGTGAAGGCGAGGTTTTTTGTAAGAATGTTGAGTTCATGGTGGGAGAATGGTCGATGTTGATGTGTGCATTGTGTTTGGGAGTGGGTCTGTGTCAGTGTATGTGTGTGAGTATTTGAGTGTGTGAGTGTGGAAGGATTGCCTGTCTGAGTTTCTGAGTATTTAAGTGCATGTGAGTGTGGCAAAGACTCTACCTAAGTTTGTGTAGGGCAGAGGGTCAGTGAAAGTATGTGTGTGTGTGTGAGAGAGAGAGAGTCTGTGTAATTGGGTGTGAGTATGTGTACAAGGGATGAAGTCAGGTCTGCTTACGTGTGTGTAAGTGTGTGTGGAGTGTTTGTGTAAGAGTATGCATGAGTCGGTTTGAATGAGTGTGTGCATGTGGGAGAGGGTTCTTTGTAAGTGTGGTTGAGTAAGTGTGTGTATGTTGAAAGTCTGAGTAAGTCTGCGTAAGTGTGTGAGTGTTTGTGTCAATGTGTGGCAGAGTGTCTACCTAAGTGTGCGTGAGTGTGCATTTGGGAGAGGATCTATGTAAGTGTGTGTGACTGTGTGATTGTGAGTGTTTGTGAGTTTGCGTGAGCTTTTGTAAATGTATGGGTTAAAGTTCGATGTAAGTGAATATGTGGTACATGTGAATGTGTTTGAGTGTATCTGGGAGAAAGTCTTTATAAATACGCCTGAGTACATATGAGTGTGTGTTTTTGTATGGGGAGCGAGGAGGATCTGTGTAAGTGTGTGTAGTGTGAGTGTGGAAGGAAAGTCTGTGTAACTGTAGTGTGAATGTGGGAGCAAGATATATGTGAGTGTGCATGTGTACATGAGAGTGTGTGTATGGGACGAGGTCGTGCAAGTGTCTGTTAGTGTAGTTGAGTGTGTAGGATGAGGCTCTGTGTAAGTCGACGTGAGTGTGTGAGTGTGCATGAGTGAGTGTGAGTGCCAGTATGTGGGAGAGGTTTGTGCCAGTGTGCGTGAGTGTGAGTAAGTGGGAGAAAGGTCTCTGTAAGTACATGTGAGTGCATGAGAGAGTGTCTGACGAAGTGATTACGAGTGTGTCGGGAGAAGTTCTATCTAAATTTGAGTGAGTCAGTGCGAGTGCTTGTTTGTGGAAGTTCATCTGTGTACGTGTGTGTGAATTTGTGTGTGGGCGTGAGTCAATGTAATGTTTGTGTGAGTGCAGGAGGAGGTTCTGGCTAAATGTGTTTGTATCTCTGTGAGTGTTTGTGTGGGAGAGGGCAGGTACAGATGTGTGAGTGCGAGTATCCAAATGTAGATGGCGATTCTGTGTCAGAGTGAGTGTGTGCGGTGAGCATTTGCATAAGTGAGTGTGTGAGAGTGCGTGCAGGGGTTAGGGATTCTAAGTCTGTGCAAGGTCATGTGATTGTGCGTGAATGTCAGTGTGTTGGTGGACGGCCTGTGCAAGTGTATGTTAGGGTGTGAGTGTTTGTGTCTGTGTGTTTGTGTTTGTGTGTGAGCGAGAGAGAGCGTCTGTGTAAGTGGCAGTGAGTGTGGGTGCAAGGGAGGAAGGCAGGTCTGCCTTAGACTATGTGAGTGTGTTTGGGAGAGGACATGTATATGTGCGTGAGTGTGCGTGTGCACTTTCTGTGTAAGAGTGTACATGGCTATGTGTGTATGAGGATGTGCATGGGTAAATGTGAATGCGTGAGAGTGTATGGATGTGGGAGGGGGTTCTTTACAAGTATGAGGGTGAGTGAGTGGGCGTATGTGGAGGGTCTGAGTGATCACGCGTGAGTGAATATTTGTGTCAATGTGTGTAACAGTGTCTCTGTGAGTTCGTGTGTGGGGGGATTGGGTTATGGGGAGAGGATTATGGGGAGTGTGTGTCACTGTGTGATCATGGGTCAATGTATTTGTGAGTATGTGTGAGTACATGCAAGCGTGTGGTTTAAGGTTCGATGTAAGTGAATATGTGGCATATGTGAGTGTGTTTGAGTGTGTGTATGTCGGAGAAGTGTGTGAATGTGCATGTGTACACGTGAATATGCGTGTGGGAGACAGAGAGTCTGTGTCTGTGCATGTGAATGAGTGTAGGAGGAAGGTCTCTGTAAGAGTTTGTGAATGGGAGAGGAAGGTTTGTGCAAGTATATATGTGTGTGTGTGAAGCCCGTGTCTGTGCAAGTGTATATGAGTGCTTGTGGATGGGTGGGATGTCAGTTTGTGTAAGTCTATTTGAGTGTGTGAGTGTGTGTGAGTATCAGTGTTTGGGAGAAGTTCTGTGTGAGTGTGAGGTTGTGGGATGAAGTTCTCTGTAAGTATATGTGATTGCGTGGGAGGATAGCTTGTCTAGGTATGAGTGAGTGCGAGTGCGTGTGTTGGAGGACGTCCGTATAACTGTGTGTGAGAGTGTGTGCGAGTGGAGGAGGAAAATCTGTCTCAGTGTGTGGGAATTTCTGTGAGCGTGTGTGGGAGAGGGTCTGTTTAGGTGTGTGAGTGCGAATGTGTGAGTATGGTTGCAGGTTGCAGTTTGCAGTGGCTGTGTCAGATTGAGTGTATGGGATTTTGTGTTTGTGGATGTGTGAGTGTATAAGCATGTGTGGGAAGACTTTTTGTGCAAGTTTATATGACTGTATGTGAGTGTCAGTGTGTAGGTAGAGGGGCTGTGCAAATGTGCGTGTGGGAGAGAGTCTGTGTAAGTTTGTGTGACTGCGTGCATGTGGGAGGAGAATCTGTGTAAGTGGCTGTGAGTGTGTGCGTGTGTGAGAGAGAGAATGCATGGATATGTGAGTTTCTGTGTGTTAGTGTCGGTGAATAATTTGTGTGTGGGTGCGGAAGTTACTGTGCATGTATATTTAAATGAGTGTGTGCGTGAGTGGGTGTGAATGGGAGGAGGGTATTTTTAAGTTTTCATGAGTGTGTAAGTGTGTGTGCGAATGATGGAAGCGAGGCTGTCTAAGGTTGCGCGTATATGCATGTGGAAGAGAGCATGTATACGTCTGCAAGTGTGTGCGTGTGCATGTGGTTTCAGGTTAATTGTAATTGTGAGTGTGCGCATATGTGTGTGAGTGTGAAACATGATTGTGTGAGTGTGTGTGGTACTGTGGTCAGTGTAGTTGTGTGTAAGTCTTGATGTGAGAGAGTGAGTGTGTGCATAAGTGTGAGTGAGTGTGGGAAGAAGGTCTGTTTAACAGTGACTGAGTGTATGCGTCAGGGGAGTGTCAGTGTAGTTAAGTGAAAGTGTGTGGGTTGGAGAGAAATGTGAAAGTGTGTGTAAGTGTGTGTGAGTGTGGGAGGAAGGTCTGTGCAAGTGTGTGAGTGTGTGTGGGAGGAGTGTCAGTGTAGTTGCATGTAAGTGTGTGGGCGGGAGAGAGTGAAAGCGTGTGTGACTGTTTGTGTGAGTGTGAGAGGAAGGTCTGTCAAAGTGTGTGCGTGTGCGAAGTGGAAGAAATGTCAGTGAACATGCATGTGAATGTGTGAGTGCTAGAGGTTGGTCATTGTAAGTATGTGTGAATGGGTGAGTGTTTGCTTGAGTGTACATGTGTGTGTGGGAGAGGGTCAGCATAAATGCGTGTGAACGTGTGAGTATTCGAGTTGGGTCTGTGTAAGTGCGTGTTGGTGGACACGTGTTTATGTGTGTGTGAGAGTGTGAGTGCTCAGAGATGGTTTGTGTACTTGTCCGTGATTTCTTTTGTGGCAAGTATATCTGTGCAGGTGATTATAAGTGTGCGTGTGCGTGCGGAAGGAATTTTTGTGTAAGTGTGTGCGATTGTGTGGGTGCAGAAGATTGTATATGCGCGTGTCTGATTATGTGAGTGTGAGAAGAGCTTCTGTGTAGGAATGCATGATTGTGTGAATGTGTGAGTGCCAGAGATGTGTTTGCGCAAGTGTGTGCGAATGTGAATGTATATATCTGAGTATGCGTAAGCGTGTGCGTGAGAGTCTCTGTAAGTATGTGTGAATGTGCGTGTAAGTGTGGGAGTGTGTCTGCGTGCATGTGAATGTGTCTCGGTGAGAGAGGAGAGCATTTCAAATTGTGCCTGCGTTTGAAAGTATGTGAAAGGTTCTGTGGAAGTGCGTGTGAATGTGTGAGATAGACAGGACCAGGGTCTGTGCAAGTGTGTGTGCATGTATGTGAGAGCGTCTTTGTAAGACTGTGTGTGTTTGTGAAAGTGTTGCAGGAAGGTTTGTGCAAATTTTTGCTAGTGTGTGTGTGGGAAAAGTCTGTGCAAATGTTGTGAGTGTGAATATGAGAGGAAGGTCTCAGAAAGTGTTCACGAATGCGATTGTGACTGTGTTTGAGTGTAAGTGTGTGGCATAAGGGTCTGTGTAAGTGCGTGTGTGACTGTGTCAGTGTGTGTTTGTGTATGCGCTCACGTATATGAGTGTGTGCCAGTGTTTTTGTGTGGGAGATGTTTGGTGTGATTGTGAATCAATGGAAGAGGCTTCTGCGTAAGTTTGCGTCTATGCGTGTCAGTACTTTCGATTACATGTGAGTCTGAGTGAGAGGGAATGTGGAGGTGTGTGCCAGTATGTGTGAGCGTGTGGCAGCAGTGTATTTGTAAGCGTGTATGACAGTGTGTGTTTGAGTATGAATGTTTATTTGTGAGTGTGTTTAAGTGTGTGTTGGGAGGTGTGTCTGCGTAAGGGTGTGTAAATATCTGAGTGAGGGAGAGTCTGTGTAAATGTGCATGAGAGTGCATGTATAAGTGAGTGTGTGTGAATGCTTGTGTGTGAGGTGCTATGTGTGTTTGTGAGTGAATTGGAGGAGCGTATGTATAAGTGTGTGAGTGCCTGTGAGTATATGGAGAGTGTGGGACAGTGACTGTGAAACTGTGTATCAGTATGTGTGAGTGTATGAGAGGAGGGTGTACGTGTCTGTGACTGTGTGTGTATTTGTGGGGGTTTTGAGATGTTTGCGGGGGAGACTCAGTAATTCTGTGTTTGGACATGTGAGTGTGGTTCTGTGCGTGGGGGCGAAGGTTCTGTGTAAGAGAGTGTGAGTGTGTAAGTGTGGATGAGTTTGAGTGTGAGAGGAGGGTCTGCTGAGTATGAATGTGTGTGCATATGAGAGGCAAAGTGAGTGTGTGTCACGGAGGAGGTGCCATGTAAATGTACATGAGCGTGTGATTGCTTGGGCGGATAATCTGTGCAAGTGAGTCGGTGTGCCTGAGCGTGTGTGAGTGGGACAACGGTCATTGCAAGTGGATTGGTGTATATACGAGTGTGGGGGTATAGAGGAGAGAAGTTGTGCATGTGTGAGTGAGTGTACGAATGTGGAACGAAGGTCTGTGTAAGTGTGAATGACTGTGTGTTCGAAAACAGTCTGTTCATGTATGTGAGAGGGTGAGTATTGGAGAAGGATTTGTGTAAATGTATTCTGCATGGGAGATGTGTCTGTGTGCATGTGCGAATGTGCGAGTGTGGGAGTAGGGACTCCGTAAGTGTGTGTCAGTGTTGTGGAAGAGGGTCTGTGCAAGTGTGTATGAGTGAGGGAGGAGGATCTGTGATAGTCTGTGTGCGTTTCTGTGTCTGCGTGGAGAGGGGAGGGAAGGGGAGGGTCTGTGGAAGTGTGCCAGTGTTTGTGAGTGTGATCATAGGAGGAGGGACTGTGTAGGTGGGTGTCATGTTTTTGAGTGCATATGGGAAATGGTCTGAGTATATGTGTGTGAGTGTGTATGTGTAAGAGTTTGAGTGGATGATCTGTGTAATCTTTTGTGACAGTGGGAGCTTGTGTGAGTATATGTGAGCATGAGTGAATATATTTGTGTGGGAGAGGAATCGTGCAAGTGTGTGTGTATGTGAGTGAGTATGAGTTCATGGGAAAAGGTCTGTGAGTGTGTGTATGTAAATGTTAGTGTGTGCGTGCGTGGGCAGAGGCTGTGAGTGTGTGTGTATGGTAGTCTGTGTGACTGTGAGTTTGTGGAAGAGAGTCTGTTCAAGTTTGTGTATGTATATGCAAGTGAATGTGCGTTTGTGTATGTGAGGATCTGTGTAAGTGAGTGTGCTTGTGGGAGGACGGTCCGTGCAAATGTGTGTGGACATGAGTGTGTGTGTGGGAGATGGTCTGTGTAAGTGTGTGAGAGCGTGTGAGAGAGGGTGTCTCTATGAGCTGATGAGTGCTTGAGTGTGTGTGAGTGTAGGGCTGGAATGTCTGCTTAAGTGTGTGTGAGTGTGTGTGCGTGTGTGAGAGAGAGTCTTTGCAATTGTGTTTGCTTGTATGTGCGTGTGTACGCATGAGTGTGTGGCGGAAGTTCTGTGTAAGTGCATGTGTATTTATGCGAGTGTGTGAGTGTGTCTGTGTGTCTCTGTGTGAACAAGGTCTGTATAATTGAGTGTGAGTGTATGGAGGAGGTCCTGTGCAATTGTGAGTGTGTGGGAGAGGGCATGTGTAAGTGTATATGTGTGTGTGTCAGTGAGTGTGTCATGTGTGGGAGGAGGGTCTGCATAATTAAGTGTGGTAGTTTGACTATGTAAGCAACTTCTGCGCGATTTGAGTGTCTGTTAGACGAGGACCTGCGTCTAACAGACACGTAATTGTAATTGTGTGTATGGGAGAGGATTTGTGTAAGTGCTTGTCAGTGTGGGAGGTGAGACTGTGCAAGTGTGAATGTGTGTGTGAGTGCATGTGTGTGGACGGAGGGTTTGTGTATGGGTATGCTAGTGTGTAAGAATGTGTGGATAGTCTGTGTAATTCTGTGCATGTATATGTTCGTGTGATTCGGTATGTGAGAGGGCCAGTAGTAGTGTACATGTGGGCAAAGGCGAGTGTTAATGTGAGTGTGTGGGAGGAGCGTCAGTGTAAGTGTCCGTGACTGTATGTGAGTGTGTGTGAGCACATAGGAGTGTGTGTGAGTGTGAATGTGTGGGAGAGGGTTGGAGGAATTGTGTGTCAGTATGTGTCAGTGAGTGTAAATATGAGTGTGTGGGTGGAGAAACTGTGTCAGTGCACATTTGTATATATGAGTGTGAGGGTGTGTGTGAATGGAAGGCGCATCAATAAAGTTTGTATGAGACAATGAGTTTGTGTGAGAGTCTGTGTGTATACGTGAGTGTGAGTAAGTGTTTGTTTTATGAGAGACGGTGTATGTGAGTGAATGTCAGTGTGTTGGAGGGTCTGTGCAAGTGTGTGTGCTTTGTACATGCAAGTATATGAGTGCACATGATTGGAGGATCTTTGTAAGTGTGTGTGCGTATGTGACAGTACATGAAAAGATCAGTTTAAAAACGTGTCGGTGCATCTGTGAGTGTGGCATGGGGGCCTGTGTAAGTGTGTGTGATTCTGAGTGTTTGGTAGAGGTTGTGTAAGTGTGTGTAGGAGAGGAACATCTGCGTAAATTTGTGTGAGTACATGTATGTGTGAGGTGAGTTTGTGTAAGTGTGCTTGAATGTGTGAGTGTGCGTGTGAGAGGGACTGTATAGGTATGTGAGTGTGCCTGTGGCTGATGGGGCTATGCAGGTGTGGGTCTGTGGAACTGTGTGTGAGCTTGGATGGCAGCTTTGTGAAAGTTTGTATGATTTGATTTTGTGTCAATGTGAGTGTGTGGGAGGAGGATTTGTGTATGTGTGTGTCAATATGTTAGTGTGTCTCTGTCCGAGGGAGACTCTGTAGCTGCATGAGCATGAGAGTGGGCAGAGGGTGTGTGTATGTGTGAGTGTACGCATGAGTGACTGTGTATGTTTATGTTAATGTTTCAGTGTGAATATGTGCATGAGCGCTCTGTAAGTGTATCTGAATGAGAGTGCATGCCAGGAGATTCTGTGGAAGTGTGTGTGCCTCTGTGTGCCAGTGTGTTTGAACATTTGTGAGTGCCTGTGAGTGTTTGGATGAGAGTCAGTGGAAGTGTGTATCAGTGTGTGAGTGTGAGAGTGTTGGGAGGAGGAGGGTCTGTGTAAGTTTGTGCAACTATACGTGTAAGTATGTGTGAATGATCTTACGTCGACGTGAGCGTGTTGGAGAGGGTCTGTGGAAGCGTGTGTGAGTGCGAATGTCTGGGAAGAGGGGCTCTGTAAGTGAATGACCCAGTATAGGTGTGTTTGAGTGTGTGCATGTGAAGGCCTGTATAAGCGTGTGCACGTACGTCTATATGTGTGTGTGAGGTTGGAGGCTCTGTGTACGTGTTAGATGTCTGTGTGTGAATGTCTGGGAAAGCATCTCTTTCAGTGTGTGTGAGGTTGAAGAGCGGAGGAAGATCTTCGTAAGTGTTTGAATATGTGAGTATGGGAACAGATTCTGTGTTAGTTTGGGTATGGACCAGCCGGAGGACAGTCTGTGTAAATGTGAGTGAGACAGTGTGTGTGTGTGTATGAGTGTGTGTGTGTATGTGTGCATGTGGAGCGGGTGGGGTTTCATGCAAGTGTGATTGAGTATGTGATTGTGTGAGTATGTGATTGTGGGAGAATGATCTATGTAAGTTTGCTTAAGTGTGTTGTAAGTGTGAGTTTGTGACAGGTTATGTGCAAGAGTGTTTGAGAATGTACGTGTGTGTGAATGTGTGTAAGGGAGGGAGGCACGTCAGTGCAAGAGTTGCAGTGGGAGGAAGATCTGTACAAGTATGAGTCTGTGGGTCGGAGAGGGTCTATGTAAGTACCTGTCAGTTTGTGTGAGCGTGAATATGTGGGAGGAGGGTCTGGGTAGATGTGAAGGCACATGAGCAGATGCGTATGAAAGAATTTCCATATAAGTATGTATAAGTGTATGTATGCGTGAAGAGGAACTGTGTAAGTATCTGCAATAGTGGGAGTGTGGAAAAGGACCTGAGTAAGTGTGAATGTGTGTGTGAGTGTGGTAGAACGTCTGTGTAAGTGCATGAGTATGACAGTGTGGGAGAGGGTTTGAGAAAGTGTGTAAGATTGCGGGAGTGTGGGAGAGTGTCTCTGTACACATGAGTGTGAGAGTGTGGGGAGAGTCTGTGTAAGTGTGTCGTAGTGTGGGAGTGTGGGAGAATGTCTGTGTAAGCGTAAGTGTAAGAGTGTCGAAGTGGGTCGGTGTAAGTATGCATGATTGTGCAAGTGTGGGAGAATGTCTGTGTAAGCGTGAATGTGAGAGTGTGGGAGTGGGTCTGTGTAACTGTGTGTGAGTGTGGGACAGTTTCTGACTTAGTGTGTGATGGTGAGAGTGTGGGAAAGGTTCTCTGTCAGCGCCTGTGCATGTGTGAGTTTGTCGGAGAGGATCTGTGTTATTGTGTGTGAGTGACAGTGTGTGTCGGAGGAGGTTGTGTGCGTGTGTGTATGTGAGTGTCTGCGTGGGAGAGAGTCTGAGTAAGCGGTCTGTGTGAATAATGTGTGGAACAGGGTCTGCGTAATTGTGTGTGAGTGTGTGTGTTTGAGGACAATTTGTGTAAGTATGCACAAGTGTGTGAGTGATGGAGAGTGTTGGTCAGTTTGTGTTATTATATGGGAGAGTGTGTTATTGTGTTTGAGTTTATGCGTGTTTAGAAGAAGTGTTTGTGTAAGTGTGCATGTGCATATGAGAATGTGTGTGGGAAAGTGTAAAACTGTATGCAAGTGTGTGAGTGTCTGTGGGGGAGGGCCTCTGTGCAAGTGTGTACGTGAGTGCATGCGCACGTGTGGAAATAGGGTTTGTACCAATTGTGTGTGAGTGTGGGTGGAAGGTCTTTTCATTCATTTGTGGCACTTGGGTGTCTGCGTTGTGATTGAAATGGAGGGGAACTTGCCGAGCATGGTGTTCCATAATACCTGCAGACCTTGTCCTTCTAGTTGAAGGTGGCAGTGAGTTTGGAAGGCGCTGTTTAAGGACTTTTGCTGAATTTGTTGTGTACGTGCGAGTGTGTGTGTTTGTGTGTGAATGTGAGTGTGTGGGAGAAGCATCTATGTGAGTGTGTGTGAGTGGGTGTTTGAGTATCTGTGTGTGCGTGTGTCCGTGTGTGAGGATGTGCTTTCGTGTGTGAGCGCGAGTGTGAATGTGTGGGTGTCTTTGACAGTGTGACTGTGAGTTTGTGAGTGTGTGCGTGAGCACGTGTGTCTTTGTGTGAGGATATGAGTGAGTGTGTCTAAGAAGTGTCTGTTTAAGTGTGTGAGAGGATTTGGGATGGTCTGTGCGAATATGTGTGTGATTGGGTTAGTGTGTGTATGTATGCGTGAATGTGACAGTGTGAGTGTGTGAGAGGACGACTGTGTGTGTGCGTGCGATTGTGAGTGTAAGTGTCCGTGTATGTAAGTATGCATGTTTGATTGTTGTAAGAGCGTATGGGGGGAGTACTTCATGCTTGTGGGGTTACCTGCAGTGTGACAAGCAACCAACATCATGGTTGAGGCCATCCTGACTGTTGGGGAACTGCGTTACAGCTCTGCTGATTCACATGTGTGATTCTTACCCACGGGAGTCTGATTCTATCTAAACAACAGCGGGGTGCTGTATATGTGGGGCGTGTGTGTGGTGTGTGTGTGAGTGTGCGTGGGAGGTGTGGGTGTTTGTGAATGTGTGTGGGTGCCTGTGCATGGGTGTGTGTCTGTGTGCTCGTGAGTGTGTGAGTGAGGGGTAACGTGTGTGCGAGTGTGTGTCTGGGTGTGTATCTGTGTGTGTGATGGTGCATGTGTGTGGGGGTGCGTGTGTGTCGAAGTGCAAGTATATGTGTGTGTGAGGGGGTTGTATGTGTGTGTTGGCTAGGGTATGTTTGTACGTGTATGCATGTGTGAGGGTGTTTGTTTGTGGATGTGGATGTGTGGGTAAATTGTGTGTGTTTGTGTGTCCGGATGAGTGGGTGTCTGTGTGCGTCAGTGGTGTGTGTGGGTGGTTGTGTAGGAGTGTGTGCATGTGGGTTGTGTGTGTGTTTGTGTGTGTGGTGAGTGTTTGTCTCTCTGTGTCCTTCTGTGTGTGTGTTTCTGTGTGGGGTGTGTATGTTTGTGGGGGTGGTGTATGTGTCTCGGTGTGTGTCCGTGTGTATGTGTTTGTGGGGTGTGTGTCTCTTGGTGTGTGTATCTCTGTGTGTCTGCGTGTGTGTGTGTGTGTGTGTATGTGTGTGTCTGTGCGTGCGTGTGCGTGCATACTAGTTCATACATGTGTGATGATTAACGACAGCAGACTCTCTGAGTCCATATAAACAACAGCAGTGTGCCAGCCTGCTCATTGTAGCTCGGAGCAGCAAGCCTGATGATGTGGGCCTCTCCAATATTGCTTCTTTGTGCCTTGGTGCTGGCGCAGCCCAACACTGCTGACAGGGAACTGCGAAGTGGCATTTATTTGGGAGGTCAGTACAAATCGCAGGGAACTCTCTGGGTGTGGAAAAACGGGAGATACCATTCCGCCTTTCAGCCTGTACTGCCTTTTATTTCGGTCAGGACTGCTTTAGCTTGTTTCAGCATCATCTCATGTTGGTTCTGTTAAGGTGAAAAAGTGCAGTACAATCAAAACCTTGCTTGCTCTTCTTTCCTGGGTCACCGTGTTTTCAGTTTATGAAACATGATTTTGAACAACTAGAGGGCTCAGGGAATTGGTAAAGGAGGCAGAAATACAGAGTGAGGGAGGAACACTTCCAGCTCTGAGGGGTTTGGGGTACGAGCGTCCTGCCCGATGGGGGGCTGGGGTGGTCGAACAGAAACCTCTGGGAAGAGATTATTTGAAAAGAAATGACGAAGAGGCAGCGGAATGGCGCTGGTTGAACTGCCCACTTGCCGAAGTGATATGGACACGCCGGGCCGAACGGCCTCCTTCTGCATTGCGGGTGATTCTGTGACATTGGAATTATATCTCCGATCAGACCTCCTTCACTCCCTCCCCCACTCCCATCCCCACATGCCCAGAGAGGCTGCTGTGAACATTACCTTTCTAAGATCATAAGGTGTAGGGATACAAATAGGCTGTTTGGGCCATCTAGTGTGTGCCGCTGTTGAAGGAGATCGTGGCTGAACAGATCCTCAGGACTCTCTGCAACACCTCTGATTAATTTCCTGAATACAGATCTCTGTATCTCAGACCCTTCGACACACTGAAAGGCGGTAAGCATGAGTTGCTGCATTTTTGCGGAGATGAAATGTTAAGTAGACGTGTACAGGGACCTGAACCGCATTGATGTACGGTGGGATCTTGAGACTCAAGTCAATAGCTCCCTGAAAGTAGCTATGCCAGTAGATTAGTTCACAAAGAAGGAATATGGCAGGAACGCCTTGATTGGTCTGGTAATTAAGTGCAAGAGGCAGGATATCATGTTGTAGCTTTGTAAGAGTTTGCTTGAACATCACCTAGAATGTTGTGTTCAATGACGATCACCACAATTATTTGAAAGAGGTGAAGGCAATGGTGAGAATGCAGAAGAGGATTACCCGGATGTTACCTTGATTAGAGGACATGAACTATAAAGAAGAGGCCAGAAAAACTCAGTTAAACATCATACAACCATAAGTTATAGTCCAACAGTTTTATTTGAAAGTTCTTAGATCATTTACGATACATAATGTGTCCTATGATCGTGACCCAACATCGAACTGATGAAGGAGCAGCGCTTCGAAAGCAAGCCTTCTAAATAAACCTTATAGACTATAACCGTGTGTTGTCCACTTTTTAACTTAATCCATCCCAGTCCAACTCTACACCATTATCAAATGTTTCTCCTGGAGCGGCGGAGGCTGAGGGCAGACTTGGTCGTAGTCTATAAAATCATTGGATGCACAGATAGAGGTAACGGTCAGAATCTTTTTTTCCCCAGAGTTCAAATGTCTAATACAAGAGGCTATGCATTTATGTTGAGAGGGGGCTACTACAATGAAAACTTAATCCTTAAAATCCTCCGTTTGTCTCTCCATTTCTCTCTATCTCTATCCCTATCTCGGTCTCTGCTACTCTTTATGATCTCTCTTTCCCTCTATCGCTATCCTTATCTCTGTCTCTATGTATCTGCATTTTCTCTCTTTCTTTCTATCTCTATCCCTATCTCTCTCTGCTTCTCTTTATAATCTTTGTTTCCCTCTATCACTATCTCTATCTGCCTGCCTCTCTCTGCCTATCTCTTCCTCTCTCTCTGTCTCTCGCTGTCTATTTCTCGCTCTCTATCTCTCTGCCTTTAAGCCATTTCTTGAAACAAAATAACGTTGAGGCAATGCATGATGCCCTGTGCCAGAGTTTGTTTCACATGGTCCCGTGAGGCACCATGGGAGATTTCTTGACATCCCTGCTTCAATGAGAGCTGGTCTGTTCTCCAAGAAGTTTGCTCCCAATCGTTTGACCTCACTCGGAGAAATACGCATCCAAATTGAAATGATCCAAGCTTGTGGTCATACAGGAAAAGTAAGGTTCCACACTGAAAACTAGCTTGTTAGGCCAGAGATGCCAAATTGTTTTATTTCTCTTATCATTGGGGCTTATCCATGGACGTATTCAGAAAAGGTTCCAAGTATACAATTAACACGAAGAACATGGACATTTCAAAAAAGGCAAATAGTTTTTTTTCAGAGCACAAGAACTGTTGGGAAGAAGCAATTTCAAAGTTTAGATAGAACGTTTCATCCTTTTAGAAGCCGCAATAGCAGATGGATTATCACATCTCAGGTAAAAGTCACCCCGTCTCCACACTAAATCTTCTTATTCAGCCGATTTAAAAGTTGGTTTCCATTTGGCATAACCGTACAACTCCACTTTATGTATCCGTGCTGATATTCTTAAATCAAGCTGCCCAATTCTGCTCTCGGTGTCCCTCACTTTTACCGTACTTAAAACACAGTGCACAATTCTTCTCTAAATAATTCTCCATTGCACCACAAATAAGTAAGCGTGCACAATTCTGCTCCCTATATCTCTCAGTTACACCATACAGAAAACAGCACACACAATTATGCTCGCAATCTTCCTCACATACAGCACACATAATGCACAGTGCACATATCTGCTCGCAATATTTCTCAATTACACCACATATACAGCACAGTGCAATTTGTACTCTCAACATTTCTCAGTTGTACCACATAAAATGCGCAGTGCAGAATTCTGCTCACAATATCACTCACCTGCAGTAAATGTAAAGAACAGTTCACAATTCTGCAATCCATATTTCTCAGTTACACCACACTAAATCATTATGCACAATTCTGCTCGAAAACACTCAATTGCACCACACATTAGCACAGTGCACAGTTGTGTTCTCAGTATCGGTTAGACAACACTTTGAGCTCTTTGGATAGCTTTTCTTTCCCTATCCCTCTGTGAAACTACACTGCCCTGTGTAGCTCTCTCTATCTCTTGGTTGAACCCTATGTATACACTGACTGTTGATAATAATGAAACGTGTTTTCTGTTTCCCAGGTTTCTTAAGCGATTGTAAGAGTTTGGGTGCAACTTGTAAACAAAGGCAGTGTGACAAGAGTGAGACTACTCTCAATGGGATATGTGCCGGGAACAAGTACTGCTGTTGGAAAAGTTGAGGAAGGAAAAACCAAATGTGTCACAAGGCGAGGCATGACTGAGGTTCAACTGATGCTGTTCGCCCATTCTGAAATTCGAGTTCAGCTTAATGACTTAGACACGATAATAGTCTGAGCCACTGTTTTCTGAAACAAGGCAATAAAATTCACTGCATTGATCACTGGGTATTGTCTGTCTCTCATTGCTCATTAGGAATAGTGTGTGCTCACACTGACCAGGATTTAGGGGACGTGGGTGGGGGGTGAGTGGGAGGGGAATGCCAGAAAACGGGGACGTACTTTGATATCTTGTAACTCCAACCTGGTCACAATCACAGTGCCATCGCAACGTGGCAAAATCCCACTTCACCCATTGTAGGTCTGTTCAGCTCCAACCGGAAGAATAGGATGGAGACAATCACCATGATGTCTGGGGATGTTGATGTCTCTCAGAGGTCAGTGTTTAGGCTGCTGCACACTGTTGGGCAGTCAATCGATGGGGAGTCAGGACTGTCAGATGCACAGTGTTGGGGGAGCGGCCTCTGACGGAGTATCAGTGCTGAGGGACCACAGCACTGTCAGAAGGTCAGTGCTGATGAAGCAACGCACTGTTGGATGGTCATTGCTGAGGAAGGGGGCTTTGTCAGAGGGTCAGTGCTGACAGAGTCGGCTCTGTCAGTCACACTGTGTGAGGAAGTAGTCTCCCTTAGACGCTCAGTGCTGGGGAAGCAGGCTCTGTCAGATGGTCAGTGCTGTGTGTTACAGCACTATCAGAGGACCAGTGCTGAGGATGTGGGCGCAGTCAGATGTACAGTTGTGAGGCAGATGGTGTTGTTGGTGGGTCAGTGCTTAGATACAGTAGATTGTTGGAGGGTTAGTGCTGTGGGATCACTGCACTGTGGGAGGGTCAGCATTGAGAGAGTGCCGTACTATTCGAAAATCAGTGCTGAGGAAGTGGGCATTGATGGAGGGACACTGCTGAAGGAGCAACACTATCAGAGGGTCAGTGCTGCGGGAGTGTCACGCTGTTGGACGGTCAGCGATTAGGCAGTGGGTACTGTTGGATGGCCAGTGCTGGTGGAGCGGGCACAGTCGGAGTGTCAGCGCTGAGGGAGCTCCCCACTGTGGAAAGTCAGTTTTTACTGGGTGCTGCACTGTCGGAGATTCAGTGCAAAAAGAAAGGGCATTGTCAGAGGTTCCGTGCTGACGGACTGCCGCACTGTCGGGAAGTCAGCACTGAGGATGTGCTGCATGTTTGTAAGGTCACTATGTAAGGGTGTGTTGCACTGTCAGAAGGTCAGTGCTGAGGGAGTGATGCACTGTCGAGGGCCAGTTCGAAAGGAGCACTGCATTGTTGGAGCATCATCACTAGGGGACCGTCGGTGACCGTCGTTTGAAAGTCGGTGCTGCCGGAGCGGGCACTTATGGAGGGTCAGTGTTGAGGGAGCATCGCACTGTTGCAGTGTTGGTGCTGGGGGAGTGGGCATTTTCTGAGGGTCAGTGCTGAAGGAGTTGCGCAATGTCAGAGGGTCAGTGTTGAGGGGATGCTACGCTGTTGGAGGTATGATGCTGATGGACTGCTGCACTGTTGGAGGGTCAGTGTTATGGGAGTGGGCATTTGTGGATTTGCATCACTGAGGGAGTGCCATACTATTGGGGGATCAGTGCTGATGGCATGTTGCACTCTCGGAGGGTCAGTGCTGAGGCAGTGATGCACTGTCAGAGGATCAGTTAGAAGCGAGAGCTGCACTGTTGGAGGGTCAGTACTAATGGACTGGGCACTGGCGGAGCATCAGCACTGAGGAACATGGCATTGTTGGAGGGTGCAGCTGTGAAAGTGGGCACTGTTGGAGGGTCTGGGCTGAGAGAATATTGCACTGTCAGAGGGTCGGTGCTGAGGGAATGGACATTTTCGGAGGGTCAGTATTGTGAGGCGCTGCTCTGTTGGAGAGTCAGTGCAGAGGGGAATCCATACTGTCGGACGGTAAATGCTGAAAGAGCAGGAACAGTCAGAGGGTCAGTGTGGAGGGAGTTCGCACTGTCAGAGTGTCAGTGCTGAGGGAACTGAGAATGTTAGAGTGTCGCACTGTTGGAGGGTCAGAGCAGAGGAAGCCCCACACTGTCGAAACGTCAGTGCGGCCTCATTGTCGGACGGTCAGTGCTGAAGCGAATATCCCACAGTCGTAGGCACAGTGCTAAATTAGTGCCGCTCTGTTATATGTTCAGTGCTGTGGGAGCATGGAATTTCAGAGAGTCAGTGACATGTGAGTGCCACACTGATTGATAATCAGTGCGGAGGTTTCTCCGCACTGTCAGAGAGTCAGTATTCAGGGAGTAGGTACTTTCACAGGGTTCATGCTGAGGGAATGTGGCACTCTCAGGGGGACAGACCGAAGACGATGCTACCCTGTTGGAGGGTCTGTGGTGAGGGCAAGCCGACGATGTCAAAAGGTCAGTGCTGAGGGAGCTCGATACTGTTGAAGGGTCAGTGCTGAGGGAGTGTGGCCCTGTTAGATGGTCATCCTGAGGGAATGACACTCTGTTGGAGGGTGAGTGTAGAAGGAGTGCCACAATGTTGGATGATCACCGCGGAGGGAGTTCCAAACTAACACAGGGTCAGCTTGATGGAGCCAGTATTGCCGGAGTGGGAGTACTGAAGGGGTTTCCTCATTTGCAGGGTTGGTGCTAAATGACCACCTGATGGCATGCTACACTTTCTAAAGGTCAGTGCTGAGGGAGCGCAGCACTAATGGTGGGTCAGTGCAGAGACAGTGCCGTACTGTCAGAGGGTAAGTGCTGAGGAAGTGCAACACTATTGGAAGTTCAGTCCAGAAGGCTTGCTGCAAAGTTCGATGGTCAATGCTAAGAGAGTGCCACATCGTTGAAGATTCGGTGGTGAGCCACACACTGTCGGAGTTTCAGCGTTGAGGGATCTCTGCACTATTGGAGGGTCATTGCTGACCGAGCTCCACACTGTGGGAGTGTCAGGTCTGAGTGAGTGTGGCAATGTTGCAATGTCAGAGAGGATGAAATGCCGCAGTGTTGGAGGCTTAGTGCTGTGGTAGTGTCACACTGGTGAAGTCACAGTAACGAGCGAGCTCTTGATGTTCAGAATGCCAGTGTTGAAGGAGAGCGGCACCTGCCATAGGGTCAGTGCTGAGGAAGCCACGAACTGTTTGTGGGTCAGTGTGGAGCGAGCTCCAAACTGACGGACTGTCAGTGCTGAGGGAGTGCAGCACTGATGTATGGACAGTGTCGTGGGAGTGGGAACGCTTGTGCATTCAGAGTTGTGGGTGTCGGCTCTTTAGGAGGTTTAGCGCTGAGGAAGTGGGCATATTCAGACCGTCAGTGCTGAGGGAATGCCAAAATCTCGGAAGTCAGTGTTGATGGAGTGCCCCACTTTTGGATAGTCAGTGTTGAGGAAATGTCTTCCTGTCAAAGGGTCAGTGATGAGGGAGTTCCACATTGTCGAAGAGAAATTGAGCGTATACTGCTGAAGGAGCTCTGCATCCTCAAGGATTCAGTGCTAAGGGGAACAGCACTAATGGACAGTCGATGCTGGGGAAGTTCAAGTCAGTATTGAGAGAGTGCCGCAATGTCAGAGGGTCAGTGCTGAAGGAGTGGGCACTCTCAGAACGTCATTGCTGATGGGGTGCCGCACTGCAGGAGGGGTAGTGCTGTTGGACTCTGGATTGTCAGATGGTCAGTGCGGAATGTGCGCCACACTGTCGCTGGATCAGTGATGTGGAAGTGGGCATTGTTGGAAGGTCAGTGCTGAGAGAGCGCTGCTCTGTAGGTGGTTCAGAGCTGAGAGAGCGTTTCGCTGTCAGAGGATCAGTGCTGAGGAAGCACAGCACCGTTGGTTGGTAAGTGCTGAGGGAATGCCGCGCTGTTGGAGGTTCAGTGCTGAGGGAGCACCGCGCTGTCAGAGGATCACTGCTGAGGAAGCACAGCACCGTTGGTGTGTCAGTGCCGGTGAAGTAAAACACAGTCGAATAATTAGCATTCATGGAGCTCCGCACTGTCAGAGTGACAGTGTTGAGGAATTGTGGAACTCTTAGAGGGTCAGTGCTGAGGAATAACACACTGTTGATGGTGAGTGCATTGGGAGCATGCAGTTCGGAAGGTGAGTGCTGATAGAGCGCTGCACAAATGGTGAGTCATTAATGAGGAAACGTAAGTCAGTCCGACTCTCAGCACTGACGGAGTGCTGTACTGACGCAGGTTCAGGCTGAGGGAGCTCGGTTGTATCAGAAGGCCAGCGCTGAGAGAGTGTCGCACTGTTGGACGATCAGTCCTGAGGATGTGCACCGTTGTCATTGGGTCAGTGAAGGGCGAGAGCGGATCTGACATTGACTCAGTGCTCAGGCTACCCTGCTATGTTGGAGGGACTGTCCCACTGTTGTAGGGTCAGTGCTGTGGGAGTGCCACACTGTCGAACACCTCCACACAGTTGCAGTGTCAGTGCTGCGGAAACGTGGGACTTCTGGAGCGATGTGGGAGTGGGCACTGTTAGGGCGTATGTGCTGAGGGTATCTGCACTTTCAGAGTGCCAGCGCTATGGAAAGCCAAACTGTTGCAGGGGCAGTACTGATGAATTGCCACACGGTCAGAGGGTCAGAACTGCATCAGTAGGCACTCTTGTAGGGTCAGCGGTGAGGGAGCACCATACTTTCGGGGGTCACTGCTGAGGGAGTGCCTCACTGTTGCAAGACGAGTGCTGAAGAAATGTCACACGGTCTGTGCTGACGTGGTGGGCACAGTTGGACGGTCAGCACTGAGGGAGCATTGCACAGGATGAGGGATCACGCTGAGGTAGGAAATCACTGCCAGAAGGTCAGTGCTGAGAAAGTGACCCACGTTGGTGGGGCAATGCTGAGGGAACTCCACATTGTCCGAGGCCCAGTTCTGATGGGGCTCACATGGTCAGATGATCAGTGCGGAGGGCGTATTGCACTATTGGAGGGTCAGTGGGAGGGTGTTTCCACTATCGGAGGGTCAGTGCGAGGGGAGCTCCACGCGATCAGAGGGTGAGTGCTGATGGAGCTGTGCAGGGTCGAAGGGTCCATGTAGAGTGAGCGCCACACTGTTCGAGGGTCAGTATTAAGGGAGTGGGCACTGCCAGAGCTTTAGCGATGGGGGCATCTGCACTGTTGGAGAGTCATTGCTGAGCCAATGCCATGCATTCGGAGTCTCAGTGCTGAGGGAACGCTGCATTGTTGGTGGGTCAGCGCTTAGACAGCATGCAATGTCGAGGGTCGGTGCTGTGGGAAAGCACACTTTGGAGAGTCACTGCTGATAGTGCGCTGCACTGTCGGAGGGTCAGTTCTTGGGAAACACCCGTCTGTCGGTGGTTCAGTGCTGAGGGGCGCTGCACTGATGCAAGGTAAGGCTGAGGGCGCTCGGCTGAGTTGGAGTGCCAGTGCTGATGGAGCTCCACATTGTCGTAGGGAGTGCCGCACAGTTGGAGCATCTGTGCTGAGGTAATGACATACTGTTGGAGGGTCAGCGCTGGGGACATGCCACACTGACAGATTGTCAGCGCTGAGGGAGTATCACACTGTCACAGTATCAGAGCTGAGGACTTGCCACACTGTCAGAGTTTCAGATATGAGGGAACTCTGCACTGTCAGAGGCTCAGTGCAGAGAGGGCTCCATACTTTTGGAGGCGCAGTACTGAGGGTGTGCCCTTTTGTCAGACAGTCAGTAGTGAGGGAACTCCGCATTGTCTGCGGGAGTGTTAAGGAAGTGCCATACTGTTAGACATTGAGTGCTGAGGGAGTGGGCAATGTGAGAGTGGGCTGACGGAATACTGCGCTGTTGGATGTTCAGTGCTGAGGGAGCGCCGCTCGCTTGGAGGTTCAGACCTGAGGGAGTGATGCACGGTTGGAAGTTCAGTGCTGAGGCAATGGGCACTGTTGGGGTTCAGTGCTGAGGGAATAGGCATTGTCAGATGGTGAGCGCTGAGGGTGTAGGTACTCTCAGAGTGTCAGTGCTGTGGGATCTCCACACTATTGGAGTGACTGTGCTGTGAGGGACGTGAATCTATTTAGTTCTTTGCCGCAGAGGGCTGAAAATATTGGGTTATTTAATATATCCCAGTTTAAGAAAGAGAGCGATTTTTAATGAGTGTGGAATTATGGTTTAAGGGAGAAAGACAGGGAAGCTGCAGGAGAGATTGGTCAGATCACCTGTAGTCCCATTAAATGGCACGACAGACTTGATGTGCTGAATGGACACTTCTGCTCCATGGTGGGAGATGTGCTCTGGATCGCTGTCTACCAGGAGCGCAAGTAGTTAGCACTGCTGCCTTCCAGCGCCAGGCAAAAAGGTTCATTTCCAGTCTCTGGGGACTGTCGGTGTGGAGTTTGCACATTCTCCCTGTATGAGCATGCGTTTCCTCTAGGTGCTCCAGTTTCCTCCCACAGTCCAAAGCTGTGCAGGAGCGGGTGGATTGACCATGGGACGTTTTCCCACAATGTTACAGGGTTGTGCAGGCTGGATGAATTATATCTGCAAAAACGTAGTCCAGAATGCTGCTTGGAGCGTCGGTGTGAACTCGATAGGCCGAATAGTTAAAGACTTGGATGAAGAAGACAGGTCATTCAGCCCACCGAGCTCGCTCTGCCATTCACTCTTGGCTGATTGGTTTCTCTACCTCATTTCCTGCTTTGTTCCCACAACCCTTGACACCCTTGATGCTCAAAACCTATCAATCTCTATATAAAATATATTAAATGACCTGACATCTACAGCCGTGTATGGCAACAAATTTCATCGATACACAACGATCTGGCTGAAAAGAAGATCTCCTTATCTCCGTTCTGAAAGGTCAACCCTTTAGTTCAAGGCTGTGCCTCGGATTCTCGTCTCTGCCACCAATGAAAACATCTTCCCAACATCCACGCTGTACAGGCCATTCAGTAATCGGTTACTCTAAACAGAATTTAAACAGATGCCTTCGAACAGCCGTCTCTCTGACGCCCTGTGAGATTGGAGAAAACGACCAGCAGATTGACCTAGTGATGGGGGTGGTGAAATTTTGAACGGGTCTCTGAAATGACGATGCAGTGAGCTAGAGCAAGCATAGGTTGTATCAAAGGGTGAGAACAGATATGAATGATTTAAAGCAATCATGGAATCAGCCTGTCGAGTTCCTTACTCCAAGGAACATTGACAGTCTAATCGTCTTGTTGTGGGAATGTTTGGTTCAGAACAAGATAAAAACAATGACTGCAGATGCTTGAAACCAGAGTCTAGATTAGGGTGGTGCTGGAAAATTATAGCAGTTCAGGCAGCATCCGAGGAGCAGTAAAACGACGTTTCGGGCAAAAGCCCTTAATCAGGAAACACAGCTCCAAGGAGTTCGGACGGATCTTGTACATAATCGCTCCTCACAGTATCCCGGCGTTGAACAGCAACACCCAAGACGAACCCTCAGACAAGGGAAGTGCACTTTGGAGGAAAGAAGGTGAAGCAGGGGATATAGTCCTGACGTGTAAGTCAGGAAAGTGTTTCACAGGAAAAGCGACTGGTGAAAGTTCAGTGGGAGCAGAATCCGGAATCAAAATCTGCAAATCAGTGTGAACATTGAATAGTGTCGACAAAGATATCAGACAGCTGCATTGAGAAAGTGAGAGACAGACAGAGACAAAGAGAGAGAGATTGAGAGCAAGAGACAGTGTGTGAGAACGTTAGAGGGACGAATGGAGAGTGAGAGAGGCGGAGAGAGGCAGACAGCGAAGCAGAGAGCACGACAGATAGAGACAGAAAGGCAGAACTTTTGAGAGAGTAAGAAACGACAGGGAACAATTCACAGCTATAAGGAAGGCAGAGAGAGTGGGAGGTGGTAAGCGAAATGGAGTTACTCTGATTGTTACATAGTGACTGAGACTGAGACGAGAGACAGTGAGTGACTCAGTGTGAGTAAGGGTGAGAAGCGATAGGGAAAAAGATGAAAGAATGATATATACATACATAAATAAATATAGATGTAGATGGTATGAGAGTGTCAGCAAGAGTGACCAAGAGACAGTGAAAGAAAAAGCCAGATTTGGCAATATATGGGAAAGAGGAGACAGTATGAGAGAAATAAGTCAGTGAAAGGCCGAGAGACAGGAACAAAAAAACAGAGTAAGATATACATGGGAGATGCAGTGAGGGAGTAGATGGGACAATAGAATGACAGAGAGAGTGAGAAAGATGAGAAGGTGTGAGACAGTGAAACAGGGATACAGGAACAGCCAGAGAGATAAAGAGAGCGACTGACAGGGAGAGTGAGCAAGAAAAGAGGTAGACAGAAGGTGATAGAAAGACAGAGAGTGGGAAACATAAGACTGATGAAGTGAAAGCAAAATAGAAAGAAGATTTTGAGTATGAGGACAAGACAGAAACAAAGTGAGAGACAAAGATAGGCGTTGGGAGTCTTTGCCGATATTTACAGTCCGATTGTTTTCGGCTGTCTTCCAGACAACAGGTTGGAGGGTTAATTCTCACTTGCCCTTTGACGTGGTGCTGTTGGAAACAATTCCAGTTGGAACTGGGAATGTAAACGGTTTCAAATTCGTTCTGCTTTCTCCAGGTTCGGAGGAACTCACCTGAAGAAGAAAGGAGTATTCTTTCTCCTCCTTGAACTCCTGGCCCTGTCTCTGTCCGGGGCCTACCTTTTCCCAGGGAGGCATTTCGTCTACCAGGGTGAATAGCCACAACATAAAGCGTGCGGGGACTTGTTGAGAGGCTGGTTCTCAGATTGAAAGGACACTGCTGGCCCAAGCTGATTCCACACAGCACTACTGGCCCCATGCACCCTCCATTCCCTGTCAGTTCGCCCCCTGGCAGAGCCTCCTGTTTGCTTGGCACTGAGCCTTTGAGGACCAGTGAAGCAAACAGATGGACAGCCAGATAGAGGGAAGCACAAACACACACACAAGGTGAGATCCAGAAATATATTACCTAAGAACAGGATTCAGTCAATCAGTCCCTCAGTATGCTGACAGCTGATCCTCTCAAGTTCCCACTTGCACCCCACACCCCTTGATAACTTTAAAATAATAAAAAAGAAACTCTTTCTCTTGTGCCTCAGCGCAAGTCTCTGGGACAATCCAGTAGCCACCCACATATGCTGCCAGATCCTTCCATTCAGGCACAGCCCGTGTGAATAGACAGCAATAATTGAATTCGATATCTACGTTGAAGCTGGAGAAGAGAGCAGTTGCGAGACACAGGTTTGTCAGGAGCTCTGTGGGGCAGGATTAGAGGTTTATTTTTCTGGGCGTGGTGGTACATTCCCAATGCCTCATATCCACAGTCTGTCAGAAAATGGAAAATAAGTAACAGAGTCAAAGGTTTTTCATAGGTGTTTGTTTGCAGAGACTGATGTTGCAAGTGCATGATCCCTCTGATCCTATTCACGTCCACTCCCGGCTGTTCAGGTGAGACATGCCCATCGATCAACGTCGGTAATCCCGACATGGTGCGCGAGTGAGCTGAGTGCGCTGGTTATGTTCGCTGAGACTGGAGGTAAATGTGAGGTGGTGAGAGGCCTGTGCCGAGAGCAGCCCTGTCGAGGGGCTGAGCTGAAGATCAGAGCCAAGTGCTACCAGGGCACCCATTGTTGCTGGGGGAAGGAGTTGGTGATTTTGGATCTGCTGATGGCCCAGACCCTCTCCGTCTTCCATGTGTGAGCACGCAGTGGCATGGATATAATGGGGATGGGGAGATGGCAGTCACAGACTCACGATCCTTCCCTTCCACACAGCTTCACTTGACACTGAAGCCTCGTACAGCCTTATGATCCTGCCCTCTGCCGTCCTGGCAATAAATATTGAGGACAGTGTCTGCCAATTGGTCTCTCTCTCTGACTCCGTATGTTTTTGATCCATCCTGAATGTTCAGATCTGAGGAGGGATTGGATATGAACACACAGGCAGACACAGAGAAGCATAGAGACACACTCCCACACGCACCCAAACACACAGATAATCACAGACACACACACACTGGCACTTGCAGACGACAGGTGCTTTCAGATGCACTCACAAACCACACACACGAACACACACACAGGCACACACCACCACATACACACCCACACACGCCAATCCACGCACATACGCCCCCAGTCCCATACACAGACACAGACACCCACACACAGACATAGACAAACACACCCACACGTAAATCCGCATCCACACACAACCACCAATGCCCACACTCACCCACATCCACCCAAACAAATGCACACACATCTGCACCCATACCTACACACACACTCACATTCACACTCGCAAATACACGATACACACTCACACATAAATTCACATACGACCACTTCACACAAAGTGACACGCACACACCCACATACACTCGCACAGAAACACACAGACACAAACACACAAACCCACATACATGTACACACAAAGACACACGCACAGGACAGAGACACCCGCACCCATACCCACACAAACTCCCCTATACGCACCCACCCAAACCCACACCCACCCATACCCACTCATGCCCACGCACATCCACACACATCGACACACGCACACACAATTACACATGCACTCAAACTCACAACCACACTCCACACAGGTATATACACACCCACACTGAAACAGACACCCACGCACACTCACACTACCACATAGACATGGACACACCCAACCCCACACACTCACATACACCCAAACACACCTACATATGCACAGGCACAAATACACACACCCACACACACACTCACGCCCACACACGTACAACAGAGACACACATACTCAAACACTAATCGACACACATTCACGCACACACCCACACACAGACACATTGATATACACAGACAAACACATCCACCCTCCGGGCACACACACCCACAATAGTACACGCACTCCCACTCACTCAAACATACAATTGCACATGCACTTGCTCACAGCCAAACACACACACACTCATACACACAACCGCACACCCACACAGACAACCCCCACACACAGACACACACATTCACAACCACCCACCCACACATAGACACATAAACAGGCATACCTACAATCCCTCATACCCACACACTCACTTACACGTACTGGCACACTCACGCACGCACACTCGACACACCCACGCACGCACCCCCAACACATCCATACATCCACCCCATTCACACAAACACCCACACGCAGCACACCCAAACACCCCACACACACCCACAGACACAACACGCCCACACACACACCCACGCATACACATTCACACCAGCAGACACACCCATCCACAAACTCATATCCAACCACACACACACACACACACACACACACACACACACACAGAATTAATGGAATTTATCTCCCAAATGCTACATGTTAGAGAGAAATACAGGGTACAAATGATCGATCAGTGGGAGCAGTCGTTTTGGTTACTCTATTGAAAATGATCATGCAATTTATTTTATCAAAATACTCGATAGTCTGCTTGATATCTTTCCATCTGGAAAGAGTTTTTTTTTTCAAATCCGAGAACTACAATTTGCTGATGGTACAAAGGCACAGATCAACCACGATCCTCTTTAGTGTAAGTGCATGTTTGACGGTCTGAATGGGCACTGCCTGAGTCAATCATTACATTAACAAATTGAGGATTCATAGATGTAACCGGTAAAAGAAAAACACGATTTTGTCTGTTAGTAATAAAGGTTTCCACTGGCATCAAGATTGCAAGGATCAAGTTCAGTGCTTTTCTCACCTTACACTGACCTCCTCAGACGAGCAGTGAGATGAGTGGATCACGGTCACCCTTTATACAAGATTTCAGATTATTCTATAATGAAAAGTCCCCCAGGCCCTCTGCGGATTGGGCTCCAACTGTGGTCATTTAAATGGAGCAGTTCATTGGGTTGCTCATCACGTACTCAAATGAAAATCATTCTGTGTTGTTGCGAAACATTCAGCTCACCTTGGAACAAAGAATTACAGATTTCTACATAGTTAAAAATCACACAACACCAGGTTATAGTCCAACAGGTTTAATTGGAGCACACAAGCTTTCGGAGTGATGCTCCTTCGGAGTGATCACTTGATGAAGGAGTGTCACTCCAAAAGCTAGTGTGCTTCCAATTAAACCTGTTGTACTATAACCTGGTGTTGTGTGATTTTCAACTTTGAACACCCGAGTCCAACACCGGCATCTCCAAATCAGATTTCCACATAATCTCTTCTTTCTTATGGATTGGCCCACGCCTCGTGATGCAGTCACAGAGTTCTCCCTGCTGCCTTGGCGCCATTAGATACCCCGTCAATAGGAGAGTGAACAGAGCTCTTCTACTCATTAAAATTCGGATGAATGTGAGAGCTTTCCGTGTACAAATCGATTGCGAATAGCAAAGAAAGCGCTTTGTAAATATCTGTTTTGCTCAGAACTCTGGGATGTCATTAGCCCGTCTTTTACAGTTGTCTCTCTCACTCTCACTCTCTCTCGTACTCACTCTCTCTTCATTTTCATCACTCTCTCACTCTAGATATTGTTTCACTGTATTTTCGATTTTTCCTGTTCTCCACTATGTTGCTCAATCCCCTCTCTCCCCTCCTCTTATTAAATATGTAATACCTCTCCTTCTACATTCACTGTTTTCCTTGATATCTCCGGTTATGTCCCCTCCTTCCCCCGCCTCCATCATCCATTTTCTCTCACGCTTCACTTTGTACTCTTGTGTGAGTGTATCCGTCTATCTGTGGGAGAATGTTTGCATGCATGTCTGCATTCACTTGCCACTCCGGCACATAATGTCTCACAAGTAACAATGAACTGAACCTCGGAATTGAAATTGCAGATATTTTAGGACAGTGAGGGCTGCGTTTGGAATTCGTGTCTTCATTGGTCAATGTATTGACTAAAGCAGTTGAGAGGTCATGTTGCGGCTTTATTGTCCAGGCAACTTTTGGAAGATGGTGTGCAGTTCTGGTCTTCTTCCTATCTGAGGAATGTTGTGAATCACAAAAATGTTCAGAAAGGATTTACAGGAATGATGCCAGGTGGAGAAGATTTGAGCTGAAAATGTGTTGCTGGAAAAGCGCAGCAGGACAGGCAGCATCCAATGAACAGGAGAATCGACGTTTCGGGCATGAGCCCTTCTTCAGGAATGAGGAAGGTGTGTCCGGCAGGCTAAGTTAAAAGGTAGGGAGGAGGGACTTGGGGCAGGGGCGTTGGAAATGCGATAGATGGAAGGAGGTCAAGGTGAGGGTGATAGGCCCGTGTGGGAGTAGGGGCAGAGAGGTCAGAATGAAGATTGCAGGTTAGGAAGGCGGTGCTGAGTTCGAGGGATTTACCTGAGATAAGATGGAGGTAGGGGAAATGAGGAAACTGGCGAAATCCGGGTTCATCCCTTGTGGTTGGAGGGTTCGTAGGCGGAAGATGAGGCGCTCTGCCTCCAACCATCGTGTTGCTATGGTCTGGCGATGGAGGAGTCCAAGGACCTGCGTGTCCTTGGTGGTGTGGGAGGGGGAGTTGAAGTGTTGAGCCACGGGGTGGTTGGGTTGGTTGGTCCGGGTGTCCAGGAGGTGTTCTCTGAAACGTTCCGCAAGTAGGCGGCCTGTCTCCCCAATATAGAGGAGGCCACATCTGCTGCAGCGGATGCAGTAAATGATGTGTGTGGAGGTGCAGATGAATTTGTGGAAGGATCCCTTGGGGCCTTGGAGGGAAGTAAGGTGGGAGGTGTCGGCGCAAGTTTTGAATTTCTTGCGTTTACAGGGGAAGGTGCCGGAGTGGAGGTTGGGTGGTGGGGGATGTGGACCTGACGAGGGAGTCACGGAGGGAGTGGTCTTTTCGTAACGCTGATAGGGGAGGGGAGGGAAATATATCCTTGGTGGTGGGGTCCGTTTGGAGGTGACAGAAATGACGACAGATGATACTCTGTATATGGAGGTTGGTCGGGTGGTAGGTGAGGACCAGTGGGGTTCTGTCCTGGTTGCGATTGGAGGGGCGGGGCTCAAGGGCGGAGGAGCGGGAATAGGAGGAGATGTGGTGGAGAACATCGTCGATCACGTTTGGGGGGAAATTGCGGTCTTTGAAGAAGGAGTCCATCTGCGTTGTACGGTCTTGAATCTGGTACTCCTGGGTGCAGATGCGGCGGAGACGAAGGAATTGGGAATATGGGATGGCGTTTTTACAGGGGGCAGGGTGGGAGGAGGTGTAGTCTCGGTCGCTGTGGGAGTCGGTCGGTTTATAGTAAATTTCCACGCTGATTCGGTCATCCGACATAGAAATGGAAAGGTGTAGGAAGGGGAGGGATGAATCTCAGACGGTCCAGGTGAATTTGAGTTCGGGGTGGAAGGTGTTGGTAAAGTGGGTGAATTGTTCAACCCCCTCGTGGGAGCACGAGGCAGCGCCGATACAGTCATCGATGTAGCGGAGGAAAAGGTAGGGAGTGGTGCCAGTGTAGCTGCGGAAGATGGACTGTTCCACATATCCTACGAAGAGGCAGGCATAGCTGGGGCCCATGCGGGTGCCCATGGCTACTCCTTTGGTTTGGAGGAATTGGGAGGATTGGAAAGAGAAGTTGTTCAGGGTCCTGAGAGATATCATGTACATGTATTTGGAAAGGCAAAGACTGATTCGGGATAGTCAGCATAGCTTTGTGTGTGGGAAACCATGTCACACCAATTTAAATGAATTTTTTGAAGAAGTAACGAAGAGGATTGATGAGGGCAGAATGGTAGATGTGATTTATATGAATTTCAGTCAGGCGTTGGACATTTTCCCCATGGGAGATTGATTAGCAAGGTTAGATCTCTTGGAATAAAGCAGAACTAGCCATTTGGTTACAGAACTTGTTCAAAAAGCGAAGGCAGAGGCCGATGGTGGAGGGTTGTTTTTCAGACTGCAGGCCTGTGACCAGTGGAGTGCCACAAGGATCTATGCTGTGTCCAATACTTTTAGACATTTATATAAACGATTGGGTGTGAGCATAAGAGTTATAGTTCGTAAGTTTGCAGATGACACCAAATTTGGAGGCTTAGTGGACAGTCAGATTACAAGGATTTCTAATTCAGATGGGCCAGTGTGCTATGAAGTGGCAGACGGAGTTTGTTACATAAATGCGAGGTGCTGCATTTTGGAAAAGCAAATACTAGCAGTGCACTTAATGTTAAGGTCCTTCGGGAGTGTTGCTCCACAAAAAGACAATGGAGTGCACGTTCATAGCTCCATGAACTTTGAGTCGCAGGTAGATAGGATAATGATACGGCGTTCGTTATGCTTTCTTTATTGGTCAGAGTAATGAGTACAGGCTTTGGGAAGACGTGTTGCGGCATTAAAGGACATTGGTTGAGCTACTTCTGGAATATTCAGTCAATTTCAATCTCCTTCCTAAGGCAAGGATTTTATGAACGTGAAAGGGTTCGGAAAGGATTTACGAAGATGTTGCCAGGGTTGGAGGATTTCACCTATAGGGAGAAGCTGAATAGGCTGTGACTGTTTTCCCTGGAGGGTCGGAGGCAGAGGAGTGAACTTGTAGTGTTTTATAAAATCATGAGAGGCATGCTTAGGATAAATCGACAAATTCTTTTCCCTGTGATAGGGGAGTCCAGAAGTAGAGGGCATAGGTTGACGTTGAAAAGGGAAAGGTATAGAAGAGACCAAAGGGACAACACTTACACGCAAAGGGTGGTACATGTACGGAATGAGATGCAAGAGGAAGTGGTGGAGGCTCGTACAATTGCAACAATTAACAGGCAACTGGATGGGTATAGAGAATAAGAAGGGTTTGGGATGATATGGGCCGGGTGATGGCAGGTTGGACGGGATATCTGATCAGCACGGACGAGTTGGACTGAAGGGTCTGTTTCTGTGTTGTACATCTCTATAACTCGATAACTCTATTTCATCAGCCAAAGGTTTTGGATATATCGGGGAACAAAGAGAAAGCATTTGAGAGACAACAAGAGGGAAAATGAGAAAGCAAACAGAAAATCAACTCAAGAAACTTCAGGATTGAGAAAGAGAGACTTTTTTTTAAAAAATGGAAAATGATGTGGAAAGGCGAGGAAAAGGAGAGGGAAAGAGATTCAGAGAGAGGCCTGTGAGCAGATGCGCAGAAAGTTATAAAGGGAGGTAGCGAAACATGGGGAGAGAAAGAGAGATGCAAATAGATGGCTAATGAGTGAACAGGGAGATCAGTAGAAAGAAGAAAACGGAAAATAAGGAATTTAAGGGTGAGTTGTCTTACTGTGTCTTGGGGCAGCAATAAACTGTCGGTGAGGTTGACGCTGTTGGAGCAATGGAAGAAATGAATACACAGCAAGATGAAGCAATCAACATCAGGTCATGATGTCATGATCTATTCCACTAATGTCATTCCGCGTGTAAATTTAAAGATTGGCTGAAAGAAACACGGGAAATCAGCAAAGAAGTAGAATGTACTCCGGTTGATCCAACTTGCGTATCCATGGTGAAGGCTGCCCGGTTTGGTTTGCTCTAAGAAACCTTTTCGAGCTCTGACTGCCAGACTCTAAGTGGCATCTATTGGAGCAAACAGTTCTGTTATTCCATGCTCCATCCTACAACACACCACAAACTAAGGGTATGAAGCTAACTTTGAAATGAATAAATTCAGCGAAATCTGCGTAAACACACGATGGTTGAGATCTGCCAAATTGAAACAATAGATGTGAGGGGCATTATCTTTCTGGTCTGGATGGCCAACTCACTGGGGTCCTTGATCTCAGAGTCAAGGCATTGGTCAGTGGGTGACTGATGGCTCTTGTTGGGGTCCCATATTGTTGACTTGGCATTCTGAATGGGGACAGAAAGGCACAAAGTGACACGTGTGGAGATGTGTGTATCTTTGTGGTCATAGTTGAGAGTAAACAACATTTGCCATTCTCTCCAGGAGCCTCTAAGAATCTTCTCCCCTCTCGCTGGGAGTGAAGATGAAAGGGGAATGCAAAGTTGCATTCCCATTAGGGTCAGCATTTGGACTGGAGACTGCTTCCTCTGCCGCCTCCGAAGGACGTTCACATTTCCCCTGTGGACATGCACAAAAGCTCCCAAGTAGATGCCTTTCACAGTTGCGTGAGATTGTGGGTGTGGAGACAGCCATTGCTCGATTTATTGCACAGAGTTTCTCTATCAGTACAAAAGTCAGTAGAATTTGAAATCGGGCTTCCTGGCTCAGAGATTAACAAACTGAGAAATTACCAGAGAAACTCAGCAGGTCTTGCAGCACCTGCGTACAGAAAACTCTCGCTGCTGTGTGCGGTTCTTTCGCATGTCCTGGTTTCCTCCCACAGCCAAATATGTACAACTTAGGTGAATAGGCCATGCCAAATTGTCCATCGATTTCAGGGCGATGTAGGTTAATTGCATTTGTCATGGGACATGTACATGAAAAGGTAATGGATTGTGTCGGGACAGGATACTCATCTGAGGTTTGGTATGGGCTCGATGGGTCTAATCGTTTGCTTCCACACTGTCGTGTATCTATGAAAACAGATTTAATGCTTCGGAATCACATTCAAAATAAATACTCTGCTCCCATACCACAGACGCTGAGAACCAAATGTGTACCATGTGCACGAATAATTTCAGAGAATCACCAAATCTCCTTGGCGATACCTTTACAAGGCCAAAGTGCGATGATTTGCTGGAGGTCGCTCAGGGGATGATCTGTGGGTGTTATGCATTAGGAATATATTACACAGTGTTTTCCGTGATTGTGAATAAATTGTACTCTGCTGGCGCCACATGGCTGCCCAGATTGGAGATTCCAGATCTACCCAGAATCTGCTCCATTTGGCACAATGGCTGTACCCAATAACAGAACTGTATCCTCAGTGTGCCGGGATTATTTCGTCTTCGCCAGGACTGTGCAGTGTTCATTTCTGACAGTGGTGATGTGGACAGATGTGTGCGAGGCAGGAAGATTTGGTAGAAGGAAGGCAAGGACATTATTTCCCTTTCTACTGGTTCTCTCGCCAAGAACTGCAGGGGGTCTTTGGATTGCAAGCATCAATCAATTCGATTCGTCATTGCATAACCATTGGATTTTCAGAGTGAAGGCGGTTCAAATTCGAAATCCAGAAGGGAATCGGAGTACTCAATCCTCCCCAACAGTCTATTACTGTTGCTTTACGTTGTGGAGGACAAGGCCATCAGATGAGGATGGCACAGTTGGAACTGCAAGATGTGAATGATTCTGTTTTTTTTTTGTGACGTGCCCTCCCTAAGAATCCATTAAACGCAAAACTCGGGCATGGACAATAGGCAACTCAACGCATTTTATTTTTACGATTTAAAAAACAGGAATCGGGGTCATTGGATCCAAACAATGGAGCGCAGTCGATCTACAGAAATAACAATTTGCATCAGTGTGTGCCTCAGGCTGGTCGCACTTCATTTATTTTGCAGTACATTCATTTTATCGTGCAGCAGTATAGCCCGATTTCACAAATCCCATTTCAATGGCCTTCATGGGGTTGACAAGGGGATTGAATGCAAGTTCCTCTTTGGAGTGCACAAGAGTTGTAGAAACCTGTAAAACAAAAAGGATTACTTAAATGATGTCTCCACCCGGGACAATCTACCTTCCGTGTGTCATCAGAACAAGAAACATGGCGAACAGAAATGTATCCAATGCTGCAAGTGTGGTACAATGAAGGAGATTGACGCCAGAACTTTGCACAGTACTCCAGATATGGGCTTTCCAAGGGATGTTAAGATGAGACGAATGCCCAGTGTTCTCGGTGGTATCTTATCAAGAGAGATAGAGACCAGAACTGTCTGCACGTTCCCAATGGGTCTCAGTGAGTTCGTCTTCGGAGGGTTGGTGTGCACTTATTGGGTAGAAGGACCTGGTTCAACACTGTAGGGGTTCTACAAAAAGAATGTCGTCGCTGAGATATAGTGAGACAAAGATTGTGCACTGTGGTCCGACTGTCGTCGAGCTCAGGGATGTGGCGTCGAGAAATATGTACAGTGTAGTCTTACCAAGGGAGATTGAGACCTATGGGTTCAGTGGACAAAATATAGACTCACTGAGGGATAGGGCAACAATGCCTATGCACAGTGTAGACCAAATACGGCATATACAGATAAGGCATGTGCACATTGCTCCTGCTGTGACTGTACCAAAGGACAACCAGTTCATCTCTGCGCACAGTGCTCTCGTGTACCTGAGGGATAAGGAGTCTAAAATGGTACGCAGTGTTATCAAGTTGTCTTATCAAGGGAGTTCGTCGTTATCGCTGCAACAGTGTTCGAAGTACTGTCACACTGAAGGATATAGGGATCAGAACCTTGCACAGTGATCCCAGTGTGACTTAACCGATGGATTTGTAAACCAGCTCTGTGTGCAACGTTTTCTTTCAAATGGAAAAAGAAGGAGATACACGAGTACTTTACCTGAAAATGTTGTAACGTGTTTCATTTGGAGGACTGATTGAGATCATTGGTTGCGTTTGTACGGAAGGAATTCCGCAGACCTCAGCTCAAGCAGCTGACTAAAATGGCAAAAACGACCCACTGTCTGATCTCTTGGAATTCATCAGAATTATAAGGGTATGTGCATCAGAATTAGAGGGTTATGGGTATCGGGAAATGATGTGGAGAATGGAAAATATTGCAAGGATCGTGAGGGGCGGGTCAATAAAATTTGAAAACGTTTCCCTATTCAACGTGTAAACGAGGCAACTAACAACATCTCCTTGGTAGATATTATTGTGGGTAGACAATTAGCAAAATTATCCAAAATGACACCATAACATCATTTCAGAACAAGGAGGAATAAGAATCTGGGTTGATTGAAAGAAGGCAATAGAACGGTCAACAGGAAGAGGGAGAGGAAAGGCAGCAAAGTGGAAATATGAAGAAACATTGAGTGAGAGTGAGAGGAGAGCTAATGGAGGTTTCAGAGGAAGTGATGAACGGAGAGACCCTTGACCAGCACCTTTTCGAGCCTTGGTGACATATTGGAGACTTGGATTTAAAGCTGAATCACAAGATGGAGTGATGTAGAGAAAAATGGATCTGGGCGAGTTACTGTTTGGGGGGTTGGTATGGACTGGATGGGCCGAAGGGCCTGATGCCACGCTGTAGGGAAACTACACTATATCTGTCTAGCTGGTTCATCTCGGGTCCGCAGAAACACAGTTAAGGGAGGGGCAGGACTGCTAGCTCATTGTACACGGGTACATCTGGTACAGGAAGAATTGAACAGGCAGAAGAGAGAAGTGTTGGTGAGTTTGAATGGGGGGCCATCACAGCAGTACGGGCAGAGGATATTCCTGTGGGATCGTCCATTGACGCTAAATTGCTGTGCCAGGGACATTTCAGGTATATTTAAAGTAGCACAGTTGTCAATTTCAGCACTATCTTCCATGCTTTCCGAACTTTGTGGGTCATGACAGCAAAAGTTGTGAAAACTTGTCTGAGAAAAATCAGTCGTCAACTTTAGAGCCCACTGACGGCGGTGGTGGGCAAGTTGTTGGAGGGAGTCCTAAGGGACATGATGTAGAAGCAAGGACTGATTAGGGATAGTCAACATTGATTGTCCGTGGGAACCATGTCTCACAAACTTGATTGAGTTTTTTGAGCCAGTAATAAAAAAACTGAAAAGAAACTCGAAACTGAGCCCGATCACATCCAAATGTGAGGATGTGACAAAAAAACAAATTATTTATTGTGTACTGTGCTGTACTTTCCTATGCTTGACGTTTTATGTTCTATGTTCCAGCAGGCATAGTAAGAAAGATAAGGGCATTACAGTGAGACAGAGTGAGATGACAGTTAATGTTTGAATCTAACAGCTGATTGTATCAACTTTGCTGGATAAAAGCTGTCCAAGTTTGTTCACTCCACTGGTCACTGGCTTCCACCCTGAAAAACAACCCTCCAACACATCCTCTGTCTTCTACCTTTGAGCCAGTTGACAATGGTTGTCTCTAAGTACAGATGTGAACTTCCGTTCTTTTCGTGCAAAATGGCGAACCTTATTCCGTGTAGATTTTCGAAGATGGAGGTGAACAGATTGGTTTAACAGAGAAATGGAAAGCTATTGGAGATGGATATGGCAGTGTGAAATTCCAAAGACAGCAGAACCAATCATGATAATTTTGAAGATGCAGCAGGTTCTTGGGAGACGATTGTCTTTTGGTCTGCTCCTGCCTGATATCTCCTGTAATTGTGACTGAATGAAATCTTCATTGAACACATGACATTGACACTATGTCCAGTTTTTACAGCCTTCTCACTTCGTTCATCTTGAACCACTCTTGGGTATTCACAGCTTGCACTGTATTATCCCAAATTGAACATTATCATAAACTGTGTCTCAGTTCCCCGCAATGACCTGTCCTAAAACATAGTCACAATCTCTTCTCTTTGTGGGTCACCTGCTATTCTCGCTTCCCTGCAAGCATGCGGTGATTACCTTAATCAATTTTCTTATGTGTCCTGAATATTTTAAAAGCAGTAAAGTGACACACACAGTAATGCTATAACTGAAACCCCGACTTTGGAGTTCCCGCAGCATTAATTTTGTATTCTACTGTGGAGAGGTGGAATGAAAATCTGCCAATGTACCTCACAAGCACTGTTTACCATTTAGATGGAATTCATGCGTAGGCACATTATGTTTACATTCCATGTTATTGCCTCTCTTACACCTAACTATGAATGATCAATACCTTTCATACTCCTGAGGTGGGGTTTACAATTCCTGAAATCAGTCGATGGGTCCTGTTGTTTCTCTTCCAATTTTCACTCTGGGTCTAATCTCCAGACCAGTTGGCAAAAACTTGCCCACATCACATCAGCCGCACTGCAGCCTGTCAAAGTGTATCCACTGAAAAGTGTTCAGGTCACATCAATCTTATCATTGGTGATGTTGTCCCTTCTGTCTAAAGCGCTCCATGTTGCTGTGCACTTCTCGCCACATCTTTTGGTAACTTTATTATTCTTCCTTCAACTGTGAGATTCTTCAATCCTCTCTGCTACTCTCTGAACGATACGTAACAGGTTCATCAATATCAAACCATGTCAGATCTGTCTCAGACCAGTGGATATCAGTTAAAGGTGAATGAGCAAGAGATCTCACGGAGTTCTGAGAAATTCCTTTCATCTGGAATGTGTAATGTGCGAGCGGAGACAGTGGTGGATGCAGTTACTCTCACAAATGTTTAACACAGTGTCTAGATTTGACATATTTGGGTTCAGCGAGCTCTGACTCCATGTTTTTTTGGCAAATTGGAAGAATATGTTTGGATTATAGTAATAAGGTCCTGTGCATCTCTGCACACTCTTTCTGATATTGCTCTGAGTCCTGCACTAACATGTTTTATGATTGCCATTACCTTATTAAGAAGTACACTTTTTCAATCAAATCAAGCAAGAAAGCTCAGAATTATAAAATTGAAATATTTTGCTGTTTGTGTGATTATCTTTTTTGTGAAGTCCTGTTTTCTCGATATCTCACTGGGAAAGTTAATGTTTTGTTATTTTCTGAGGCCAAGGTGTGTTGCACTGAGAGACTTCAGTACAAATTATTTGTTCATAGACGACAAATGATGTCAGCCTCCAAGGATCTTCGTCGTATCAGTGGAGATTTCCTCTTTTCAATGGAAAAGTTTTTTTTGTGATATTTTGAGTACAAGGCATGTTGTAATGAGAGACGGCAGCAGCAATTATTTGCTCAGAGATGACAAATGATGTCAGTCTCCAGGGATCCTCGCTGTATCATCGGAGAATTCCCCTTTTCACTTCATAAGAGCAAAACTCTAAAGTGTCATCTCATGATATCACAGGGAGCCCTTAGCTGTGGCTTGCAGAGCGATCAGCCTCAGTAAAAATGAGGGAGAGGAGTGATCGAAATCTGAGAAGGAAACACTGAAACATTACAACAATGGAACCGAACCTGGAGGCAGCAGACTGGAATTCCACAAATATGGATAGAAGATTCCCTGCACAAATTGCTTATTACATTAGAGCTCAGCATTGGATGACAGTCTACTATCGAATACGATATGTCCTTCTGCTGTTTCAGCACGTTTACTATCCATTCCTTGCTGCTGTTGGTGTCTTGGGTAAGTCTCTCGATACGGGGATGTGTGGGCTGTCAAATATAGAGAGATTGAGTAGTTTGGATGTTTCTTCTGATGTTGTGATCTCCGCTGACTGCGGGGCTCTTGTGTGACTTAGATTGACGCGAGCAACAGGCTTTCAGTTCAGACATCGCATGATGATCCCACCTTTCCGACCTCTCCCCTTGTCATTTAAATACTACAAACACCAAGATGAGTTTCAATACCGCGATCAAATCTTCTCTCCTGGGAAGTGACCATGTACATCTGATCCATATCATTACCACCGTGACTTCTTGACCAAAGATCCTCCAGACCAGGTCCACATTCTGCCTAAGTAGTTTTGATCTGAAACTTCGCTCATCAAAAAAAACTACAGCAAAAGTAAGCATTTAACTTTTGATGATCAATATCCTGGTTTTTGCACTCTCTGTCTCGAGTAAACAGAAATTCACTCCCTCAGACATCGATGCCTCGACGCAGCAACGTTTAGCACTTATAAGATACACTCCACAAATGAAACAAAGGTCGTTAATCAACTCCATCCAATATCATTGCCACTTACATCTAAAAGGACAAGAGCAACATATACATGGGAGTAGCACCAGCTGCAAGTTCCCCTCCAAGCCATTCACCGTCCTGATATTGGAAATATATTGGCAATCCCTTCACTGTCACTGAGTCACAATCTTGGAACTCCATCGTTAACGGCATTAATGTTTGTGTATCCCACAGACTGCAGCAGTTTAAGAAGACAACTCACCACAGCCTTCTCGCGGAGTCAAATCGAGACCCACAATAAAATGCTGTCACAACCAAGATGCTCCCAGCCCACAAGTGAATAAGAATAATGTATGGATCGAAGAATGGAATTTGACATTGTATTGATTCAAACAAACTGTCCTTCTTCTTTCAATAATCTGCGCTTAAATGGTCGAAATCTCTCTCCTGAAATACAAGTTTGCCATTGCATCATTTCTCCTTGATTTTTCCTGCAAACAGGAAAACCTCGGCGTTTTTGTCATTTGCCATCCTTTTCAACCCCAACCGCCCCAAACTCATTGGCTCTTCAGAATTTGATTTCTCTCTGACTGACTCCTCATTCTTTTGCCAAAACGTGTGCCATTCGAAAACGAGCCTGTTTTACCAGTTAAACCCCTGTGAAATCAGTGATTGGGACTTGAGCCTGTCATTGAACCCCAAGCAACAGGATGCGTTTGCCTCCTAAGTTCAGAAGAAAGGTGACTGGACCCATAAATTCCGATCTTCTTTCTCTCCACATAAGCTGGCGGACGTGCAAACCTTAGTTTCCCCAGCAAGTTTTGCTCTCCTGACTGATTGCCTTCTCACACACTAACGGGCAGCACCAAAAAATCCGGAAGAACTGCAGATTTTTGGAAATCAGATTCATAATTAGCAAGTACTGTGAAGACACAACACGTCTGGCAACATCAGTGAACAGAAATCCGACTTAATGTTTCAGATACAGCGACACATCTTCCAAGCCACTTCTCACAATTTTGAGGAAAGTACCTTCAGGTGTTTAATTTTGTATGATATTTACCAGGGACCGAGTCATCGTTATGATGCCCCTAAAGAAGATATTGGTGAGCTGCCTTCTTGAAAACCTGTAAGTCCGCATGTTGTAGGTAGATGCACAATTCCCTGAGGGATGCAATTGCAAGACTTTGATCCAGCCACGCTGAAGGAAAAGCCAACATATTTCCAACTCCATGATGGTGAGCGTCATGGAATCGAATTTGCAGCTGCTTTTTTTCCGATGTAACTGCTGACTTTGCCCTTCTAGAAGAAAATGTTTATGAGCTTGGAAGGTGCTATCAAAGAATATTTTGAGAACTGCCGTCGTGCATCCTGCAGGTAGCACGCATTCTTGCTGATGAGCATTGTTCTTAGATGGAGTGGACGTTTGTGGATGTGGTGACAATCAAATGGGCAATTTATCTTTGGTGGTGTTGAATTCCTAGAGTGTTGTTGAATTTGCATCCAACAGGGTAGTTGGGGTGCATTCCATTGCAATCCTGACTTGTACCTTGTCGATGGTGAACAGGGCTTTGGGGGGGGGGGGCGGGATTCAGGTGGGCAGTGAATCATTGCAGGATTCCCAGCCGCCATTTTCACCAACAGTGTGAGCCACGACCGGGGGCTAATGGGAAGGTACATTTCTCTCTAAAAGGACTGACCTGAGGAGTCAGTGGCGTCCATTTTGCAGCAGCACGGGCGCTGTGAATGAAGAACTGAGCGGAGGCCGTCGAATAACACTTTACAAAGTATGGGTCAGGGAATAAATAGATATATCAGTTAGAGTAGAAACTAAAGAGTAGGCAGGATGAATTGAATGGCTGATCAAATGTTGCAGGAGGGAAGGGATCAGATTTTTGGAACATTGGATCGTGTTCTGATGGAGGTGGGACTATTACAACTTGGACAGACGACACCCGCCAGGACTGGAACCAATGACCTTGGGCGTGCTTTTACTTATGCTGTTTTGGATTGTTTAAATTAATGTGGCAAGTGGATTGGAACCAAATGAGCAGGTTAATGGACAGTAAGGAAGTACTAACTAAAACATATAAGGTACGTGATTTTGAAGTAAACCTGACCATTGGCGTGGGTGAAGGCTGGGGAGAAGGGAAGCATATAACTAATACTTCAAAGTTTGGGAGAAGATTTGTAGCTCGGGTGCTCGTTGTTTTAGTTCTGTTCGTCGAGCTGGGAATTTGTCTTGCAAACGTTTCGTCCCCTGTCTAGTTGACATCCTCAGTGCTTGGGAGCCTCCTGTGAAGCGCTTCTGTGCTGTTTCCTCCGGCATTAATAGTGGCCTGTCTCTGCCGCTTCCGGTTGTCAGTTTGAGCTGTCCGCTGTAGTGGCCAGTATATTGGGTCCAGGTCGATGTGTTTGTTGATAGAGTCTGTGGATGAGTGCCATGCCTCTAGGAATTCCCTGGCTGTTCTCTGTTCGGCTTGCCCTATAATGGTAGTGTTGCCCCAGTCGAATTTATGTTGCTTGTCGTCTGTGTGTGTGGCTACGAAGGATAGCTGGTCGTGTCGTTTCGTGGCTAGTTGGTGTTTGTGTACACGGATCGTTCGTTAACTGTCTTCCTGTTTGTCCGATGTAGTGTTTTGTGCAGTCCTTGCATGGGATTTTGTACACTACATTAGTTTTGCTCATGTTGGGTATCGGGTCCTTTGTTCTGCTGAGTTGTTGTCTGAGCGTTTGTGTGCTGTTATGAGTCCTAGTGGTCGCAGTCGTCTGGCTGTCAGTTCAGAAATGCTCCTGATGTATGGTAGTGTGGCTAGTCCTTTGGGTTGCGGCATGTCCTCGTTCCGTTGTCTCTCCCTTAGGCATCTGTTAATGAAATTGCGAGGGTATCCATTTTTGGCGAATAATTTGTATAGGTGTTCCTCTTCCTCTTTTTGTAGTTCTGGTGTGCGGCAGTGTGTTGTGGCCCTTTTGAATAGTGTCCTGATGCAACTTCGTTTGTGTGTGTTGGGGTGGTTGCTTTCATAGTTTAGCACTTGGTCTGTGTGTGTGGCATTCCTGTAAACCTTTGTGGTGAATTCTCCGTTCGGTGTTCTCTGTACCATCACATCTAGGAAAGGGAGTTGGTTGTCCTTTTCTTCCTCTCTAGTGAATCGGATTCCTGTGAGTGTGGCGTTGATGATCCGGTGTGTGTTCTCTATTTCTCTGTTTTTAATTATTACAAAGGTGTCATCCACGTATCTGACCCAGAGTTTGGGTTGAAGTTGTGGTAAGACTGTTTGTTCTAACCTTTACATTACTGCTTCTGCTATGAGTCCAGAGATCGGTGAGCCCATGGGTGTTCCGTTGATTTGTTCGTATATTTGGTTATTGAATGTGAAGTGTGTTGTGAGGCACAAGTCCAGTAGTTTAAGTATGCTGTCTTTGTTGATAGGTTCAACGTCCTGTTGTCTTTTCTGTCTGTCCAGCAGGTTGGCTATTGTTTCTTTGGCTATGTTTTGTCGATGGAGGTGAACAGTGCCGTTACATCGAATGAGACCATAGTTTCTTCCTTGCCCATGTGTATATTTCTGATGATGTCCAAGAATTCCTGTGTTGATTGTGTAGATTGTCTGGATCCGCTGATCAGGTGTTTCAGTTTCTGCTGTAGTTCTTTGGCCAGTTTGTGTGATGGTGTCCCTGGTAGTGATACTATGGGTCTGAGTGGGATGTCTGGTTTATGCACTTTGGGTAGTCCATAGAATCTGGGGGTGTTGTTGCTTTCAGGTTTCATTCTTTGTAGGTCAGACCTGGTTATCTGTCCGTTTTTTTTTGTAGATTCCTCAGTGTGTTGTTTATCCTGTTGGTGAGCTGTGGGGTGGGGTCAAACTCCCTCTTTTGGTAGGTGTTGGTATCTGCAAGGAGTTGTTGTGCTTTTTGCATTTACTCTGCTTTGTCCAGGATGACCGTCATTCTGCCTTTGTCTGCTGGTAGTATAATTATGTTCTTATCGTTTCTTAGTGATTTTAGAGCTTCCCTCTCCTTGGTGTTGAGGATGTGTGTTTGTTTTTTTCTTGTTATCAGCGGTACGATACTTTGTCTCACTGTTTGTTGTGTCTCTTCTGTCAGTCCATTGTTCCTGAGTGTGCATTCTAGTGCTGCTAGGAAGTCTGCTGTCTTGGCGTCCCTGTGGTTGTAGTTAAGTCCCTTGGCCAGTATTGTTCTTTCCGTGTCTGTGAGCTGTCCGTGGGAGAGGTTTTTACCCAGGTGTGTGTTGTGGTGTCCTCTTCTTTGTGTGTTAGTTTGGCCATTTTTTCTTTCAGTGCCGTTTTATTGCGGTGTGTGGTCCTGTTCTGTCCTATGGTGACGGCCTGTTCTATGGTCCGGGTCCATTCCTGATTGGTGGTTTTTGAAATTAACGATATTTGGCGCGCAATTTCTTGTCTGTATTTGTGAAGTCTGTTGTGAGCGTCTGTAATCATTACCTGGATCATCCTGAATCCGTTCTGTCTGGCTGTGTCCCTGGCTTGTGGATTGTTGACTGGTGGTCTGTACCTGTGCGCCAAGTGGGGAAAATGCTGGGATGGGTACTGAGGCATAGGATGCATTTAGGATTTCAAGAAAATGGGCTTAACAGTAAACGGCAGATCTTTTTGGGTAAGGCAATTCACGTCATATCAACTTAATAGAATTCTTTGACGAAGTGACAAAGTTGATTGATGAGGCAAGGTATGTAGATTGCACTTCAGTGAGTTGTTTGATCGGTTTCCCCATGGTAGAGTGGCGGAGAAAGGGAAGTCACATGGCTCCTGGGTGTACTAGCAATATCGATAAAGAACTGGCTCGACAGCAGGACACAGAAATTAGTAATGGAAGGGAGTTACGCAAAATGTCGAACAGTGATCAGTGGTAGACCACGGGAATCCGTGTAGTGGCCATTGCTGTTTGTGATATTCATAAATGTAGAAGTGGTCTGATCATCAAGTTTGCAGATGACACAAAGATTGCTGGAGCAGCAGGTAGTGAAGTTAGCTGTCAGAGAATGCAGCAGAATATAGATGGTTTGGAGTGTTGGGCAGAGAAATTGCAGTTGGAGTTCAATCCGGGCAATGTAGGGTGGACAGTTTGGAAAAGCCAATTCAAAGTGAACCATACAGTAAATGGACAGGCTTTGGGGAAAACTGATATCCAGAGGGATCTCGTTTTTAAGTTCAATTGTACCCTGAAAGTGGAAAAGCAAGACGATAGAGTGGTCAAGAAGGGTAATAACATGCTGTCACAATCAAAGGTGATCACATTCCAAATGTAAATAAGAATAATACATGGATCGAAGTTTGGAATTTGACATTGTAATGACTCACACAAACTGTACTTCTTCCTTTTATGATGTGTGCGTAAATAGTCGAAATCTCGGTCCTGAAAAACAAGTTTGATGTTGCATCATTTGTTGACTTTTTCCGCAAAATGGAATTCTTGGCTTTATACGTCATTTGCCATCCTTTCCATCTCTGCCACCCCAACGCATTTGGCATCTTCAGAAACTGGAATCCTAACGGACTTACCCCTCATTCCTTTGCCAAACTTATGTCATCTCCGACCTGCAAACTTGAGTTTCTCCAGCAATCTTTGTTGTCGTTACTGATGACCTTCTCACAGCCCAACCGACAGACACAAACAAAACCGGAAGAATTGCTTATTTTAGAACATCAGGAACAAAAACATAAAGTAGATTAGATTACAGTGTGGAAACATGCCCTTCGGCCCAAGTCCACACCAACCCACCCATACCTCTACATTGACTCCTTACCTAACACTATGGGTAATTCAGCATGGCCAATTCATCTGACCGGCACATCTTTGGACTGTGGGAGGAAACCAGAGCACCCAGAGGGGCAAATTGAACCCGCATCTCTGGCGCTGTGAGGCAGCAGTGCTAACCACTGTGCCACCGTGACACCCACAAAGTACTTGGAAAACGCAACAAGTCTGGCAGCATCAGTTAACAGAAATCAGAGACCATTCTTCTGTGCCACTGTTTCCACTGTTGAAGAAATAATTCTTATTCTCGACTATATTTACCAGGAATCCAAGTCCTCGTTATGTTGTTGGATTCATACCCGTTTGAATTCACTCCTTCAAAATAATTGAATACAACTTAAACTTCCTTTTGGAGACTATTTTCCAAGTCATCTCGCTATTGTTTTTTTTTGTCCGCTCTGGTGGAATGTTGATGTCAATGGTTGAGAGCAAAATTTAATGCTCATCTGCAGCTGCCCATTAAGAAGATGTTGGTGAGCTGCCTTCTTGAAACGTTGTAAGTCCACATGCAGTAGGTAAATACACAATTCACTGAGGGAGTTGATCCAGGCATTAATCCAGCCACACGGAAGGAAAGACCAATAGATTGTCAAGTCACGATGATGAATGGCATGGAAGTCAACTGACAGATGTCCTTCTAGAAGAAAATGCTTGTAAGTTTGGAAGGTATTGCCTAAGTATCTTTCGAAAATTTCTGTAGTGCATGCTGCAGGGAACACACATTATTACTCTTTAGCGTTATTAATTGGTTAAGTGGACATTTGTGAATGTGGTGCCAAAGGCTTTGGCTGTTTGTCTTCTATAATGAGGGATTCCCAGGAATTTTCATCCAACAGTGCAGTTGGGAATTATTCCCTTATCATCCTGACTCGTGTCGATTGTGAAGAGGCCTTTGGGCAGTTTCAGGAAGTGAGTGATACATTGCACAATTTCCAGCCTCCATTTCCAGTATCAGAGGGAGCAGTGACAGCGAGGAGCAGGGGTCTACTGGGAAGATAAATTTCCCTCAAAAAGGACTTTCCTCGGCAGCCAGTGGGCTCTGGGTAGGTCAGTGCACTGGTATAGCTGGTCACAGTAGAAATGAAAAGACAGGCAAGATGAACGAAGGGCTAAGAGATGGTGCAAGAGTGATGTGTATAGATTTTTGATAAATTGGCACCAGTTGTGGGGAAGCTGGGACTATTTCGAAATGGACGATCTACACCTGGGCTGGATAGGAGCTAATGTCCTTGAGTGTCCCCTCGCTAAGGCTGTTGCGCAGGCTTTAAATGAATGTGACTCCAGGGATGGGAACCACATGAGGAAGTTAGCAGATTGGGAAGAGGTAGTAACTAAAGCATGTAAGGAATGAGATATTGAAGTTAACGTGACTAAGTGAGGGAGTGGGAGGGAGCACATGATTAACACAAAGAGACAGGTTGGCTGAGATGCATTTGTATTAATTCAAGAAGTGTAAAAATTAAGGCAGATGAATTTAGAGCTTGAATTAATACCTTAGAGTATAATGTTATTGATATTAATGACACTTGGTTGAAGGATCGTGTAAGATTGGCAATAAATATACCATGATATAGAGGCATCTGTTGGGATAAGCATGGAGGTAAAAGGAGTGGAGGAGCTGCAACACTGGAGAGAGAGGATATCACAGAGACTATTACAAAATGGATGGTCTACATCTGAACCAGACCAGAACCAAAGTCCTTGGGAATTTTTGCTACTGCTGTTCAGGAGGTTTTAAACTAATGTAGCAAGGGACTTGGAACCAGAAGAGAAAACATTTGGCAGCGAGGTGGAGATTGGAGACTGTAAGAATTACGAAGATAGCATGAATAAAAGGAAAAAATAGGCAAAGAGCAGATGAGCGCAAAAAAGCTGGTGGCCTAAAATTCATTCAATTTAATGCAAGGAGTATAGTGTGTAAGGCAGATGAACATAGGGCTTGGACAGGTGCCTGGGAGTATGACGTTATTGCAATCACAAAGACTTGGTTGAAGGAAGGGCATGATGACTGGCAATTAAATGTTCCAGAATATAGACGCTTTAGACAGAACAGGGAGAGAAGTAAAAGTGGAGGGGAGTTGCATTACTGTTCAAGGACAATATCACAGCTATGCCAAATGAGCACACTACGGAGGTCTTGGGTAGTGAGGCATCATGGGTGGAGCTGAGAAATAAGAATGGTGCAGTTATACCGTTGGGGCTATATTTATCGGCCTCCCAACAGTGAGTGTGAGGTAGAAGAACAAACAGGTAAATAGGTTATGGAAAGATGTAGAGGAAATAGGGTAGTGGTGATGGGAGATACTAATTTTGCAAACGTTGACTGGGATACACTTAACGTCAGAAGTCTGGATGGGGTAGAATTTTTAAGAAGCGTCCAGGAGAGTTTTCTAGAGCAGTATGCCAATAGTCCGACGAGGGAAGGGGTCGTATTGGACCTGGTACTGGGGAACGTGCCAGGACAGGTGGTAGAAGTTGCGGTGGGGGATTTCTTTGGGAACAGCGAACACAACTCTGTAAGTTTTAGAATACTCACAGAAAAAGAAGAGAGTGGTCCTAAGGGAAGAATACTAAACTGGGCCAAGGCCAAGTATATCAAAATTAGGCAGGAGCTCGGAAATGTGGATTGGACACAGATATTTGAAGGGAAGTCCACATTTGAGATGTGGGAGGCTTTCAAAGATAGGTTAAAGATAGTGCAGGATAGGCATGTCCCGTTGAAGGCAAAGGATAGGAAGGGTAAGATTCGTGATCCGTGGATGACAGGAGAAATTGCACGACTAGCCAAGAGGAAAAGGAAAAGGTCTAGGCAGCTAAGAACAGAATGGGCCTTGGAAGAATATCGGAAGAGTAAGACAAATCTTAAATGAGGAATCAAGCAGTCTAAAAGGGATCATGAAATTGCTTTCGCGAGCAAAATTAAGGAGAATCCCAAAGCATTTTATTATTATATAAGAAGCAACCGGCTAACTACAGAAAGGATTGGTACACTAAAGGATAACGAAAGAAGGCTGTGTATCGAACCTGAGAGAATAGGTGAGATTCTGAATGATGACTTTGCATCCGTGTTCACTGAGGAGAGGAACACGATGAATGTTGAGATTAGAGATAGAAGTTTGATTAGTTTGGATCACGTTGTCATAAGTAAGGAAGACATGTTGGGTAGGCTAGAGGTTATTAAGGTGGACAAATCCCCAGGACCAGATGGGATCTATCCCAGGTTGCTGAGGGAGGCGAGAGAGGAAATGGCTGGGGCCCTAAAAGATATTTTTCTGGCATCCTTAAATCCAGGTTAGCTGCCGGACGACTGGAGGGTTGCTCAAGTTGTCCCCCTGTACAAGAAGGGTAGTAGAGATATTCCAGCAAACTACGGACCAGTGAGCCTGATGTCAGTGGTGGGAAAGTTGCTGGAGAAGGTACTGAGGGATCGGATCCGTTTATATATAGAAAACAATGGGCTTATCAGTGATAGGAAACATGTCTCTTTTGCGGGGAGATCATGCCTTACCAACTTTAGAGAGTTCTTCGAGGAAGTGAACAAATTGCTAGATGAAGAAAGGGCTGCGGATGTCATAGACATGAACTTTAGCAAGGCGTTTGATAAGGTTCACCATGGTAGACGAATGGAGAAAGTGAAATGACGTGGTGTGCAGGGTGTTCTAGCTAGGTGGGTAAAGAACTGGTTGAGCAACAGGAGACAGAGACTAGTAGTTGAAGGGAGTTTCTCGAAATGGAGAAAGGTGGTGTTCCACAGGTATCAGTGGTGGGGCCACTGTTGTTTCCAATATGCATAAATGATCTGAAATAGGGCCCTCAAGCTCCTTTTTTTAATATATGATCAGCAAGTTTGCAAATAACACAAAGATTGCTGGAGTAGCAGAAAGCATAATGGACTGTCAGAGAATACAGGAGGATATAGATAGACTGGAGACTTGGGCGGAAAAGTGGCAGATGGTTTTCAATCCAGACAATGTGAGGTGATGAATTTAGTCAAGACTAATTCTCGAGAGAATTATGCAATGAATGGGAGAGCCTTGGGAAAGGTTGATGGGCAGAGAGATGTGGGAGTGCAGATCCAACCCTGAAGGTTGCTGCACAGGTGGATAGAGTGGTCAAGAAGGCCTATAGTATGCTTGTCTTCATTGGACGGGGTATTGAGCATAAGAGCTGGCAAGGCAGGTTAAATTTGTACAAGTCATTGGTTCAGCCCCATTTAGAATACTGTGTACAGTTCTGGTCGCCACATTACCAAAAGGGTGTGGACGCTTTGGAGAGGGTGCAGAGAAGGTTTACGGGGATGTTGCCTGGTATGGAAGATGCGAGCTATGAAGAAAGCTTAAGTAGGTTAGGTTTATTTTCATTAGAAAAAAGGAGATTGAGGGGTTCCTGATTGAGCTTTACAAAATCATGAAGTTTATAGACAAGGTGGATAGAGACAAGCTTTTTTTCCCAGGGTGAAGGATTCAATAACGAGAGGTCACGCTTTCAAGGTGAGAGGTGGAAAGCTTAAGGTGGATACATGCGGCAAGTACTTCACACAGAGGGTGGTGGGCGTTTAGAACGCATTGCCAGCAGAGGTGGTAGAGGCAGGCACGGTAGATTCACTTGAGATGCATCTGGACAAATGCATAAGTAGATGGGGAACAGAGGGATACAGATTCTTAGGAATTGACAGACAGGTTTCAACAGTACATTTGGATTGGCTCAGGCTTGGAGGGCCTGAATGACCTGTCCCAGGTCTGTAAATTTTCTTTATACTTTTCTTTGAAGGAGGGCAAATGGAGGACTCGGGCAGCGAGGCAATATGGACAGTGGTTAACAAATGCTGGGGCTGTACTACGGGCCTTGAAACGCGAGCGTGAGACAGAGGTATAAATATATAAACCGATTATGGAAATATATAGGAGCAACATAGTGGTGGAAATGGGAGATTTTAATTATCCCAACAATGACTGGGAATGACTTGTGTTAGAGTTCTTGATGGAACAAAATTTGGAAGAAGCATCCAAGAGTTTTGTAAAGCAGTAAGTAAATAGTCCCACTCGGAAAGGGGTCAGACTGGAAATTAGGTTGAGGAGCAAGCCTGGCCAGGTGGTTCAAGATTCAGCTGGGGATTATTTTGGGAATTGTGATCACAGTTCCGTAACTTTTAGAATCCTCGTGCTCAAAGACGAGAGTAGTCCAAAAGGAAAAGTGCTAAACTGGGGGAAGGCCAACTCCAGCCAAATTCAGCAGGATCTGGGGGTGTGGACTGGGAGGAACTTTTCGAGTGTAAATCCACATTTGATATGTTGGAGGCTTTTCAAGAGTTTGCTGAGAGTGCAGGACACACAGGTGCCTGCGATAATGACGGATACACATGGAAAGATTAAGGAACTATGGATGACAAGTGAAATTGTAAGATTAGCTGAGAGGAAAAAGTATGTACAGCCAGAATTTCGGTGACTGAGAGCAGATGAAGCTTTGGGTGAATATCGGGAAAGTCGGACCAATCTGAAACGAAAAATTAAGAAGATTAAAACGCACTATGAAATGTCTTGTGCAAACAGGATTAAAGACAATCTCAAAGCCTTTTTCTTGCATGAAAGCGGAAAGAGGCTAACTCGAGAAAGGGTTGTGCAACTCAAGGAGAAAGGAGGGAAGTCATGCATGGAGCCAGAGAAAATGGGTGAGATTGTTATAGAACATAGAACACTGAACAATACAGCACAGAACAAGTCCTTTGGCCCACGGTGTTATGCCGAACATTTGTCCTAGCTTAAGCACCTATCCATGTACCTATGCAATTGCTGCTTAAAGGTCACCAATGATTCTGACTCTGCATCTCCCACAGGCAGCGCATTCCATGCCCCAACCACTCTCTGGGTAAAGAAACTACCCCTGACATCCCCTCTATACCTTCCACCCTTCACCTTAAATGTATGTCCCCTTGTAACAGTCTGTTGTACCCGAGGGAAAAGTCTCTGACTGTCTACTCTATCCATTCCCCTGATAATCTTATACACCTCTATCAAGTCACCCCTCATCCTTCGCCATTCCAATGAGAAAAGGCCGAGCACTCAACCTATTCTCGTACGACCTATGCTCCATTCCAGGCAACAGCCTGGTAAATCTTCTCTGCACCCTCTCCAAAACTTCCACATCTTTCCTAAAGTGAGGCGACTAGAACTGCACACAGTACTCCAAATGTGGCCTTACCAAGGTCCTATACAGCTGCAACATCACCTCACGACTCTTGAATTCAATCCCTTGGCTAATGAACGCTAATACACCATAAGCCTTCTTACAAGCTCTATCCACCTGAGTGGCAACTTTCAAAGAGCTATGAACAGAGACCCCAAGATCCATCTGCTGCTCCACCTTTCTAAGGGCCCTACCGTTAACCCTGTATTCCGCATTTTTATTTCTCCATCCAAAATGGACAACCTCACAATTGACAGGGTTGAACTCCATAGTACTTTGCCTCAGTATTCACCAAAGAGAGGGAAATGACGGATGTTGAGATTAGGGTCGGATGTTTAACTACACTCGGTAAAGTCGGCATAAATAGGGAGGAAATGGTTGGTTATCTGAATCGCATAAAAGCGAACAGGTCCGAGGACCTGATGGGATCTTGCACTAGACAATGAGGGAAGGGAGAGAGGCAAGAGCTGGGATCTTCAGAGATATCTCTGCAGAATGCTTGAACGCGGCTGAGGTCCCAAAGGACTGGTGTCATTTTGTTTAAGAAGGTTAGTAGAGATAGTCCAGGTAATTATAGACCAACGGGCCTGACGTCAGCGGCGTTGAAGCTGCTGGAGATCATACTGAGGCAAAGGAGCTATTTAGATGTGCGAGAAAATGGGCTTATTAGTAACCAGCAGCATAGTTTTGTGGAGGGAAAGTAATGTCTAACACACCTAATAGAATTACTTGTGGAATTGATAAAGTTGACTGATGAGGGAAGGGCTGTAGTGGTGAAAAACATGAACTTTTGGAAGGCGTTTGATCAGTTTCCCCATTACAGTCTGGTGGAGAAAGTGAAGTTGCATGGGGTACAGGGTGTACTAGCTATATGGATAGCGAACTGGCTGTGAAGCAGAAGACATCGAGTAGTCGGGACAGGAGTTGCTGTGAAGAGTGGATTTCCACGGGGATGCGTCTTGTGACCACTGTTGTTTGTGATATACATAAATGACCTGCAGGAAGGGAGAGGTGTTTCGATGAGCAAGTTTGAAGATGACTCTCAGATTGATGGAGGAGCAGATAGTGAAGGGGTCTGTCAGAGTTTTCAGCAGAACATGGACACACTGCAGAGTTTGGAGGAGAAATGACAGGTGGAGTTCAATCCGGGTGAAGTATCATGGAATATTTTGCAAGTTCCAATTCAGGAACGAATAATACGGTAAATGGAAATGCCCTGAAGAAAATTGATGACCAGAGAGATTTGCGTGATCCATTCCATTGTAGCCTGAATATGGCAAAGCAGGTCGACAGAGAAGTCAAGAAGACAGAGGACATGCTTTCCTTCATCGGACAGGGTATTGTGTACAAGAGTTGACAGGTCATGTTGCAATTGTACAGGACTTCGGTTCGGCCACATTTGGTTCAGTTCTGGTACGGTTCTGGTCGCCACATTATCAAAAGGACGTGGATGCTTTGGTGAGTGTGCAGAGGAAGTTCACCAGGATATTGCCTGATATGGAGGGCGCAAGCTGTGAAGAGAGATAGAGTAGGTTGGAAATACTTTCCTTCGAAAGACAAAAGTTGAGGGGGAATTGATTGAGGTTAACAAAATATTGAGAGATACACACGTGGTGAATATCAGGAACGTTTTTCTTTCACAGACTGGGGAATTCGGTACGAAGGATCACGAGGTCAACCTGAGATGGGAAAGGTTGAAGGGAGATATTATGGAAAATGCTTTCCACAGAATGTGGTGGGTGCCTCGGACACTTTTCCAGTGGGTATGGGAGAAGCAGGCATGATAGCATCATTTAAGATGTATCTCGACAGATATATGAATGGGCATGGAGCAAAGGGATACAGATAATTAGAAAATAGGTTAGATAGGGACTCTGGATCAGCGCGGGCTTGGACGGCCAAAACGCCTGTTCTTGTACAGTTTATTTTTTCGTATTTTGTTCATTGTTCTTTGCTATTCATTTACATCCATTACATTTGCAGAGCTAAATAAGAACAGTGTGAAAATGCATTGATCTAAACTCTGTAGACAGTCAAATGTGGATACAATGAATAACGAAATCGGTGAATGCAGGCAGTGTGTCCAAAATGTCAGTCTGACCCCCCCACCCCCACCCCTCAAACATGTATCATTTTTCGAACCTGCTGTGCAGTTTCCCTGATGTCTTCTCTTATTCACAGTCCACTTAGAGGCAGAATCCTTCCCAATCGAGGTATTACTCTCACAGGGAACGCCACAGGATCTTTGTAAAAACAGCAGAGATGAAACGGTGACAGCTGAATCATCTAACCGGCACGGGAGTGGGTAAAACAGTAATAATTTCTGAAGAAGGGAGACAGGACTTGAAGCATGAAGAATACAATCCCTACAGTGTGGAAACAGGACCTTTGACCCACTAGTCCAAACCGACACTCTGAAGAGTAACTCACCCAGACCTATTCCCCTACTATTCTGCATTTACCCCAGACTCATGCACCTAACCGACACACCCCTGAAAACAGTGGTTAATTTAGAATAGCCAGTTCACCTATTCTGTGCATCATTCGACTGTGCGATTAAACCGGAGCACTCAGGTGAAACCCAGGCAGACACGGGGTGAATGTGCAAACTCCACACAGACAGTTGCATGAGGGAGCAATCAAACCCGAGTCCCTGGTGGCGTGAGGAAACAGTGCTAACCACAGAGCCAGTATGCCATTAACTCAGCTCCCCTCTTTCCAGATTCCATCAGACCTGGCGAGTTTCTCCAGCCGTTTCGGCTTTCGGTTCAGACGCCCAGCAGTTCATCACGTATATTTTAATTATCGTAGTTATTCATCTGGACAAATGGAGGCAGGGAGGTGGGAAACACAGAAAGAGAAGGGACGGGGGAGATATTCATTGGAAAGAAAAGTATTCAATTTCAAAATTGCACATGAATCCTTTAGAGATTCTAATAATCGGAGGTGACATAGAGTAGGTGATCTTGCAGCAAGCATAGGTACGTGGTACTTCAGTGTTGTGGCTATTTCGGAGACATGGATAGAGCAGGGTGAGGAATGGATGTTGCAGGTTCCAGGGTTTAGATCTTTCATTCAGAACAGGCAAGGCGGTAAAAGAGGAGGAGGCGTGACCTTGTTAGTCAAGCGGTGGCAGAGAGAACGTTTGATGAGGACTCGTCCACTGAGGTAATGTGGGTTGAGGTTAGAACTAGGAAAGGAGAGGTCACACTGCTTGGAGCTTTTTATATGCCTCCGTAGAATTCTAGAGAGGTGGAAGAGAGGATTAGCAAAATTACTCTGGGCAGGAGTGGGAGAAAAAAAGTGGTCATTACGGGGACTGTAACTTCCCCAGCATTGACTGGAAATGCTATAACTCTCATAAGTCGGATGGATCAGTTTTTATTCAATGTGTGCAGGAGGGTTTCCTGACATAGTATGTCGAAGGGCCGACAAGAGGGGAGGCCACACTGGATCTTGTTCTTGGTAATGAACCAGGCCAGGTGTTTGATTTAGTTGTAGGTGAGCACTTTGTAGTGACTATAATTCATTACGTTTATTTTAGCAATGGAAAGAGATAGGTACATGCCACAGGTCAAGAGTTATCGATGGGCAAGGGCAAATATAATGCGATTATGCAAGAATTAGGATGCATAGAATGGGGTAGCAAAATGCAGGGGATGCAGACAATGAAAATGTGGAGCTGTAGAGATTTTAGGAACAAATATTGTGTGATGGGTATGAACTTGTCAGGCAGGAAGGAAGTGATAAGGTCAAGGAACCGTGGTTTACGACAGAAATTGCATCTCTTGTTCACAAGGAGAAGGAGGCTTATGTGTTGATGAGGCATGATCGTTCAGATGAGGCGATGGAGAGTTACAGATCAGCGAGGAATGGTTTAAAGAGAGTGTTAAGAAGAGCAAAGAAAGGACACAAGCTGTCTTTAGCAAATAGAACAAAGGAGAATCCTAAAGCTTTCTATAGGAATGTGAGGAATAAATGGATGACTCGGGTAGAAAGGAGGCCAGTCAAAGAGAAAAGGGCGAAGTTTAGTGGGAACCCTGTGGAGATCGGAGAGATGGTAAATGAACATTCCTCATCGGTTTTCACTCAGGAAAAGGAGAACATTGCAGAGAATATTGAGGTATGAGATATTAGACTAGAAAGGATCGAGGTTAGTTACGAACATGTGTCATCAATTCTAGAAGGAATGGAAGTAGACACTTCCCCTGGGTCAGATGGCATTTATCCGAGGATTCTCTGGGAAGCTCGAGAGGAGGTAGCAGAGCCTTTGACTTGGATATCTGAGTCGTCAATTTCTGCAGATGTAGTACCAGAGGGACCTTATAGAGGTTTACAAAATTGTGAGGGGCATGGATAGGATAAATAGACAAAGTCTTTTCCCTGTGATTGGGGAATCCAGAACTCGAGGGCATAGGTTTAGGGTGGGAGGGAAAAGATTTAAAAGAGACGTAAGGGGCAACTTTTTCACGCAGAGGGTGGTACGTGTACGGAATGAGCAGCCAGAGGATGTGGTGGTACAACTGCAACATTTGTGAGGTATTTGGATGGGTATATGAATAGGAAGGGTTTGGAGGAATATGGGCTGGTGCCTGCAGGTGGGACTAGATTGGGTTGGGACATCTGGTCGGCGTGGACAGGTTGGACCAAAGGGTCTGTTTCAATGCTGTAGATCTCTATGACTCTTTGACTCTATGACTGGAGGATTGTAAATATTGTGCCATTGTTCAAGAAGGGCAGTAGAGATGACCCAGGTCTTATAGACCATTGAGCCTTAATTCATTTGGAGGAAAGGTTTTGGAAAGGATTGTAAAAGATACGATTTATAATCATCTAGCAAGAAACACTTTAATTTCAGGTAGTCAACATCGTTTCCTCAAGGGCAGATCGTGTCTCACAAACCTCATTGAGTTTTTTGAGAAGGTGACCAAGCATGTAGATGAGGGTAGGGCTGTTCACGTGGTATATATGGGCTTCAGTAACGCCTGTGATAAGGTTCCACATGGCAGGCTGTTAGAGAAAATACAGAGGCATGGAATTGAGGGTGGTTTAGCAGTTTGGTTTAGAAACTGGCTTTCTCAAAGAAGGCAGCGAGTGGTGGTTGATGGAAAATATTCAGCCTGGAGTCCGGTTACTAGTGGTGTGCCACAAGGATCTGTTTTGGGACCACTGCTGTTTGTCATTTTTATAAATGACTTAGATGCAGACATAGGTGGATGGATTAGTAAATTTGAAGACGACTCTAAATTCGGTGGAGTAGTGCAATGTTTGGAAGGGGGACATAGATAAACCGCAGGATTGGGCTGAGAGGTGGCAAATGGAGTTCAGTGCAGCTAAATGTAGGTGATGCACTTTGGGAGGTAAAACAGGAAGGCAGAGTACTGGGCCAATGGAAAGATTCTCGGTCGTGTGGATGTTCAGATGGATCTTGTCGCCCATGTACATAGATTCCTGAAAGTTGCCATCCAGATGGATAGTGCTGTTAAGAAGGTATACGGTGTGCAAGGTTTCATTTACTGAGGGACTGAGTTCTGGAGCCGCAATATCATGTTGCAAGTTTACAAAACGCTGGTGCGGCCACACTTTGAATATTGTGCGCAGTGCTGATACCCATATTTCAGGGAGGATGTGGAAGCATTGGAAAAGTTTCAGAGGAGATTTATAAGGATGTTGCCTGGTCTGGAGGGAAGGTCTTATGAAGAAAGGCTGAAAGACTTGCGTCTGTTGTCATGAAATAACAAGGCTAAGAGGGGATTTGATAGAGACATACAAGATGATCATAGGATTAGATAGCGTATACAGAGAACGTTTTTTTCCGAGGATGATGACGGCAGCTGTACGAGCGGCCATAATTACAAATTGAGAGGTGACAGATTTAAGACAGATTTCAGAGGCTGGTTCTTTACTCAGAAAGTGGTACTGGCGTGGAACTCCTTACCTGCTAATGTATTCAACTTAGTCACATTATGGAAATTTAAACAATCGTTATATAAGCAAGAGGATGATTTTGCAATCGTGTAGGGGGATAAGCTGAGAATAGTTCACAGGTCGGCACAACATCGAGGGCTGAAGGGCCTGTTCTGCGCTGTATTGTTCTATGTTCTAAATATAAAAGCTCCAAATGGGACATGGCAGCGTGAACATTGATGTGATCTTCGCTCATTCTAACATCGAGCTTAAAGCAGGTGACTAAATCATTATAAAATGAGACGTTCAAGAGCAGGATCCAGCAAATTCGAAAGATGGGATGCAAGCTCGATGAAAAGATACAATCCAGGGCTTCTGTCACAAATAGCACGAGTATCAAGCGATCGACAGAACTGAGTCATTCCCACAGTAACAGGTGAGATAGAGCATCGGCCATTCTGCGAACATTCAGTTGTAGCTCATAGAACAGAGTCCAAGTTTGGTGAAAACCCCCATCTTATGCAGACGTTAACAGGGTCGAAGAATCAATATGTAGAATTCATAACCTTTTTTCTTCAGCCAGACATGGCTAATGCCTTTTCAGGTTTGGCCTCTATTGAGACAACATTTGTACGTCTGAAACCTATTCCAACTTTAGGAATAATGTTATGGGCTGAAGGAATTAGCTGCACCATTTGTGATACTGATCCAGACCAACAACATTTATGTTCCAGTCTTATTTCATCCTGTCATTCTTCTTTCGATTATCAGCAAAGTGTTGTCACATCGCCTTCATTGAAATGTTCAATGATGCTCTGTGAGTGTTCCCCGCAGCCATTGACGCAGAGGGTATCAGAACAAACCTTGGAGAAGCTCAGCAGGTCTGGCAGCATCTGTGGAAAGAGAGAGAGAGAGAGAGAACCAGAGTTCACATTTCATTTTAGTCTTGTGCTGAAACTTGTACTGTGACCACACCTAGCACCCCATTCCCGGTTCTGGACCCCTTTGGTTATCTGGAACATTCTTACCTGACACCTGTTATAAGTCTATTATGGCTGTTCTTCAGGAGAGTAGGAGGGTGAAAATGTTGAACCCAGTATCACTTAAATGTGGAAAAGCACTCCGACTTTAAAGGTAATCTGTGCAAGGAAATCAAACGTACACAACACTGAGTGATGCCACACATGTCATCTCAAAGAAGTGCCTCTTTATTCTGGGCCTCTGCTCATCTGTCTGCTTTCAAACGTAATGTGTACTTCTCAACTGCTGGTTAATTTGTACATTTTCTTTTCTTTTCTTGCAGTTAACATACTGGCTACTGCAATCCTTTCTCAGGCTAAGTGTGGTCTATCAAAATGCATCGGTCGATATCTGATCTACATGTCAGTAGCGGATCTACTGGTCAACATCCTTGACCTGACACTGAAGCATATTCCAATTGTATATAAATCAACATTTCTGTTTGTAAAGTCCATACCTGTGTGCAACATTCATGCTGTTCTTGTCCATGCAGCCACGGACTGTTCTGTCTGGTTCACTGTTGCTTTCACGTTTGATCGATTTGTGGCCATCTGTTGCCAGAAAGTGAAACGTAAATATTGCACTGTGAAAACTGCATCTGTCATTTTGGGAATAGTGACAGTACTGAGCTGTTTAAAGAATATTTTTTGGTATTTTATGCTAACAAGTCAGTATCTGCTCAAGAACCTCCCTTGGTTTTGTAAGGAAAGATCAGGTGTTGAACAGTCTTATTTCTGGGGAACATTTGAAATCATGCATCATCTTCTAACCCCATGTTTGGCAATTCTTTTGACTGTACTGTTCAATGCTGTTTGTGTCAGGCGTATCCTAATGGCCGACAGAGCCCGCAACAGACTCAAAACTCTCAGCAGAGGGGAAAATGCCACAGACCCAAAAATGGAGAGTCGAAGTAAATCCATAATCTTGTTGTTTCTCATTTCAGCCAATTTTGTACTGTCATGGGCAGCCTTTATGCTCCATTCAATATGGAAATGGGTGTGGCGATTGGGACTGAAGACAATCTATCTCCATTATTTTGTGGCAGAAATTGGATATATCTGCCAACTCACCAGTTACTGTACAAATATTTGTATTTATACCGTGACATTGAGCAAATTCAGGGATCAGATGAAAACTGTGTTCAAGTATCCAATTTCACTCTCAATAAAATTGCTTAAAAAATAAAGTAGAGTTTAAAAAAATAAAGCAAAACCAATTCAGGATCAGTGCTTTTCACTTTCGCTTCGAGTCAGAAGAGAGGCCGCAGATAATCAGTACAGGCACTTCGGCGTGTGAGAAGCATGCACAGTGATGTTATTAAGTTGAAGGCCTGTCCTGTACCTTTAAGGGAGAGTGAAAGTTGAAAAGCTGGCAAACACCTGTCATGTGCCTGACGGTATGAACAAAGTGGAGAAAGTGAGGACTGCAGATGCTGGAGATCAGAGCTGAAAATGTGTTGCTGGAAAAGCGCAGCAGGTCAGGCAGCATCCAAACAACAGGAGAATCTACGTTTCGGGCATCAGCCCTTCTTCAGGAATGGCTGATGCCCGAAACGTCGATTCTCCTGTTCCTTGGATGCTGCCTGACCTGCTGCGCTTTTCCAGCAACACATTTTCAGGTATGAACAAAGTGCCCTGGACAATTTGAAGATGTAAACTTCAAGGTTTAACTCAGATCCTGAGTTGTTTTCACCATAATTCGAATTCAACAAATTGGTTTTTATTTATGCCCCAAGAACTAAGAAATATCGAATTGAAATGTTATTGTTTTGACAGCATCTTAACAATGAGATGATCCTGGTTTTGGGGTACACAGAGCATACAGTTTGGATAGTTAGCCAAAGAGCGAACCCTTCTCTGGAAATAGTATCTTTCTCATATGAAACTTCTCTGCAGCAGAAGACCGAAAAGACCCATGTGAAATCTACAAACACAAGAAGGTTGACACCCAAAGGCGAGAAATGAGTTTCAAAATTGGTTTGCGTTAAAGTTAATAGGCACTTTAACAGTTTGGCATATTCTAATAAAGTGGGAGAAAGACGACAAAAGTTTAGGAGAAAGGAAGCTTCGTGTTGCGATTAATTGTTGTTTAATGCTTTCTTTTCGAGTGAGAGAATAAAACTGTTACCTTTTTCTATAAATACAGAAATTTTGCTTGTACTCTGTCACTCATTCTTCAGTAGATTATGAGGCGAGGTGAGATTTTCTGGTTGTTTGGTTTAATTAGTTTAATTGCTTTTAATTTCGGTTATTTGTAGCTGATTAAATTAAATGCGGGAGAAATCGCTCTTAACATTGCTGAAGAATTTCTCGTGTTTGAAGATGATTCCCAAATTTGCCAAGAATGTTTATAAACAAAAGAAAAGACCGTAAGTTTAGAATTAGGAATGAGGTTAGAAATGTGTTTAACCAAGGAAAAAAATTAAAGCTGAAATTGAAAGGGCATTACTCAAACACTTCACAATGTCATAGCAACAAACAAATGGATTTAGAAGATAAGTAAATGGAGAGAGAAAGCAAAATGGAGAGAGAAGAAAGAGAAAGAGAGGCAAATGAAATAGCGAGAGATTAAAAAAGAAAGAGAGCGAATGTTATTAGCTGAGCAAAAGAGGGAGAAGAAATAGAGAGAGCAAAAGAGAAAAGGAGAAATGTAGAGAAGCATTCGACCTCAGAAGTGCGACTTAGGAAAGTCAAGTTAACAGGATGGAAGTTAGGACAGATAGTGGTGATATATACAGTATGTTAAAACACTGCCACATTTCAATGAGAAAGATGACGAAGACTACTTTATTTGATTTGAAACGTTAGCGAGGAAGATGGAGCAGTCAGAAGACTTGTGGGTAATTCTAATTCAGACTAAACAGATAGGCACAGCTGGTAAGGTATTTGTAGCGCTGTCAGATCAGGACTTAAGAGAATATGAAGTCAAACAGGCCATTTTGAGTGCTTATGAATTAGAACCAGAAGCGCGAGCGTTTCAGAAACATACAGAAGGAACCAGGTCAGAATTAAGTTGAGTTTGAAAGAATTAAACATCGTCATTTTGATAGGTGGGTGCTTTGGCCTTTAAAATAGATTAAACATGTAAGGCTCTAAACGAGATTATTGTGCTGGAGGATTTTAAATTCTCACTTCCCGAGTTGATACGAATTTACGTGGACATACAGGAAGCGCAGGAAGTGAAAACAGCAGCAGTGATTGCAGGCATACATTGCTGCATAAGGGAAAGATTAGTTTGTGGCAGGAATTTCATCCTGTGAGGGATAAAAATCGAGAGAACTGGAGATCCTACACTACAAAATAAAGAGCAGAGAACCCTGGTAATTGTTTACCACAGGTGATAAAAGAAACCCAAGAGGTTGGAAAGGAGGTGAAAGTACTCAGGCATTTCCACTGTTGTAAATTGGGGCACGTAAAGTCACAGTGCTGGTCGTTAAATAAAGGCACTTTGTGCAAAGATGTAGGCAAGGAGGCTAAGCCTTCTGAAAGTAGCAAAAGAATCCACAAGAAAAGTCGAAGACTGCAGGTGAGTGCAACAAATGGACAATGACTAGTTGCGAAGTTAATACGAAGTCGGAAGAGTTTACTTAATCTCTGTCAATAATTCGCCTTTTTGGGGAAAGATTACTTACTCAAAACTGGGGGAGAAGGGATGAAAGGTATACGTTTGAGACATAAAAGATCTAACCGGTCTCGAATAAGAACAGCAGAACCTTTTTGCACTCTTTTTGATTTGTTATCCGAGACAGTGGTAATTTGTGGACAGAAATTCAGCGTTTCACCTCCGTAATATCAGGTTGAAATGTCAATTAAAGACTGGGAAAGTAACAGTGGTAGTGATTGACAGAGATTAGTTTGTTCTTCAGAACAATATATAGAATCAAGGTGGGATTGATGTGGAGAACTGAGGAGGGAAAAGTAAAAATAGCCTGTCATTGTCCAGGACATGGTTCATAACAAGATCCCTCTATAATAAGTCACAACACGAAGCAAAAAGTAATGCAAAAGATGAAGGGGTTGAGATTCATTTAGCGGACACCATATATGACATGATGATGCAAGAAAAGCTTCCATTGACAGATGGTCAGACAGAAGTGTTTAGTCCTGAAAGCATAATGGATTTCCAACAGAAAGACGAGGCAACATCAAATCCCTATGCTGACGCAAATTCAGAATAGGAGGCAGAGAATATTCCTGAGTGTTATTAACTTAAAGATTGAATCCAAAGACGAAAATAGAGACCACGGCAGATTAATGCAGAGGAAAAACGGACAGTAGTGCAACAGACTGAATGCCAGTAGCGGACAGAGAGTAAGTGCTAATTGTCGCACATGAACTTCTATCAGGAGGCCACCTAGGTGTACGAAGGAGTCAGGCTAATGACCAACAGCATTGCAGTTGGCCTGAAAAGAACAAGGATGTGATTAACAATTTTTGTACGTGTTGTAAATGTCAAATGATAGGTAAGACACAGTAGTAATAAAATCAGCACCTTTTATTGATTGCGTAGGTCCCCTTCCCGTCATCAAACGTGGGAACCGTTACTTGCTAATCATAATGGATGTATCTACCAGATTTCTGAAGGCAATTCCATTATGGAATACTGAGGCAAAAAGTCTGGTGGAGGTGTTCGTAGCTTTCTTCACGCTGTGCGGGCGACCCAGATATGTTAAATCACACCAAGGCTGATTACTGCTAGGCTCATGAAGGAAATCATGCATTTCTTAGGTATTTTAAGTATTTTAAACCAACTGCGTATTGTCCTGAGTCCCAGGGAACTTTCGAAACGTGGCATCAGGCCCTGAAGACCATGTTAAGAGTGTACTGTCAGGGTTACCTGAAGGGTTGCGATAAACTTATCCCATTTGTGTTGCTTGCCGTTGGAAATGCCCCAGAATAGATCTACTCAATTCACTCCATTTGGGGTGATATTCGAACATGAAGTTAGAAGCCCTTTGAAATGAATTAAATTGAAATTCATAGGACTAAATTGGGAGATCTCATGCTTGGATTATGTATCAGAGATGAGGGAGAGATTAAATCGAATAAGTGAGAGAGCTGAACAGTATCTCAAGAGGGAACAACATAGAATGAAGCAGGTGGCAGATAAAAACGCGGACATTCGGACGCTTTGCCGTAGGCATGACATATCAGTATTGTTACCAGATGTAAGCGATCCTTTCAAAGTCAGGTTCAGAAGTCCCTATGAAATTGAGAAAAAGTGGAGTCAGGTTAGCTATCTGGCAAAGACACCAGATGGAAAATAAAAATTATAAAGACATGCCATGTGAATATTTTGAATCATTATTATAATAGAGAAAAGGAGATGGAGAAACAGGTATGAGTTACTGCCCCACAGAGTTGATGAAACAAAGCGAGAAGTTGATATGCCTCAAAATACGTTCAACAATGATGAAGTCCTTGGGGAGTAGTGTGGTTTCTGGAGCAAAGAACGCAGCTGAAAGGGTGGTTACATCACAATGAGGACATATGCAGGAATATGATTCTATTGTGCATGAGGTACACGTAGGGAATGCAGTTCCAATACAACAACACGACTCCAGTCTTAATCATTTCAAAGACATAGAGGAAGTTGGTGTGATGCCCAACGAATATATGATTGACCCGAATCAGAGCGTGTGGAGTTCATCGATCATGTCAGTTCCCAAAATTGATGCGACTCAATGATTTTGTGATGATTATCGGAAGATCAATGCCAGATAAAAATCGAACTCATAATCAATATCCAGGTTGGAAGAGTGTGTTGAGAATATTGGACAAACCAGTTTCATAACAATGTTGGAGTTAATATGTAGTTATTGGCAGAAACCTTAATTGGGGAAAGCGAAAGACGTTTCTGTATTTATAGCCCCGAATTGGTTTCATCAAGATTATATGGTACAGGTGAACATTTCTCATCATTTTCTCACTCAGGAAACAGAAAATATTGTAAAGGAGAATAATGAGGTATGAGATATTAGACTAGAAAGGATCGAGGTCAATTACGACAGGTGCATCAATTCTAGAAGGAGTGAAGGTAGACAAGTCCCCTAGGCCGGATGGAATCTATCTGAGGATATTCTGGGAAACTAGAGACGAGATAGCAGAGCCTTTGGCTTTGATATTTCAGTCATCGTTGTCCACAGGTTTAGTACCAAATGTTGTGCCCTTGTTCAAGAAGGGCAGTAGCGATGACCGAGGTAATTTTAAACCAGTGAGCCTTACTTCTGTTGTAGGAAAGATGTTGCAAAGGATTATAAAAAATTAGATTCATAATTATCTAGCAAGCATCACTTTGATTTCAGATAGTCAAATAGTTTTGTCAAGTGCAGGTCGTGTCTCACAAACCTCATTGAGTTTTTTGAGAAGGTCACCAAGCATGCAGATGAGGGTAGGGCAATTCACGTGGTATACATGGGTTTCAGTGAAGCCTTTGATAAAGTTCCACATGGTAGGTTGTTGGAGGAAATGCAGAGGCATGTGAATGACGATAATTTAGCAGTTCGGATTAAAAACTAAGCTTTCTGAAAGAAAACAGCGATGGATAGTTGATGGAAAATATTCACCCGAGAGTCGGGTTACAAGTGGTGTGGCACAACACACCCAACACTACGGGCAAATTAGCATGGCCTGCACATTTTTGGACTGTGGAAGGAAACCGGAGCACTCGGCGGAAACCCATGCAGACACGGGGAAAACGTGCAAACTCCACACAGTCAGTCGCCTGAGGTGGGAATTGAACCCCGGTCTCTGGCGCTGTGAGGCAGCAGTGTTAACCACTGTGCCACCGTGTCGCCCACAACACGGGACCACTACTGTCTGTTATTTTTGTAAATGACTCAGACGTAGGCATAGGTAGATGCATCAGTAAATTTGCAGATGACACTAAAATCGGTGGAATACTGAAGAGTTTGGAAGAATGTTACTGATTGCAGGCGGATTTAGATAAACTACAGGATCGGCCAGAGAGGTGGCAAATGGAGTTGAGTGCAGCTAAATGTGCAGTGATGCACTTTGACAAGAATAACAGGAAGACAGAGTACTGGGTCAATAGAATGATTCTTGGTAGTGTGGATACGCAGAATGATCTTGAAGTCTATGCACATAGATCCCTGAAAATTGCGACCCAAGTTGATGGAACTATTACGAAGCCATACGGTGTGTGAGGTTGCATTTGGTGGAGGGATTGAGTTCTGGGGCCGCAATATTATGCTGCACATATACAAATCTCTAGTGCGGCCACACTTGGAATATTGTGTGCAGTTCTGGCTGCCATACTTCAGGAAGGATGTGGAAACATTGAGAAAGGTGCAGAGGAGATTCACGAAGATGTTTCCTTGTCTGGAGGAAAGGTCATACGAGGAAAGGCTGAGAGACGTGGGTCTGTTCTCATTGCAAAGAAGAAGGTCAAGAGGGGATTTGATAGAGACGTACAAGATGATCAGAGGATTAGATAAGGTAGACAGTGAAAGTCTGTTTCCTCGGATGATGAGGGGACATAAGTACAAATTGAGGGGTGATCGATTTCAGACAGTGGTCAGACGCAAGTTCTTTACTCAGAGAGTGTTAATGGCGTGGAATGCCCTCCATGCCAATGTAGTTAACTCAGCCACATTAGGGAGTTTTAAATAATCTTTGGATGAATACACGGATGATGGTTGGATAGTGTAGGGTGACGAGCTGAGAATAGTTCATGGGTCGACGCAATATCGAGGGCCGAAGGGCCTGCTCTGTGCTGTATTGTTCTATGATCTATGTTCCATGTTCTATGTTCTAAAATAAATGAGAACCCTAAAGCTTTCCACAGATATTTGAGGAATAAAAGGATGACTAGGGTAGGAATAGGGCCAGTCAAAGACAGCAGTGGGAAGTAGTGTGTGGACCCTGTAGAGATCGGAGAGGTGCGAAACGAATATTTGTCATCTGTTTTCACTCCGGAAAAGGAGAATTTTGTAGAGGAGAAGACTAATATACAGGCTATTTGACTAAAAATGATTGAAGTCAGTAAGGAGGAGGCGTTATCAATTCTAGAAGGTGTGAAAATAGATAAGTTGACTGGGCTAGATGGGGTTCATCCACGGATTCTCTGGGAAGCTAGGGAGGAGATGGCAGAGACATTGACCTTGATCTTTGAGTCGACATTGTCTACAGATTTAGTACCAGAGGCTTGGATGATTTCAAATGCTGTGCGCTTGTTCAAAAAGGTCAGTAGCGATGATCCAGGTTATAAAAACTCTTTGAGTCTTCAGTGTTTCGCAAGAAAAGATTTGGAAAGGATACTAAGAGATACGATTTACAATCATCTATCAAGCAACAATTTGATTGGAGATAGTCAACATGGTTTCGTCAGGAGCAGGTTGTGTCTCACAAATCGCATTGAGTATTTTTAGAAGGTGACCAAGCATGTGGATGGCTTTGGGCAGTTGTCGTGGTGTACATAAATTTCAGGGAAGCATTTGCAAGGTACCACATGGTAGTCCTTTGGAGAAAATGTGGAGGCATGGGAGTGAAGGTGATTTAGCTGCTTGGATTAGAAACTGGCTTTCTATAAGAAGGAAGCAAGTGATGGTTGATAGAAAATATTCAGCTTCGAGTCCGGTAACTAGAGGTGTGCAACAAAGATCTGTTTTGGGAACACTGCTCTCTATCATTTTTATAAATGACTTGAATGCAGGCACAGGTTGATGGGTTAGTAAGTTTGCAGGTGATACTAAAGTCGGTGGAGTGGTGGACAGTTTGGAAAAATTTTGCAGGTTGCAGGGGGACTTGGCTCAGCTGCAGAATTGGGTTGAGAGGTGGCAACTTTGGGAAAAATAACAGGAAGGCAGAATACTTATCCAATGAAAAGAAACTTGATGATGTGGATGTGCAGAGTGATCTTGGTGTCCATGTGCATAGATCCCTGAAAGTTGCCAACCAAGCTGATAGTGCTGTTAAGAAGGCATTCTGTGCATTCGGTTTTATTGGTAGAGGGATTGAGTTCCAGAGCTGTGATGTCATGCTGCAACTGGACAAAACGCAACTCCGAACTCACTTGGGATATTGTGTACAGTTCTGGTCACACCTTTACAGGAAGGATGTGGAAGCATTGGAATAGCTGCAGAGGAGATTAATCAGGATGTTGCCTGGTCTGGAGGAAAGGTGTTAAGGGAAAAGTCTGAGGAATTGTTACAGTTCTCATTGGAGAGAAGGAGGCCAAGAGAGGATTTATTAGACACATACAAGATGATCAGAAGATTAGAAAGGGTCGACACTGAGAGATTTTTTGCCTAGAATGACGATGTCGGCTTGTACAAGGGGGCACAGCTGCAAATTGAGGCGTGATAGACATAAGACAGATGTCAGATGCAGGTCCTTTACTCAGAGTGGTACGGGCGTGAAATACTCTGTCTGTAAATGTAGTTATCTCAGTCAAATTTGGGTCATTTAAGCAGTCCTTGAATGATGGTGGGATAGTGTCAGGGGATGAACAGTTAACACAAGTTGACAGGTCGACACAACATACAGGGTCGATGGGCTTGTTCTGCGCTGAAAAGTTCTATGTTCTATGTTTTATGTTTCAACTGTCTGTGTGCATAGCGGTTTTTGAGAAGATTTGTAGGTCAGTTTGAGGTTCTGGATGTAGGTTTGCTTGCTGAGCAAGAAGGTTCATTTCCAGACGTTCCGTCACCCTACTAGGTAACATCTTCAGTGAGCCACCGTGCGAAGCATTGCTGCTGATTTCTGCTTTCTATTTATATGTTTGTATTTTTATATGTTGGTGATACCATTACCTGTGTTGATGTCATTTCCTATGTTGATGCTATTTCCTGTTATTTTTCGCAGGTGTGGTAGATGTGGTCTAACTCAATGTGTTTGTTGATAGAGTTCCAGTTAGAATGCCATGCTTCTAGGGATTCTCGCGCATGTCTCTGCTTGGTTTGTCCGAGGATGGATGTGTTGACCCAGTCGAAGTGGTGGCCTTCCTTACCGGTATGTAAGGATACTAGTGAGAGAGGGTCATGTCGTTTTGTGGCCATTTAATATTCATCTGTCCTGGTGGTTAGTTTCTGTCTGTTTGTCCAAAGTAGTGTCTGTTACGGTCCTTGCATGGTATTTTGTCAGTGACATTAGTTTTGCTTGTTGTCTGTATCGGTGTTTTCAAGTTCATGAACTGGTGCTTTAGTGTGTTGGTGGGTTTGTGGGCCACCATGACGCCAAGATGTCTGAGGAGCGTGGCAGTCCTTCGCGAGATGTCTTTGATGAAGGGGAGAGTGACTAGCGTTTCTGCACGTTGTTTGTCTGCTTGCTTGGGTTTGTTGCTGAGAAATTGCCGGACAGTATTCATTGGGTACACATTCTTTTTGAATACACTGTATAGGTGATTTTCCTCTGAACTGCGTAGTTCCTCTGTGTTGCAGTGAGTAGGGGCTCGTTGAAATAATGTTCTGATGCAGCTTCATTTGTGGATGTTGGAACGATTGCTTCTGCAGTTCAATGATTGATCCGTATGTGTTGATTTCCAGTCGACGCAGGTTTGAAGTTCCCCATCAACTGATCGCACTGTTGTGGCATCTATGACTGGCAGTTTGTTGCTGTTTTCCATGTCTTTAGTGACTTTTATGACAGCAAGGATATTAGTGATGGTCTTAAAGGCATCATCCAATTTTTATTGTTTAGTGATGGTAAAAAATGTCATCCATGTAGGTTTGGTTAGATGGTTGGCAGACATGTTTGTTTGAGTCTCTTCATTACAGCCCCTGCGACGAACCCTGATTTCAGAGATTCCATGGGTGTTCCCCTGGTTTTTCTATAGGTTTTGTTTTTGAAGGTGAAGTGTGTGGTAATGCATAGGTCCACTAGCTTGACGATACTGTCATTGCTGATGAAGTTAGTGGTGGTTGGTGTATGTGGCTTTGAGTCTTCTAATAGTGTAGTAAGTGTTTCCTTGGCCGGGTTAATATTGATTGATGTAAACAGGGCTGTTACATCAAAGAGACCATTATTTCATCCTCTTCTATCTTAGCGTCTTTGATTGTCTTCAGGAACTCTTGGGTGTTGTGGATGGAGTGGCGTGAGACTTCTACTCAGTGTTTTAGTCTTTGGTGAAGCTCCTTGGCCAATCTGTAAGTTGGTGTTTCCAGGTAGGAGACTATGGATATGACGGGGGAGTCTTAGTTTGTGAAGTCTGTGTAATCCATAGAACCGTGGTGAGTTGGATCCATCTGGTTCATTTTTTTGGAAGTTGGTCTTATTTATTTCTCGACACCTCTGAGGTTTTTTTTAGTAGGGATGTGATTCGGTTTACTAGTTGTGGGGTAGGGTCTATCGCCACTTGTTGGTAAGTGTTGGTATCTGTAAGTAGTGCAATCGCTTTTTCAATGTAGTATCTTCGATTTAGAATGACTGTCAAGCGTCCTTTTTCGGCAGGTAGGATAACAATTTTATTTCACCTTCTTTCAATCTTTCCAGTGATTTCCTTTCTTGTGTATTGAGTGTATTTCATTCCTTTTTTCTGCTCAATCTTTTCTGCTACAGTGTATTCAAAACGTATTGCTACCTAATGAATACAGTCAGCCGATTTCCCAGCAACAAACCCAAATAAGCAGAAAAAACACATTCAGAGACCCTAACCTCTCTCCTCTCCATGACAGACATCTTGGAAATGACTGCCAGACTACTCAGACGTCTTGGCATCATGGTGGCCCACAAACCCACCAACACACTAAAACAGCAGCTAATGAACTTGAAAGAACCTATACAGATAACAAGCAAAACTAGTGTCATTTACAAAATACAGTGCAAGGACTGTAACAAACACTACACTGGACAAACAGGTAGAAAGCTAGCCAACAGGACACATGAACATCAACTAGCCACAAAATGACATGATCCTCTCTCACTATTATCCTTACATACAGATAAGGAAGGCCACCACTTCGACTGGGTCAACACATTCATTCTAGGACAAGCCAAACAGAAACATGCACGAGAATCCCTAGAAGCATGGCATTCCAACCGGAACTGTAACAACAAACACATTGAGTCGGACTCCATCTACCACTCCCTGAGAAAAACACCAGGAATTACCTTCACCACAGGAAATGACATCACCACCGCAAAGATAGCCAAACATATAAATAGGAAGCAGGAATCAGCAGCAGGGCTTCACGTGAGGCCCACTGAAGATGTTGCTTAGAAGGGTGAAGAAACATTTGGAAATGAACCTTGCAGCTCAGCGAGCAAACCTACATTCTGTTGCTGTGCAGTTTGCACATTCTCCCTCCTCTTCGTGGGTTTCCTATGGATGCTCCGGTTTCCTGCCAGAATCTAAATTGTGGAGAAAGTGAGGACTGCAGATGCTGGAGATCAGAGCTGAAAATGTGTTGCTGGAAAAGCGCAGCAGGTCGACGTTTCGGGCATAAAAGAAGGGCTTTTGCCCGAAACGTCGATTCTCCTGTTCCTTGGATGCTACCTACCTGCTGCGCTTTTCCAGCAACAATCTAAGTTGTGCCAGTCAGGTGGATTGACCATGCTAAATTGCGCAAAATGTCGGGTGCATTAATCAGACGGAAATGGGTCTGCATGGGTTACTCTTCAGAGGGTCGGTTGGACTGGCGGGCTGAATGGTCTGTTTCCACAATGTCGGGTATCTAATATAATCTATTCGTGTTATTCACGAAAATTAACTATTCACGTTAATTGTAATTAATGCTGTGAAGCTGGCAAAAGTCTTGGAAGGAATAAAACTGTCAGAAGCATTGTAAGACCCCAAACACAGATGTTAGAAATACTTGACAGGCATCATGAGAATATAGAGCTGTCCATACATTGGATTGGATGTTCCGATTTGTTTGATGTGACTAAAAATCATGTCTTTCGTTGCTGTAGCACGAATGAAAATAAAATGTTGTATTTCCCTGGGGAACCTGGACATCATTGATCTTCCGATCCGAGCTGTAATGATTAGGGAAACTGCGCCCTATGAAAGCCACATTGGGGTAGACTTTGGTCTGTCTTTCTTACGTGGAAATACAGCTCTGGAGGAGCTTACGTCTATCGGGACTGAAGACCGCTCTTTGATATTTCTCCCTCCAAGATATGCTTGTTGCTGTTTGGTTTGAACTTCTCGAACGCTGTTGAACTTGCACTCATCCCGCCAAGTCTTACCTCTTTTCGTGAGTGGCCAGACTTCAGGCAGCCAGGAGCTGAGTTACTTCCTTTGGAATGCATCGGCCTCCTGACAGCACTTACAGCCCAAACATGAATACTACTGATTCAGTAAAGATTCCTGTCAATGATAATCTCTGGGTTTTTCAAGACAGCTATTGACGCATGGAAAGGCAATTGAGAGTCTGAGGGGGATGCTGGAATTCCCTCTTGGAAAATTCTGATTTACACAGAAGATTTACTTGTTCATTGGTCAAGTGAAACTCAGTCCATTCTTATTCTGCATTTTTCAGTTCATGTCCTCACTGAACATATTTTATGGTAAAGTTGAAGGGTATTTCAGCATGTGTTGAACTGATGTCGGAGCATAGTCTGTGTCAGAGCATACATAATATTGTCAGTGCAGCAACCCAAGAGCTGCAGCATGAATCCCATTTCGTGTACAAGGCCAGGTATCCCAAATGATACACCACCAACCAAATTCATTCGATTCCATCGAGAATATACCATTACTATTGTTCACAATAATATAAAATTAGCAAAGAGTACAAATTATATAGTGATGGAATTCTCTTGACTTTCCATTTCTGGATCGTCGGGACTTTTATCAGTTTTGTGGGCCTGGAGTCTTGTTTGAGCACTGTTAGCTCTTAAACGGTACTTGACAGTAAAAGCATTAAGAAGAAGATTCAAGATAAATGGAACACATGGTGTCATAATGTATTGCAGAAAATCGATTATTGTCCATAGCAATGTCAGGGCACGTTCTGTATAATGAAACCGGAGAGCTTTCTTAAGGGTGCATGCACTTTCATACATGAAATACCAGTATATGTTCTTGAAACAGCCCAGAACTTCAGCTGCTGTTTTCTCACTGCAATATTTATGTTTCAGCTCCTGGCAACAAATGGCCACAAATTGATTAAATTGAAACTGATGTTGAACCAGACAGACCAGTCAGTGGCTGCATAAAGCAGGAAGGCATGGTTTTTACACACGGGAAATGGAATACAGGAAATTTAATTGCTCCTGATAAACAATCAGAATAGACAATAGACAATAGGTGCAGGTGTAGGTCCTTCGGCCCTTCAAGCCAGCACCAGAATTCATTATGACCATGGCTGAACATCCACAATCAGTATCCTGTTACTGCCTTATCTGAAATGTCTTGACTCCACTATCTTTAAGATCTCTATCCATCTATTTCTTGGAAGTATTCATACACCTTGCCTCCTCTACCTTCTGGGGCAGAGCATTCCACACATCCACCACTCTCTGGGTGAAGAGGTTTCTCCTCAACTCCGTTCTAAATGACCTCCCAATTATTTTAAGTCGTTGTCTTCTGGTTCTGGACTCACCTATCAGCGGAGACATACTTCCTGCCTCCAAAATGTCTAATCCTTTTATAATCTTATATGTCGCATTGAGAACACTTTTCATCCTTCTAAATTCAACATTTACAAGCCCAGTCTCTCCAATCTTTCGACAAATGATAGTCCCACCATTTCAGGAGTTGATCTCGTGAAACTACGCTGCAGTCCCTCAATAGCTAGAATGTCCTTCCTCAAATTTGGAGACCGGATTTGCACACAATACTACAGGTGCGGTCTCACCAGGGGCCTGTTGAGCTGCAGAAGGATCTCTTTGCTCCTGGACTCAATTCCTTTTGTTATAAAGGCTAGCATGCCATTAGCTTTCTTCACTGCCTGCTGTACCTGCATGCTTGCTTTCATTGACTTTTGTACAAGAACACCTAGATCTCGCTGTACTTCCACTTTACCTAACTTGACTCCATTTAGATAGTCATCTGCCTTCCTGTTCTTACCACCAAAGTGGATAACCACACATTATCCACATTGAACTGCATCTGCCATGCATTCGTCCACTCACTCAGCCTGCCCACGTCACCTTTATTCTCAAAACATCCTCTTCACTTTTCACCCTGCCACCCAGCTTTGTGTCATCAGCAAAATTGCTAATGTTACTTTTAATACCTTCATCTATATCATTCATGTATATTGTAAATAACTGCGGTCCCAGCACTGAACCTTGTGGTACCCCACTGGTCAGAACCTGCCATTCTGAAAGGAACCCTTTTATCACTGCTCTTTGCTTCCTGTCAGCCAGCCAATTCTCAATCCAAGTCAGTAGTTTGCACCCAAAACCATGTGCCCTAATTCTGCTCACTAATCTTCTATGTAGGACTTCATCAAACGTTTTCTGAAAATCCGCTGGCTCTCCCTTGTCCATCTCATCGTTGCATCCTCAACAAGTTACAGAAGATTACTCAAGAACGATTTCCCTTTCTAAAATTTATGCTTAGTCTAACCTATCCTGTTATTGCTATGCAAATGAGTCGTAATTTCATCTTTTGTGATTGACTCCAGCATCTTTCCCCCACTGACATCAAGCTCAACGGTTTATAATTCCCTGTTCTTTCTTTCCCTCCTTTCTTGAAAAGTGGAACAGCATTACCACCGCACCTCGCCCCCTCTCCCCCCAATCCGCAGGAGCTGATCCTGAATCTGCAGAACATTGGAGAATGATTACGAATGCATCCACGATTTCTAGAGCCATCTTCTTCAGTACGCTGGGATGCTGGCCATCAGGGCCTGGGAACTTATCAGCCTTCAGACCTAACAGTTTATCCAACAATATTTCCTGTCTAATATAAATTCCCTTCAATTCATCCATTACCCTTGTTCCTTCAGTCACAATTACACCTGTCAATTTGGTTATGTATTTAAAAAAACAAAGAAGAACAAAGAAAATCGACAGCCCAGGAACAGGCTCTTCGGTCCTCCAAGCCTGAACCGATCCAAATGCACTTTCTAAACCTGTCGGTCAATTCCTAAGCATTTGTATCACTCTGCCCCCCAATTACTCATGCATCTGTCCAGAAGCATCTTAAATAAATCTAGCATGCCTGCCTCTACCACCTCTGCTGGCAATGTGTTCCAAATGCCCACCATCCTATATGTGGTCTTCCCCAGTGAAGACGGCTACGACGTACCTGTTCAGCTCTGCTGACATTTCCTTGTTCCCCATAATAAATTCATCCGTTTCTGACTTTTAGGGCCCAATTTTAGTCTTAACCATTCATTTTATTTCTTTTCATGTACTGAAAAAAAGTTTTTAATATCCTCGTTTATATTTTTGGCCAGTTTGCCTTTGTACCTCATTTTTTACTCTTTGTATTGCTTTTGTAATTATCCTCTGTGGCTCTTTAAAAGTTTCCCAGTCCTCCGGCTTCCCACTCATCTTTGTCATGTTATACTTCTTCTCTTTTATCATTACACAGTCCTTAACTTGCCTCGTCAGCCACGAACGTCCCTGCCTCCCCTTAGGATATTTCTTCCTCTTTAGAATGCACTGATCCTGGACCTTCTACATTATATCCAGAAATACCTGCCATTCACTGCCATCTGTGCTAGCTTATTGAACGATTGAACCTCGGTCAGCTCTTGCCTCATAGCTCCATAGTTCCCTTTGTTCAACTGCAATACTGGCATTTCTAAATCTCACTTCTCCCTCTCAAATTGCAGATGAAAATTTATCATATTGTGGTCACTACCTCATAATGGCTCCTTTACTTCGAGATCCCTGATCAGATCCGGTTCGTTGCACAACACCAGATCCAGAATTTCCTTCTCCATGTTAGGCTCCAGTACAAACTGTTCTAAGAATCTATCTCGGAGGCACTCCACAAACTCCTTTTCTTGGGGTCCAGTATCATCCTGATTCTCACAGTTTCCCTGTATGTTGAAGTCCCACATAACAACTGTTGTAATGCCTCTGTGAAAGGCCAATTTTAACTCTTTATTGAACTTTCACCCTACATCCAGACTACTGCTTGGGGGGATCTGTAGAGAACTCGCATTAGAGTCTTTCTGCATTTAGAATTTCTCACCTCTGTCCATACTGACTCTATATCCCCCGATTCAATGCCCCCTCCCACCCCCGCAAGGGACTGAATATCATTCCTCACTGACAGGACCATCCCACCCCCTGTGCCCGCCAATCTGTCCTTTTGATAGCACGTATAGCCTTGAATATTTATTTTTCAGCCCCTGTCTGCTTGAAGCCACATCTTAGTTATCCTCACAACATCATACTTGCCAATTTCCAATTGAGCCTCAAGCTCACCCACCTTATTTCTTACGTTTCGCACATTCATATATAATACTTTTTTTTAATTTGTTACTCCCCAAACCCTTCCTACGAATCTCTATTTCACTTGATCATACCGTATGATCACTTCTTGAGTTTTCTGCTCCACTGATTCTGTTGTCTTTCTAAACTCTCTTATTCTTGCTTTCCCTCTAACTTACTTCCTCAATTTCCAGTTTTTTTTTCCCCTGCCTCCCCCTCCATAGTTTAACCACACTTGTGTTGTAGTGTCAAACCTGCCAGCCAGAATGCTGGCTTCCTCACCCATTAAGGTACCACCCGTCCCTCTTGTATGATTTATCCTAATCGCAAAACATTCTCCAGTAATCCAAGAATTTAATTCCTTGCTTCCTGCACCTGTTCCTCAGCCACACATTCAAGTTCATTATCTTCCTGTTCCTGCCCTCTCCAGCCCGAGGAACTGGAAGCAAACCAGAGATAATCATTTTGGATGTCCTGCTGTTCAGCCTTCTTCCGGGTTTTCTGAAGTCCCGCTGCAGGAGCTCCTTCCTCATCTTCTCCACATCATTTGTGCCGCATACACCACCACCTCTGGCTCTTCAGCTTCATCCTTGAGGATTTCCTGCCCTCTGTCGGTGATGTCCTGGATGCTGTCGCCAGGAAGGCAACGCAACATCCTCAAATCCCGCCTATTGCTGCAGAAACGCCTTTCGGTCCTTCTTTCTATAGAATCCCTCATTGCCACGGCTCTGTCTGATGTCTGACCCTCGGCTCTGCCTCCACGCCGATTTCTCATTGTCAGACCTGTCCGCCTCTCAGCAGGTTCCAAGAGATTCAAACTGTTCACGAGAGGTATTTCCCTCTGGGTCTCTAGTACTTGAATCACCTCTTCCTTCCTCACCGTCATCTCCTTTCTCGCTTCTGGTATGCTTGATGTAATGACCTCACTGAAGGTCCTGTCCAGGAAATGATCGTTCTCTCGGATGAGCCTGATGTCACCCAGTTCATTCTTCAGTGCTGCCACATGCTCCTTCAGAAACTGAACGTGTGCACACTTTCCACAGCTGTAGGAGTCAGAGACACCATCAGTGTCCCTAACCTCCCAGATTATGCACGCAGCACACTGAATCAGCTTGGCAGTCATGTCTTCACCCTGTTCAAACTGTGGCGTAAGCCCAGCTCACGTCCCTATTTGCTGCTAAAAAAGGACTGTTGGCTTCGAGGTAAGTACTTAAATAGCACTCAATAACCATCGCAACAGCTTCTGTGCTCCGATCTCATTTCCACCCCGCTCATGTCACTCTCTGCTGCAAAAATAACCCAACATGTAATGAGTCTCAATCCCACGCTGAGGACAGTTACATTGCTATAACCTCCAGGCAACGACTGACAGATCTGGAGAGAGCACAAGTTCTGAAAAAGAGAATGACGAACGTCATGATATTGCATGTGTGGTGGAGTGGTACGTGTTTAATTCAGGATCAGTTGAATGTGAATATGACCATTGACCCTGTTATGCAATTAGCAGAATTAATACCACAGGTAGGAGATGAAGGCGGGCACAGTGGATCAGTGGTAACAACTGGCACCTCCAGTACCAGGGATCCGCATTGCTTTTCAGTCTCGGGCGACAGTCTGTTTGGAGTTTGCAGGTGGCGACATGACTTTCCTCCAACAGATCAATGACACGCATGGCACATGGATTGCCCATGGACAATTAGGGTTACAGGAGTAGTGGTTGAGTCTCGGTGGGAGGGTCGGTTTGGATTCAGTGGGTGGAATGGCTTACATCCACCTTATAAGGATTCTACAAATAATTTACTTTATACATTCTTCATTACCTGACTGTTAACTTATTCGCAGAACAACAAGTGAGAGTTATTCATCTATATGTCCTCTTCAATAATTTATAAATATTTTCTCTAAACTCCAATACTTTCCCACATTTTCCAGACTATCCACTGAGTGTTCAGTCACTTGTCTCTGTTTTCGGAATATTTCTTTAAGCTATTAAATATGATGGTGAAATAGGGCAAAGAAAACACCAAGTAATGAGAGTCTTATTCAAACATATGGTAGGATAATGCCCAGAAGACAGTGGATTTCTGTGGTGAGATCAGTACAGATTCATGATCGTTCCCAGGCGACAGCGGTTAGTTTTCATACAATTTGTATTGATTCCCACTCATTATGTTTGTAATGTCAATAAAGTTTGTCAAATTTGTGTCTGTTCATATAGTGTGCTGGTCTCTGCAATGAGATTTTGAACTTCGATGCCTTGTGGGTGTCTGAAATTAATTCACGATCATTGCCCAAATTTCACTTTGAAAGTAAGGTTAAGGGTATGTGTCATCCATGGTTTGCAGTGATTCCCCTGAAATGTCAGGACTGAGCAGACGTGTCTCAGAGAAGTGTGGAGATCTGCAGTTGATGTCATACCAGTAACTCTTGGTAATACACAAGATGAGCACCTGTCAACGAAATAGGAGATTTCTTTCTGTTTGGGGAATGTAGGACTGACTTGGGATTTGGAAAGAGATTTGGTGTTGAACATCACAGAAAAAGACCGATCAGTCTAATCTCATTCATGCCAACTGGGTATGCGAAATAAATCTCGCCCCATTTCCCAACATTTGGTCAATATCCCTTTAAACCCTCCCGGTTCATGTAGCTATGCAGATGAATTTTAGATATTTAAATTGTAACAACCTCTACCGCTTCATCTGGAAGCATATTCCATAGAGGCAGTACCACTGCGGAAAAAAGTCCCCTTTTAAGTCTTTCCCCTCTCAGTTTAAATTATGCTCTCTCGCTTTCAACTCTCTACCCCTGAGAAAATTATGTATTCATCTTATCCGTGACTCTTATGGCTCCATTAACATGTGTAAGTTCACTTTTCAGCCTCCGTTGTTCCATGGTAAAAAAAAGCATCCAGTCTATCCCCATAGTTAAAAATTCCAGATCCCAGCAACTATTAAATATTTTGCAAATCCTTAACATTCTTAGGTTAACTGTCTCCACTTACCAGAGTTTAGATCAGAGTGGTGCTGGAAAAGCACAGCAGGTCAGGCAGCATCCGAGGAGCAGGAAAATCGACGCTTTGGGCAAGAATAGAGGCAGGAAGCCTCCAGGATGTAAAGATAAATGTGTGTTTGGGGTGGGGGTGGTGTGGGAAGTCTGGGGTGAAGGTAGCAAAGAGTACAATAGGTGAATGGGGGTGGTGATGAAGGTGATAGGTCAGAGAGGAGGGTAGACTGGATAGGTGGGAAGGGAGATTGGCAGGTAGGACAGGTCATGAGGACAATGCTGAGCTGGAAGGTTAGAACTGGGGTAAGGTGGGGGGAGGGGAAATGAGGAAACTGGTAAAGTCGACATTGATGCGAAGGGGTTGGAAGGCCCGAGGCGGAAGATGAGACGTTCTTCCTCCAGGCGTAGGATGGTGAGGGAGCAGCGGAGGAGACCAATCAAATTCACATCAACCCTCCCAAAAAGCATCCCACCCAGACTGAAGCCATCCCTGTAAGGCAAAAGTTCCTATGCCTAACCCACAAGTTATGGACCACTATGTAACCTGCAGATCTTTGGGGTGCGGGAGTAAAACCGAGTACCTAGATGAAACCCACGCAAACACAGGGGAGTATCTGAAAGTCCCATGCAGCCACCCAAGCCTGAAATCGAGCGTGTGGTCCTGGCGCTGTGCTGCAGCAATACTAAGAACGGACCCGCCGTACAACGTCAAAATTTTCGGACATTCAATTTCAAGAACCTCCCCGCCCCAGCGCCCCGACGCCTGGTTTTGTTGACACTTCAACTGAGGGGAGCACCTGCTTTCTGTTTCCTCTTCTTTTGCCCATCACAATTTTATAGATCTCAAACAGATCTCCCGGCACCTTCTCTGCTTCAGAGAAAACAGCCCGAGCATATCTTGCCACTCTTCGAAAATAAGCTGGCGTTTGGCAATCCATTGTATCCTTCGTGTCAGTGTCTATCATGATGACATTCTGAACTGTTCCCATCAACCTGCACAAGGCCTTCATTCCACTATTCTGTGCCTGATCATGTGTCTATCTGAATAGCTCTTCAGCCTTTCTATCGTATCCATGTCCACTATTTCCCTGTGGCAGTCTGTTCTAGACACCAACCACCTGTGTGCTAAACGTTCTCCACACATTTCTTTTCCTTTTTCCCCATCACCTGAAACTTAAGCCCACTGTATTTGATACTTTCGCCCTGGAGGTTAATCAACTCCAACACTTCAGCAAAAGCAAGCCGTCGGTCTCATCTCTCTTTGTTGTTGATATAATCCAATCTATCAACATTCTCGTTACCTCTTCTGCATTCGACTTAAATCGTCTCCATGCCTGCAGTCGAGTGGTGACCATAACTGCACACGATCCACCAGCGTTAGCCTAACAAAAGGTCAGTACATGAGAAGGCTGTCAATGTATGTTGCTCATTTCCTGGCTCCCCGCTTCCTCTCTGTCATAATGTTAAGAGACGTATTTGAATGTGTAATAAGATATCAACAATGAAAGCTTGTTCGTGTCATCCATTTCTATCACATAGCTGAGAAAGTAGTGTTGAATTGAATTGATTTGAATTGAATATATTGTCATGTGTACCGAGGCACAGTGAAAAGCTTTGTCTTGCGAGCAATGCATGCAGATCACATAGTTAAGTCGCAAACAAAAGTAAATAATCGGTAAACAGTGGCAAAAACAAAACACAATGGATATGAATGTGAAGGGTTTGTGAGTCCATTCAGTGTTGACAACAGTCGGATAGATCCAGTGATGAAACAAGCTGGTGCCTGTTTCATGACTCATTGGAATGAAACCATCAAATGGAATCTGAATGATGAGATGACAAATTTCTACGTTCACAAACTCAAATGATTTCCAGCGTTGCATATTTCTTTTTCTTCTTTGAGCAGAGACAAAAACCAAAGCTGCAGGTGATGGAATCCAAGGTAGACAAGCAGGAGGCTGGAAGAAGACCGCAAGCCAGGCAGTATCAGGAAGTGGAGGTCAATGTTTAGCGTCTAACCTTTCTGCACACAACTGAAGCGTTGACTTTGCGACCTCCTGATGCTGCCTGTCTTGCTGTGTTCATCCAGGTTACTGCTCGTCCACTTTTTCTTTTTTGGTGTCCGGGTAAGCCCCCTCGACCATCACTGACACACAGTTAACACATATCACTGCAGTAACTTCCTTCTAAAATACATGAAGCAAGCGGAGCTAGGAAAGAGAATAAAAGGAGAAACATGTTTATTGAAGTGAACAATCGAACAGAGTTGGGTTTCCGCCAGTGGTCTCACTGAGGTACTGTAAGAAACAAACTCAATAAAATTTTAGACGAGACCAACAAATGTGGGAACAAGACAATTTATTTGATGATCTTTGCAAGAAAGGACCCCAATTGCAGAAAGCAATTGAAGTGATAATTATTCAAACAACTACACAATTTACTTTTGAGCCGCGTGAGGTCACCTCTCCCAACTCCTGCATTACCTGCATCTCTCTTAGTATTTTGCCTCTGCCCATCTATGCTCCACGTCATTGCCCCCTTCCCCAGGTTGGCAACCTTCCTCTCTGTAAGTGCTGACACACATTATTTTGTCGACAGTACATCAAGAACTGCTTTAACATTTTGTATCAATTCTGCTGGTACATTCCATGCTCGGACATTTCATTAACTTGTATCATTTTGTATAGCCCAAGCATTTTGGTTAACTCAGCTTTTTGCTGAAAACATAAGTTTTAAAAAGAACTTATTTGCTACAATAATTACACACCAAATGTAGTATTTAATTAACCACAATTTTACACTGAAAAGTAGTTCTCCAGGATTGTTACATTGGATTCAGAATGAAGCTGGATGTCCCCAAGGAGGTGCTATTTGGGAGGCAGGGCTGTAAGGATCTCCTTCTGTGTTGGGACAATTGTTATTTGCGATTTAGATAAATGATCTGGGTGAAGGTGCAGATGGTCTGATTAACAAGTTTGTAGATGCCACCAGGATTTTTGGAGTCGTAGATAGCGAAGGGGACTGTCAGACACTGCATCAAAATATAGATAGATTGGAGAGTTGGACAGAGAAATGGCAGATGCAGTTCAATCTGGGCAAATACGAAGTGATGCATTTTGGAACATTTAATTCAAGAGTGAATTATACAGAAAATGGAAAAGCCCTGGGAAAAGTTGATTCCAGAGAGATCTGCATGTTCATGTCCATTGTTCTGTGATGGTCACAACATGTATCAATAGAGTGATCAAGAAGACATACGGCACACTTTCCTTCATCGGGATGGGGTATTGAGTACAAGGTTTGACAGGTCATGTTCCAGATATCTTGGAGTTTGGTACAGCCACAATTGGATCATGCGTACGGTTCTGGTGGCCACATTATCAAAACTATGTGGACGCTTTAGAGAAAGTGCAGAAGAGGTTGGCCATGATAATGCCTGGTTTGGAGAGTTCTAGCTATGAAGGGATTTTGGTATTTTCATTAGACAGGAGGTTGAGGTCAAACCTTGTACTCAATACCTGATTGATATCGACAAGATCAGGAGAGGTAGAGAGAGGGTTAAAAGCAAGAAGCTCTTTCTGTGCATGGGTCTCAACTATTATGGATCACGAATTCAAGATAACAGGGATGTTTACGTGGGATGAACGTGGAAATTTCTTTCTGCAGAATGTTGTGGGTGCCTGGAATGCGTTGCCAGCAGAGATAGTAGTGATGGGCACGATAGAGTCATTTAGGATGTATCCAGACAGATATATGAATGGACTAGCAGCAGGGAGATGCAGATCCTTTGAAAATAGGCAGCGGGTTAAGATAGAGGATCTGAATCAGCACAGGCTTGGAGGGATGAAGGGCTTGTTCCTGTGCTTTAATTCTCTTTGTTCGTAGATATCTGTTCAGTCTGGACGGCTTTGACCAAAGGGTCTGTTTCCGTGCTGTAGATCTCTATGATTATATGCCTCTAAAATTCTGAGGAGTAGAGTGATTTCCGTCTTTAGGTGCATAAGTCCCAAGTAGTTCTTGTGCACAATACATAATGAAGGAGGCGAATGTACTGTCGCCCTTTATGACAAAACAGAATGAACTTAAATGGGATTTCACAGGGTGCGGCAGTTTCCTCATCTGGAGTATGGTATGCGGTTCTGGGCTCCTTATTAAAAGATGGATGTAAATTTGTTGGAACTGGGGAAGAAGGAGGTTTCATGAGTTGATTCCCTGGAAAGACGAGATAATGTTGGACTGATTGAGCTTGCTCCCACGGGATTTTTGTGAAGTGAGGGGGAGTGGAGGGAAGGATGTGACCTGATTAATAAGTGTAAGATACTGAACCGCCTGGTCAAAGCAGACTTGGTTAGAGATGTTTCCTGGAATGGGTCAGTCTGGAATGAGAGGGGAACGGATTTACAGTGAGGAGGAGGAATGGGTAGGGTGGGGGTGACCTTTCAGGTCGGAGATGAAAATTCTCTCTTTCTCTCTCTGAGGAATCTTGTCTGTGACTGTGGAACTCTGTGCACTCAGAAGGCGGTGGAGGTTGCATATGGTAGATTTCTGAAGGTCGATATAAACAGATTCTTTTGACAGAGAAATGGAAAGTTATTGGAGGCAGATGGGGCAACGTGAAATTCCAAAGACAACAGAATCAGTCATGATCATTTTGAATAATGGAGCAGGCTCCAGGGAACCAATTGCCTTACGGTTTGCTCCTGTCTAGTATCTCCTGTGATTGTGACAGAACAAAATCTTAATTAAGAACATCCCATGGCTGTGTGTGTACTCAATCTTCTGGTCATTAGATCCAGTTTTTTTGGGTGAGATGCCTTCTCACTTTGTTCATCTTGAACCTCTCCTGGGTATTCACAGCTTGCACTGTACCATCTCAAAGTGAACCAGTTGTACAATGTGTCTCAGTTACCACGAAGATCTGCTAATACATGGTCACAATGTCTTCTGGGTGTGGGGCATCCTCTCTCTCTCCCTCTCATTCCCACAGGCACTGCAACAGTTACCTTCATCAATTTTCTTATCTCTCCTGCATGCCTTCTATTGGGGGCAGGTGGGGTGAAAATCTGCCACTGTATCTCGCCAACACTGTTTACCACATAATGTGCCTGTACATGAATTCAAAGTATGTTTAATTTCCATGTTATTTCCTCTTTCAATTAAGTATGAGTGGCGAATAATTTTGAATTTTTTGAGGTGGGGTTACCTCCCCTGAAGTCATTTGGTTCATCTTGTTGTTTCTCTCCGAATGTTCACTCTGGGTCCACGCTCCAGACCAGTTGGCAAATACCTGCCCAGTGAAAGGATCCCATCAGTCGCACTGGAAAGTGTCCAGGTCATATCAGTCTCATCATTGGTGATATTGTCCCTTCACTCTAAAGCACTCCATTTTGCTGCGCTGTTCTGGCCACATTCTTTTACTCCGCTTCCTTCAACTATGAGCCTCATCAATCCTCTCTGCTACTTTCTGAATGATACGTGACAGGTTCATCATTGTCAAATCATGGCAGATCTGTCTCAAACCGGAGAGCATCAGTTTAAGTGAAGAAGCAAGTGGTTTCAGGGAGATACGATTTGTTCTTTTCACCCAGAGATGTGTAATGAGACGGTGGGGGATGCAGTTACTCTCAAAATTGTAAAACAGTGTCTGGATGAGCACTTGACATATTGTGGCTTATCAGGCTTCGCACGAATTGAAAGAATATGTTTGAATTACAGTAATAATGTCCTCCTCTTTGAACACTATTTCTGAAATCGCGCTGAGAGGCCTGCACATACACAGTTTATGACTGCAGACTGGAATTTCACAAATATGAATGGAAGATTCCCTTCGCAAATCGCCTATAACATGAGAAATCAGCATTGGATGACAGTCTACTATCGAATACGGTATCTTCTTCTACTGTTTCAGCACATTTACTTTCCATTCCTTGCTGCTATTGGTGTCTTGGGTAAGGCTTTCGATATGGTAAACTTCGGCCATGAACCGGCAGTGAGGCGTCTGTCAAAAGAAGAAAGTTCGAGCAGTTTGGACGTTTCTTCTGCCTTTTGTGGTCTCGGCTGACTGCGGTGCTCCTGTGTGATGTAGAGTGACACGAGCAATGGGGGTTCAGTTCCCAAATCTCATGATGACATCGCGTTCCCCTTGCAATTTAAATCCTACAAAAACCAAGATGAGCATCAATACCGCGATTTCTTCGCCTGATCATGTATGGCTCATCCATATCATTACCATCCAGACTTCTTGAACAAATATCCTCCAGACCAGCTCCACATCCTGCCAAAGGAGCTTGGATCGGAAACTGGGCTCATCAAACGTGCAAAACCTCAAACCTATTAAACTTCATTTGCCATTTCTTGGCTCACTTCCTCAGTTGATCAAGGTCCTGCTGCAATTTCTATTAAACTTCCTCATTGTCCACCTGTAAACTTCTTAATTACGCATGGTACATTCTCATCAAAATCACAGATACAGATAACACACAGTAATGTACCCAGTACTATCCCCTAAGGCACTCCACGAGTCACAGCCCTCTCATCTGAGAAGCATCCTTTCACTTTTACGGTTTGCTTCCTAAAATGAAGCCAATTGTTTATCCAATTTGCAAGCTCTTCCTGGATTCCGTGACCTGGTCTCGCCCTGCCTCGTCAACCTTTGTGGTCGCTTCATCAAAGAAACCCAACAAATTTGTGAGGCATGATCTCCCTTGCACAAATTTCACTCCATCTCAGTCCTTAATGCTCTGGCAATCCCAGACGATGTTGGGAAAATTAAAATCCCCTTATAGGACAACCCTACTGGCCTGCGTGTCTCCCCAATCTCCCTGCATTTTTGTTCCTCTAATTCTCATTGACTCTTGGGGACCTATAGTACAACCCCCAACAAGGTCACCATCCCCTTCCTTCTGAGGTCAGCCAACAATCCTCACTGAATGATCCTCCAGCTATTTCGCCTACTGCTGTGATGCTCGCCTTAAAGAAAAATGGAGCTCCCCTTCCCTCCTTCCATCAGGCCTATCCATCCTAAAGCACCTGTACCCTGGCACATTTAGCTGGCAGTGCCGTCTATTCCTTCACCATGTTTCTGCAACATCAAAAATATCCCAGTTCCACGTAATGATCCACACCCAGAGTTCATCGGCCCGACCTGTCAGCCCTCTTGCACTGAAATAAAAGCAACTGAAGCCAACAGGCATTTCCATGCTCCCTGTCCTGTTCCAGCCAGGACCAGTCTGTTCAATCTGCTATTTCTGATTGTTGTATCTCTTTCCAGCGTTGCACTTACACCCCTGCTGTTAAGGTTATCACCCCCTTGTTAATTTAGTTTCAGCCCTCCCTTGTCGCACGAGCATACCAGGCCGACACGATACTGGAACCCCGCCAGTTCAGGTGCAACCCGTCCCTCTTGAGCAGGTCACTTCTGCACCAGAAAAGTTCCCAATGATTGAAAGATCTGATTCGCTGCCCACTGCAACACTTCTTTAGTGACACAGTCATCTGCCATATGGTCCTGTTCTTACTCTCGCGTGCAAGTGACACAGGAAATAATCTGGAGGTTATCAGCAAAGAGGTCTTGCAAGGGCATCCGCAGAGAGAGAGGGAGAGATGGAGAGCGATGGAGAGAGATGGAGAGAGACAAATGGAGAAGCAGGCAGCGAGAGTGGGTGAGACAAGACAGCATCGAGAGAGAGAGGGAGAGCTAATTGGGCAGCGAGACCAAGAAAGAGAAGAGGGCAGCGAGGCACATGGGAGAGGGAAGCGAGAGAGAGGGGAAAGGACAGCGAGAAGGCAGTGAGGGAGAGGGAGACGAAAGAGAGCAGCAAGAGAGAGAGACAGGGGTCAGCGAGACAGAGGGCAGCAAGAGAGATAGAAAAAAGGGCAGTGAGAGAAAGGGAGATGAAATGGCAGCAACAGAGAGAGAGGGGCAGCGAGAGAGAGGGAAGCGAGACAGAGAGAGAGAGACAGACAGTGAAGGACAGCGGGACAAAGGGCAGCAAGAGAGAGAAAATAGGGCAGTGAGAGAGGGGGAGATAAAAGAGGTCAGTGAAAGAGAGGGAGTGCAGCGAGAGAAAGAGAGACAGAAGAGTGCAGCAAGGTAGAGTGGTGAGGTCAGTAAGAGACAGAAAAAAAAGAGGGCAGCGACAGAGATGGAGAGAGAAAAGAGGGCAACGTGAGAGAGAGAGTGAGAGGGAGAGAGGAAGAGGACAGTGAGTGAGAAGAGGGCGGCGAGAGCGAGGGAAAGAAAAGAGGACAGCGAGAGAGGGAACGGCAGCGAGAGAGAAGGAGAAGGGAGACGACAGAGAGAGAGAGAGAGACAGAGAGAGAGAGAGAGAGAGTGAGGGAGAGACAGAGAGAACGACAGAGAGAGAGACAGAGAGAGAGGGAGATGGTGAGTGAGAGAGACAGACAGAGAGAGCGTGCGCGAGAGGGCAGGCAGAGAGAGAAGACGGCAGCAGCAGCGAGAGAGGAGAGGGCATCGAGACAGGAGAGGGCAGCGGGAGAGAAGGACAGGCAGCAACAGAAGAGGGCAGCGAGAGAGATGGGAAGAGAGAGAGAGAGACAAGAGGGCAGCAAGGAAGAGAAAGAGCGAGAAGAGGGCAGCGAGACAGACAGAGACAAGAGTGCAGCGAAGGAGGGATAGAGAGAGAAGAGGGCAACGAGGACAGGAGAGGGAGAGAGCGAACGCGAGGGGGCAAGCAGAGAGAGAGAAGAGAGCAGCGAGAGAGAAGGAAAGGCAGCAAAACAGAGACATGAGGGCAGCGAGAGAGGAAGAGAGAGACAGAGAGAGAGAGAAGAGTGCAGCATGAGAGGGAGAGACAAGAGGGCAGCGACAGAGGGACAGGGCGAGGGAGAGGGCAGCGAGAGAGTAGAGGGCAATGAGAGAGAAGGAAAGGAAGCAAAACAGAGACAAGAGGGCAGCGAGAGACAGAGAGAAGAGGACAGTAAGACAGAGGGCAGCGGGAGAGAAACAGAGAGAGACAGACACAGAGAGAGAGAGAGAGACAAGAGGGCAGCGAGAGAGGGAGAGACAAGAGGGCAGCGAGGGAGAGGGATAGAGAGAGAAAAGAGGGCAACAAAGGAGAGGGAGAGACAAGAGGGAAGTGAGGGAGAGGAACTGAGAGAGAAGAGGGCAGCGAGGGAGAGAGCGCGAAGAGGGTAGCGAGGGAGAGACATAGAGAAAGAGAGCGAGCAAGTGCGAGAAGGCAGGGAAAGAGAAGTGGGCAGCGAAAGGGAGAGGGCAGCGAGAGAGAAGGAAAGGCAGCAAGAGATAGATAAGAGGGCAGCGAGGGACAGAGAGATCGGGCAGCAAGAGAGAGGGCAGCGGGAGAGAGAGAAGAGGGCAGCGAGAGGGGGAGAGACAAGAGGGCAACGAGAGAGAGAAAGGGAGGGAGAAACACAGACTGACAGAGAGAAAGAAAGAGAGAGATACACAGAGAGAGAGAGAGAGAGAGAGAGAGAGAGAGCAAGAGAAAAGAGGACAGCGAGATTGAGAGTGCGAGAGAGCGCAAGGGAAGGCAGCGAGCGAGACAGCGTAGAGGGCAGCGAGGGAAATGGGACAGGGCAACGAGGGAGAGAGAGAAGAGGGCAGCATGGGGGAGAGAGAAAAGATGGCTGCAAGGGAGAGAGAGAGAGAGAAGAAGGCAGCGAGATAGAGAGAGAGAAGGGAGCAGTGAGGGAGAGAGAGAAGAGGGCAGCGAAGGAGAGAGAAAGAGAAAGAAAGAGAGAGAGATACAGAGAGATACAGAGAGAGATACAGAGAGAGATATATAGAGAGAGAGTGACGGAGAGAGAGAGAGAGACAGAGAGAGAAAATAGGACAGAGAGATTGAGATATCCGAGACAGAGCAAGGGAAGGCAGCAAGGGAGACAACGTAGAGGGCATCGTGGGAGATGGGAGAGGGCAGCGAAGGAGAGAGAGATGAGGTCAGCAAGGTAGAGTGAAAGAAGAAGGCAGTAAGGGAGAAGGAGAAGAGGACAGCTAGGGAGAGACCAAGAGAGAGAGAGACAGAAGGGAGCAGTGAGGGAGTGAGAGAGACAAGAGGGCCGCAAGTGATAGAGAAAGGAGGGCAGAGAGAGAGAGAGAGAGCAGCGAGGGGGAGAGAGAGAGAAGATGGCAGCGAGGGAGATGGGAGGGCGGTGAGGGAGCGAATAGAGGACTGCTCGAGAGATAGAGACAGACAGACTGGCAGCGAGAGAGAGAGAGACAAGAGGGAGCTCGGAATAGAGAGAGGAAAGGACAGCGAGGGACAGAGAGAGAGAAGAGGGCAGCGAAAGGGACGGGAGAGACAGAGAGAGAGAGAAGAAGAGGGTAGCAAAGGAAAGAGAGAGAAGAGGGCAGCGAGAGAGAGAGGAGAGCGTTGCGAGAGTGGGAGAGACAAGAGGGCAGCGAGGGTGAGAGAAGAGGGCAGCGAAGGAATGAGAGAGAGAGAAGAGGGCAGCGAGGGAGAGATAGAGAAGAGGGCAGCTAGGGAGAGGGAGAGAGAGAAGAGGGCAGCACGGGAGAGAGAGAGAGAGAGAGGAGAGGGCAGCGAGGGAGAGAGAGAGAGAAGAGGGCAGCAAGGGAGAGAGAGAGAGAGAGAAAAGAGGGCAGCGAGAGAGAGAAGAAGGCAGAGAGGGGGAGAGAGGGAGAGAGAGAGTGAGAAAAGAGGGCAGCGAGGAATAGAGACAGCTAAGAGGGCAACAATGAGAGGAAGTGAGTGATCAGCGAGGGAGACGGAGAGAGGAGGGCAGCCAGGGAGATGGGAAGGCTGCGTGAGAGATGGGATGGCATCGAAGGAGAGAATGGAGGACTGCTTGAGAGAGAGAGAGAGAGACAGACAGACAAACGGACAGCGAGAGAGAGGGAGAGACAAGAGGGCAGCGATCGATAGAGAGAGAGAAGAGGGCAGCAAGGGATAGAGAGAGAGAATAGGGCAGTGAGGGAGACAGAGAGAAGAGGACAGTGAAAAGGGGGAGAGAGAGAGAAGAAAAAGAAGAAGAGGGCAGCAAGGGAAAGAGAGAGGGCAGCGATGGAGAGACAGAGAGAAGACGGCAGCAAGGGAGAGAGAGAAGAGGGCAGCAAGGGAGAGAGAGAAGAGGGCAGCAAGGGAGGGAGAGAGGAGGGCAGCAAGGGAAAGAGAGAGAAGAGTTACGAGGGAGTTGGGAGAGGTCAGCAAGGGTGAGAGTCGATGGCAGCTACAGAGAGAGAGAAAAGATGGCAGCGAGGGAGAGAGAGAGAGAAGGGCAGCGAGGGAAAGAGAGAGAGAAGAGGGCAGCGAGGGAGCAGGAGAAGATGGCAGCGAGGGAAAGAGAGAGAAGATGGCAGCGAGGGAGAGAGAGAGAAGAGGGCAGCGAGGGAGAGAGAGAGAAGAGGGCAGCAAGGAAGAGAGAGAGTAGAGGGCAGCGGGGAAGAAGGAAGGAGGAGGTCAGTGAGGGAGAGGGATAGAGGAGGGCAGCGTGAGAGATGGGATGGCAGCGTGAAAGATGGGATAGCAGCGAGGTTAAGTTGAGAGGACTGCTAGAGAGAGAGAGAGACAGACAGACAGACAAACGGGCAGTGAGAGAGAGGGCGAGACACGAGGGCAGCGAGTGAGAGAAAGAGAAGAGGGCATAAAGGGAGAGAGAGAGAGAGAAGAGGCAACGAGGGATAGAGAGAGAGAGTGAGTGCAGGGCTGCGAGGGACAGAGAGAGAGAAAAGGGCATTGAGGGACAGAGAGAGAGAGAGAAAAGGGCAGTGAGGGACAGAGGGAGAAGAGGGCAGCGAAAGGGGGCGAAGAAAGAGAAAGAGACGAAGAGGGTAGCAAGGGAAAGAGAGAGAAGAGGGCAGCGACAGAGATTCAAGAGGGCAGCGAGGGAGAGTGAGATAGAAGAGGGCAGCGAGGGAGAGAGAGAGAGAAAAGGGCAGCGAGGCAGAGAGAGAGAGAAAAGGGCAGAGAATTGGAGGGAGAGAAGAGGGCAGTGAGGGAGAAAGAGAAGACGGCAGCAAGGGAGAGAGAGAAGTGGGCAGCGAGGGAGAGAGAGAAGAGGGCAATGAGGGAGAGAGGAGGGCAACGAGGGAGATGGGAGAGGGCAGCCAGGTTGAGAGTAGGGGCAGCTTCAGAGAGAGAGAGAGAGTATGTGTGTGTGTGAGTGTGTGTCTGAGAGAGAGAAGAGGGCAGCGAGAGAGAGAGAGAGAGATGAGGTCAGAGAAAGGGAGAGAGGGAGATGGGAGGGCAGCGAAGGAGAAGTAGAAGAGGGCAGCGAGGGAAAGAGAGAGAATAGGGCAGCTAGGGAGATGGGAGAGGGCAGCGAGGGAGAAGGAGAGGACGGCAGCGATGAAGAGAGAGAGAGAGAACTGGGCAGCGAGGGAGAAGGAGGAAAGGGCAGCAAGGGAGAAGGAGAAGAGGGCAGCGAGGGAGAGACAGAAGAGGGCGACGAGGGAGAGAGAGAGAGAGAGAGATGAGGGCAGCGAGGGAGAGAGAGAGAGAAGAGGGCAGCGAGGGAGAGAGAGAGAGAGAGAAGAGGGCAGCGAGGGAAATGAGAGAAGAGGGCAGCGAGGGAGACGGAGAGCGAGAGTGAGTGAGCAGAGGGCAGCGAGGGGGGAGAGAGAGCGAGCGAGAGAGAAGAAGGCAGCGAGCGAGAGAGAGAGAAGAGAGCAGCAAAGAAGAAGAGGGCAGCGAGGGACAGAAAGAGAGAGAAAGAAAAAGGGTGAGAGAGAGAGACTGTGCAGCGAGGGAGACGGGAGAGGCCAGCGAGGGGGAGAGTGAGAGAAGTGGGCAGTGGGAGGGGAGAGAGAGAGAGAGAGAAGAGGGCAGCGAGGGGGTGAGAGAGAAGAGAGCGGCAAGGGAGAAGAAGAAGAGGGCAGCGAGGAACAGAAAGAGAGAGAGTGTGTGCAGCGAGGGAGACGGGAGAAGGCAACGAGGGAGAAAGAGAGAAGAGAGCAGCAAAAGAGAAGAAGAAGAGTGCAGCGAGGGAAAGAAAGAGAGAGAAAGAAAATGAGAGAGAGAGAGACAGAGAGAGACAGAGAGAGGGCAGCGAGGAGGACGGGAGAGGGCAGCGGGGGGGGAGGGAGAGAGAAGTGGGCAGTGGGGGAGAGAAGGAAGAGAGAGAGAGAGAGAAAGAGAGAGAGAAAAGAGGGGAGCGAGGGAGACAGAGAAGAGAGCAGCAAGGGAGAATAAGAACAGGGCAGCGAGGGACAGAAAGGTAGAGAGAGGGCAGCGAGGGAGACGAAAGAGAGGGATAAGAGGGCAGTGGGGGGGGGGGGAGAGAAGAGGGCAGCGAGGAGGATAGAGAGAGAGAGAGTAGAGAGCAGCGAGGGAGAAGGAGTAGAGGGCAGCAAGGGAGATGGGAGAGGACAGCGAGGGAGATGGAAGGGCAGCGAGGGAGATGGGAGGGCGGCGAGCGAGAGACTGAGAAAGAGGGCAGCGAGGGAGAGAGACAAAACGACAGCCAGGGAGAAGGAGTAGAGAGCAGCGGGGGAGATGGAGAAGAGGGCAGCGATGGATAAAGAGAAGAGGGCAGTGAGGGGGTGAGAGAGACAAGAGCGGCAAGGGAGAAGAAGAGGGCAGCGAGGAACAGAAAGAGAGAGAGTGTGCAGCGAGGGAGACGGGAGAGGGCAGCGAAGGAGCTAGAGAGAGAGAGAAGAGGGCAGCGAGGGACAGAAAGAGAGAGAAAGAAAGAGAGAGAGAGAGACAGAGAGAGACAGAGAGAGGGCAGCGAGGAGGACGGGAGAGGGCAGCGGGGCGGGAGGGAGAGAGAAATGGGCAGTGGGGGAGAGAAGGAAGAGAGAGAGAGAAAGAGAGAGAGAGTGAAGAGGGCAGCGAGGGAGAGAGAGAAGATAGCAGCAAGGGAGAGGGCAGCGAGGGACAGAAAGAGAGAGAGAGGGCAGCGAGGGAGACGAAAGAGAGGGAGAAGAGGGCTGTGGTGGGGGAGAGAAGAGGGCCGCGAGGAGGAGGAGAGAGAGAGAGAGAGTAGAGGGCAGCGAGGTAGAAGGAGTAGAGGGCAGCAAGGGAGATGGGAGAGGACAGCGAGGGAGATGGAATGGCAGCGAGGGAGATGGGAGGGCGGCGATGGAGAGAGAGAAAAAGACAGCGAGGGAGAAGGAGTAGAGAGCAGCGAGGCAGATGGAGAAGAGTGCAGCGATGGATAAAGGGAAGAGGGCAGCGAGGGAGAAAGGGAAGAGGGCAATGAGGAAGACAGCGAAGAGGGCAGCGAGGGAGAGGGAGAAGAGGACAGCGATGAAGAGAGAGAAGAGGGCAGCGAGGGAGAGAAGGAGAAGAGGGCAGCGAGGGAGAAGGAGAACAGGGCAGCGAGGGAGAAGGAGTAGAGGGCAGCAAGGGAGATGGGAGAGGGCAGCATGGGAGAGAGAGAGATTGTCAGCGAGGGAGAGAGAGATGAGGGCAGCGATGAAGAGAGAGAGAAGAGAGCAGCGATGGAGTGAGAGAGAGAGAAGAGGGCAGTGATGGAGAGAAGGAGAAGAGGGCAGCAAGGGAGAAGCAGTAGAGGGAAGCAAGGGAGATGGGAGAGGGCAGCGTGGGAGAGAGATAGATTGTCTGTGAGAGAGAGAATGCAGCGAGAGAAAGAGAGAGAGAGAGAGAGAGGAGAGGGCAGCGATGGAGAGAGAGAGAGAAGAGGGCAGCGATGGAGACAGAGAGAGAAGACGGCAGCAAGGAAAGAGAGAGAAGAGGGCAGCGAAAGAGAGAGACAGAGGAGGGCAGCGAGGGAGAGAGACAGAGAAGAAGGCAGCGAAAGAGAGACAGAGAGAAGAGGGCAATTAAAGAGAGAGAGAGAAGAGGTCAGCGAGGGGGAGAGAGAGAGAAGAGGGCAGTGAGGGAACTGACAGAGAAGAGGGCTGAGAGGGAGAGAGAGAGAGAGAGAAGAGGGCAGAGAGGGAGATGGGAGGGTAGCAGGGGGAGAGAGAGGGCAGCGAGAGACAAAGAGAGAGGGTAGCGAGGGAAATGGAAGAGGGCAGCGAGGGAGACGGGGTGGCAGCGAGGGAGAAGGAGAAGAGGGCAGCGAGGGAGAAGGAGAAGAGGGCAGTGAAAGAGTGAGAGACAGAGAGAGATAGAGAGGGAGAGGGAGAGGGAGAGAAGGAGAGGGTAGCATGAGAAAGAGAGATAAGAGGGCAGCGAGTGAGAGAGCGTGTGTGAGAGAGAGAGAGAAAAGAGGGCAGCGATGGAGAGACAGAGAGAAGAGGCAGCGATGGAGAGACAGAGAGAAGAGGGCAGCGAGGGGGCGAGACAGAGAAGAAGGCAGCGAAAGAGAGACAGAGAGAAGAGGGCAATGAAAGGGAGAGAGAGAATAGGGTAGCGAGAGAGAGAGAGAGAGAGAGAGAGAGAGAGAGAGAGGAGGGCAATGAAAGAGAGAGAGAGAAATATAGGACAGCGAGGGAAAAGGAGAAGACGGCAGCCAAAATGAAAGTAAGAGAGTGAGAGAGAGAAAGGGAGAGAGAGAAAGAGAGAGACAGAAAGAGAGAGAAAGAGAGAGAAAGAGACAGAGAGAGAGAGAAAGAGAGAGAGAGAGAGAGAGGAGGGCAGTGAAAGAGTGAGAGAGAGAGAGAGGGAGAGTGAGAGAGAGAGAAGAATAGGGAGCATGGGAAAGAGAGAGAAGAGGGCAGCGAGGGGGCAGAGAGAGAGACAGACAGAAGAGCACAGAGAGAAAGAGAGAGAGAGAAGAGGGCAGAGATGCAGGGAGAGAGAAGAGGGAAGCGAGGGAGAAAGCGAAGAGGGGAACGAGGGAGAACGAGAAAAGAGCAGCGTAGGAGAAGGAGAAGAGAGCAGCGAGGGAAAGAGAGAAGAGAGCAGCGCGAGAGAGAAAGAGAAAAGAGAGTAGCTAGGAGGAGAGAAAGAGAAGAGAGCAGCGAAGGAGAGTGAGAGAACAGGGCAGCGAGAGAAAGACATGGAGCGAGAGCAAGAGGGCAGCGATGGAGAGATGAAAGAGAGAGAAAATATAGAGAGAGTGAGAAAAAAGAGGACAGCGAGGAAGAAGGAGAACAGGGCAGCCAAAACGAGAGAGAGAGAGAGAGAGAGAGAGAGAGAGAGAGAGAGAGAGAGAGAGAGAGAGAGAGAGAGAGAGAGAAGAGGACAGTGAAACATTGAGGGACAGAGAGAGAGAAGGAGAGTGAGAGAAGAACAGGGTAAAATGGGAAAGAGAGGGAAGAGGGCAGCGAGGGAGAGAGAGAGAGAAGAGGGCATTGATGGAGAGAGAGAGAGAGAAGAGGGCAGCGAGGGAGAGAGAGAGAGAGAAGAAGGCATTAAAAAGGAGACAGACATGAGGACAGCAAGGGAGAAGAAGAGGGTAGCCAAAGCGAAAGAGAGATAGAAGAGGGCAGCGAGGGAGACAGCGAAGAGGGGAACGAGGGAGAAGGAGAAAACAGCAGCGTGGGAGAAGGAGAAGAGAGCAGCGAGGGAGAGAGCGAGAAGAGAGCAGCGAGGGAGAAGACAACAAGGGAGAAAGAGAAGAGGGCAGCGAGGAAGATGGAAAAGAGGGCAGAGAGGGAAAGAGAGAGAGTTTAGGGCAGCGAGGGAGAGAGAGAGAAGAGGGCAAAGAAAGAGAGAGAGAGAAGAAAAAAGGACAGCGAGGGAGAAGGAGAAGAGAGCAGCCGAAATGAGAGAGAGAGTGAGAGAGAGAAAAAGAGGGTAGCATGGGAAAGAGAGAGAAGAGGGCAGCGAGGGACAGAGAGAATGTGTGTGTGTGAGAGAGAAGGGCAGCATCAGAAAGAGAGAGAGAGAAGAGGGCAGCTTTGGAGAGACAGAGAGATGAGGGCAACGAGGGAAACAGACAGAAGAGGGCAGCGAAAGAGAGAGAGAGAAGAGGGCAGTGAGGGAGAGAGAAGGAGAGAGTGAAGAAGAAGAGGGTAGCATGGGAAAGAGAGAGAAGAGTGCAGCGAAGGGGGAGATAGACAGAGAGAGAAGGGCACAGACAGAAAGAGATTGAGAGAGAAGAAGGCAGAGATGGAGGGAGAGAGAGAAGAGGGCAGCGAAGAGAGAGAGAAGAGGGCAGCGAGGGAGACAGCGAAGAGGGGAACGAGGGAGAAGGAGAAAAGAGCAGCTTCGGAGATGGAGAAGAGAGCAGCGAGGGAGAGAGAGAGAGAAGAGGGCAGCGAGGGAGAGGAAGAGAGAAGAGAGCAGCGAGGAAGATAGCGAGAGAAGAGGGCAGCGACAGAGAGAGAGGGAAGTGTGCTGCGAGAGAAAGAGAAAGAGAGAGAGAGAAGAGGGCAGCGATGGAGAGACAGAGAGAAGAGGGCAGCGATGGAGAGAGAGAGATGAGGGCAGCGAAAGAGAGAGACAGAGAAGAAGGCAGCGAAAGAGAGAAAGAAAAGAGGGCAATGAAAGAGAGAGAAGAGAGCAGCAAGGGAAATGAGAGAGAAGAGGGCAGAGACGGAGATGGGAGGGTAGCGAGGGGGAGAGAGATGGCAGCGAGGGACAGAGAGATAGAGATGGCAGCGAGGGACAGAGAAAGAGAGAGAGCAGCCAGGGAGAAGGGAGAGTGCAGCGAGGGAGATGGGAGGGCATCAAGGGAGAAGGAGAAGAGACCAGCGAGGGAGAGAGACAGAGAAGAAGGCGAGGAAAGAGAGAGAGAGAAGAAGGCAGCGAAAGAGAGTCAGAAAGAAGAGGGCAATGACAGAGAGAGAGAGAGAGAAGAGGGCAGCGAGGGAGAGAGTGAAGAGGGCAGCGAGGGAGAGAGAGAGAGAAGAGGGCAGCGAGGGAGAGAGAGAAGAAGGCAGCGAAAGAGAGTCAGAGAGTGGAGTGCAATGAAAGAGAGAGACAGAGAAGAGGGCAGCGATGGAGAGAGAGAGAGAGAGAGACAAGATGGCAGCAATGGAGGGACAGAGAGAAGAGGGCAGCGCTGGAGAGAGAGAGAGAGATAGGGCAGCTATGGAGAGAGAGAAGAGGGCAGCGAGGAAGACAACGATGAGGGGAACGAAGTGAGAAGGAGAAAAGGGCAAAGTGGGAGGAGAAGGAGAAGAGAGCAGCGAGGGAGAGAGAGAGAGAAGAGGGCAGCGAGGGAGAGAGAGTGAAGAGGGCAATGAAAGAGAGAGAGAGAGACAAAAAATGATAGCGAGGGAAAAGGAGAAGAGAGCAGCCAAAATGAGAGTGAGTGAGAGAGAGAGAGAGAAACGGAAAGAAAGAGAGAGAGAGAGAGAGAAAGAGAGAGAGGAAGACAGTGAAACAGTGAGAGACAGAGAGAGAGAGGGAGAGTGAGAGAAGAGGGCAATGAAAGAGAGGGAGAGAAGAAAAAAGGACAGCGAGGGAGAAGGAGAAGAGGGCAGACAAAATGAGAGAGAGAGAGAGAAGAGGGTAGCATGGGAAAGAGAGAGAAGAGGGCAGCGATGGAGAGAGAGAGAAGAGGGCAGCGAGGGAGACAGCGAAGATGGGAACGAGGGAGATCGAGAAAAGAGCAGCGTGGGAGAAGGAGAAGAGAGCAGTGAGGGAGAGAGAGAGAGAAGAGGGCAGCGCGAGAGAGATATAGAGAAGAGAGCAGCGAGGAGAGAGAAGAAGGCAGCGATGGAGAGAGAGAAGAGGGCAGCGAGAGAAAGAGAAAGAGAGAAAGAGAAGAGGACAGCGATGGAGAGGCAGAGAGAAGAGGGCAGCGATGGACAGAGAGAGAGAGAAGAAGGCAATGAAAGAGAGAGAAAATATATATATATATAGAGAGAGAGAAAAAAGTGGTCAGCGAGGAAGAAGGAGAACAGGGCAGCCAAAACGAGAGAGAGAGAGAGAGAGAGAGAGATAGAGAGAGAGAGAGAGAGAGAGAGAGAGAGAGATAGAGAGAGAGAGAGAGAAGAGGACAGTGAAAGAGTGAGAGACGGAGAGAGAGAGAGAGAGGGAGAGTGAGAGAAGAAAAGGGTAGAATGCGAAAGAGAGAGAAGACGGCAGAGAGGGAGAGAGATAGATAGAGAAGAGGGCAGTGATGGAGAGAGAAAGAGAAGAAGGCAGCAAATGAGAGACAGAGATGAGGACAGCGAGGGAGAAGAAGAGGGTAGCCAAAGCGAGAGAGAGAGAGAGAGAGAGACAAGAGGGCGACGATGGAGAGAGAGAGAAGAGGGCAGCGAGAGAAAGAGAAAGAGAGAGAGAGAAGAGGGCAGAGAGGGAGAGGCAGAGAGAAGAGGGCAGCGAAGGCGGAGAGAGAGAGAAGTGTGCAGCAATGGAGAGACTGAGGAGAGGGCAGCGAGGGAGACAGCGAAGAGGGAACGAGGGAGAAGGAGAAAAGAGCAGCATGGGAGAAGGAGAAGAGAGCAGCGAGGGAGAGAGAGAGAAGAGGGCAGCGAGGGAGAAGAAGACAACAAGGGAGAACGAGAAGAGGGCAGCGAGGAAGATGGAGAAGAGGGCAGAGAGTGAAAGAGAGAGAATATAGGGCAGCGAAGGAAAGAGAGAGAAGAGGGCAACGAAAGAGAGAGAGCGAAGAAAAAAGGACAGCGAGGGAGAAGGAGAAGAGGGCAGCCAAAATGAGAGAGAGAGAGAGAGAGAGACAAGAAGAGGGTAGCACGGGAAAGAGAGAGAAGAGGGCAGCTTTGGAGAGACAGAGAGAAGAGGGCAGCGAGGGAAACAGACAGAAGAGGGCAGCGAACGAGAGAGAGAGAGAGAAGAGGGCATTGAGGGAGAGAGAAGAAGAGAGAGAGAGGAATAAAAGGGTCGCATGGGAACGAGAGAGAAGAGTGCAGCGAGGGGGGAGGGAGAGAGAGGGAGAGAGAGAGAGAGCGAAGGGCACAGAGAGAAAGAGAGAGAGAGAAAAGAAGGCAGAGATGGAGGGAGAGAGAGAAGAGGGCAGCGAAAGAGAGAGAGAGAAGAGGGCAGCGAGGGAGACAGCGAAGAGGGGAACGAGGGAGAAGTAGAAAAGAGCAACTTGGGAGAAGGAGAAGAGAGCAGCGAGGGAGAGAGAGAGAGAAGAGGGCAGCGAGGGAGAGAGAGAGAAGAGTGCTGCGAGAGAAAGAGAAAGAGAGAGAGAGAAGAGGGCAGCAATGGAGAGACAGAGAGAAGGGGGCAGCGATGGATAGAGAGAGAAGATGGAAGCGAAAGAGAGAGACATAGAAGAAGGCAGCGAAAGAGAGACAGAGAAAATAGGGTAATGAAAGAGAGAGAGAAGAGAGCAGCGAGGGTAATGAGAGAGAAGTGGGCAGAGAGGGAGATGGGATGGTAGCGAGGGAGAAGGAGAAGAGGTCAGCGAGGGAGAGCGATAGAGAGAGAGAGAGCGAGAGAGAGAACTGGGCAGCGAGGGAGAAGGAGAAGAGGGCAGCGAAGGAGAAAGGCAAGATGGCAGTGACGAAGACAGCAAAGAGGGCAGCGAGGGAGACGGAAGGGGGCAGCGAGGGAGAGAGAGAGAGAGAGAGAAGAGGGCAATGAAAGAGAGAGAGAGAAGAGGGCAGCCAAGGAGAGAGAGAGAGAGTAGAGAACAGCAAGGGAGGAGGAGAAGAGGGCGGCGAGGAACAGAGAGAGAGGAGGGCAGCGAGCGTGAGAGAGAGAGAGAAGAAGGCAGCGAGGGAGAGAGAGAGGGAGAGAGAGAAGAGGGAGAGAGAGAAGAGGACAGATGGGGGCAGTGAGAGAGAGAGAAGAGGGCAGCGATGGAGAGACAGAGAGAAGAGCGAAGCGATGGAGAGAGATAGAAGAAGCCAGCGAAAGTGAGAGACAGAGAAGAAGAAGGCAGAGAAAGAGAGACAGAGAAAAGAGGGCAATGAAAGAGAGAGAGAAGAGAGCAGCGAGGGTAATGAGAGAGAAGAGGGCAGAGAGTGAGATGGGAGGGTAGCGAGGGGGCGAAAGAGGGCAGCGAGGGACAGAGAGAGAGAGAGGGCAGCCAGGGAGATGGGAGAGAGCAGCGAGGGAGATGTGAGGGCAGCGAGGGAGAAGGAGAAGAGGCCAGCGAGGGAGAAGGAGAAGAGGCCAGCGAGGGAGAGAGATAGAGAGAGAGAAAGAGAGACAGAGAAAGAGAACTGGGCAGAAAGGGGGAGGCAGAAGAGGGCAGCAAGAGAGAAGGAGAAGAGGGCAGCGAGGGAGAAAGGCAAGATGGCAGTGAGGAAGACAGCGAAGTGGGCAGCGAGGGAGATGGAAGGGGTCAGGGAGGAAGACAGAGAGAGAGAGAGAAGAGGGCAGCGACGGAGAGAGAGAGAGAAGAGATCAGCGAGGGAGAGAGAGAGAAAAGGGCAGCGAAAGAGAGAGACAGAGAAGAGGGCAGCGAGGGAGAGAGACAGAGAAGAAGGCGAGGGAGAGAGACAGAGAAGAAGGCAGCGAAAGAGAGTCAGAGAGAAGAGGGCAATGAAAGAGAGAGAGAGAGAGGAAATGGGCGTCGAGGGAGAGAGAGAAGAGAGCAGCAAGGGAGAAGGAGAAGAGGGCAGAGAGGGAGAGGGAGTAGAGGGCAGCGATGGATAAAGGGAAGAGGGCAGCGAGGGAGAAAGGGAAGATGGCAGTGAGGGAGACAGCGAAGAGTGCAGCGTGGGAGAGGGAGAAGAGGGCAGCGAGGGAGAGGCAGAGAAGAGGGCAGCGATAGAGACAGAGAGAGAAGAGGGCAGCTAGGGAGAATGAGAAGATGGCAGCGAGGGAGAGAGACAAGAATGCAGCGAAGGAGAGTAAGGAGAAGAGAGCAGCGAGGGAGAGAGAGAGAGACGATGGCAGCGAGGGAGAAGAAGAGGGTACCCAAAGCGAGAGAGAGAGAGAGAGAGAGAGAGAAAGAGAGAGAGAGAGAGAAGAGGGCAGCCAAAGCGAGAGAGAGAAGAGGGCAGCGATGGAGAGAGAGAGAGACAGACAAGAGGGCAGCAATGGAGGGACAGAGAGAAGAGGGCAGCGATGGAGAGAGAGAGAGATAGGGCAGCGATGAGAGAGAGAGAAGAGGGCAGCGAGGGAGACAACAAAGAGGATAACGAGGGAGAAGGAGAAAAGAGCAGCGTGGGAGGAGAAGGAGAAGAGAGCATCGAGGGAGAGAGAGAGAAGAGGGCAGCGAAGGAGAGAGAGAAGAGCGCAGCGAGGGAAAGAGAGAGAAAGGGCAGCGAGGGAGAGAGAGACAAGGGGGCAATGAAAGAGAGAGAGAGAAAATAAAACGACAGCGAGTGAGAAGGAGAAGAGGGCAGCCAAAATGAGAGTGAGAGAGAGGGAAAGAGAGAAACAAAGAGAGAGAAAGTGAGAGAGAGAAAGAGAGAGAGAGAAAGAGAGAGAGAGGTGGGCAGTGAAAGAGTGGGAGACAGAGAGAGAAAGGGAGAGGGAGAGAGAGAAGAAGAGGGTAGCATGGGAAAGAGAGAGAAGAGGGCAGCGAGGGGGGAGAGAGAGAGAAGGGCACAGAGAGAAAGAGAGAGAGAGAGGAGAGGGCAGAGATGGAGGGAGAGAGAAGAGGGCAGCGATGGAGAGAGATAGAAGAGGGCAGCGAGGGAGACAGCGAAGAGGGGAACGAGGGAGAACGAGAAAAAAGCAGCGTGGGAGAAGGAGAAGAGAGCAGCGAGGGAGAGAGAGAGAAGAGGGCAGCGAACGAGAGAGAGAGTAGAGGGCAGCGAGAGAAAGAGAAAGAGATAGAGAAGAGAACAGCGAGGGAGAGAGAGAGAGAAGAAGGCAATCAAAGATATATATATGTATATATATATAGAGAGAGAGAGAGAGAGAGAAAGAGGAGAGCGAGGAAGAAGGTAACAGTGCAGCCAAAACGAGAGAGAATGAGAGAGAGAGAGAAGAGGGCAGTGAAAGAGTGAGAGACAGCGAGAGAGAGTGTAATATCGTCGATGTTGTGTACAAGGATATCACGAAAGCGTCTGATAAGGTTCTTCAGGGTAGGCTATTGCACAAAATACGGAGACATGGGATTTTGGGTGACTTAGCAGTTTGGAGCAGAAATTGGCCAGCTGATCGAAGGCAGGGAGTGGTGATTGATGGGAAATATTAATCCTGGATTTCAGTTAATATTGTGGTACCACAGGGATCTGCTTTGGGGGTCCCTATGTTTTGTCATTTTAATAAGTGTCTTGGATGAGGTCAAAGGTGGGTGGTTGAGTACATTTGCAGATGACGCGAAGGTCAGGAGAGTTGTGTGTAGTGATGAAGGATATTGTAGGTTACAGAGAGACACCCATCAGCTGCAGAGCTGGCTAAGGTGTGGCAAATAGAGTTTAATGCCGAAAATGTGATGTGATTCACTTTGGAAGGAGTAACGGGAATGCAGAGTACTGAGTTAATGATAAGATTCTTGGTAGTGAAGATGCGCAGAGAGATCTCGGTATCCAGTTGTATAACTCCTTGAAAATAGCCAACGAGGTTGTTAAGAAGTCATACGCTGTGTTAGCTTTTATTGGTAGAGAGATTGGGTTTCGGAACGATGAGATCATGCCACAGCTGTGTAAAACTCTGCTGCGGCTACATTTGCAGTATTGGGTACAGTTCTGATCACCGAATTATACGAAGTGCAGCGCTGGAAAGTGTGGAGATGTGATGTTCTAGAATGTGGCCTGGTTTGGAAAGAAGACCTTACCAGCAAAGGCTGAGGGACTTGAGGCTGTTTTCGTTTGAGAGAAGAAGGTTGAGAGGCGACTTGTGACATTTAAGGTAATCAGAGTGTTTGGCAGGTTGGACAGTAACAGTCTTTTACTTTGGCTACCGCAAGGGGACACCGCTAAAAATTGAGGAGTGGTCGATTTAGGACAAATTTCAGAGGTAGTTTCTTTGCAGAGAGAAGTAGGGGCATCCAATGCGCTGTCTGCAACAGTTGTATGCCTGAACTGCTGTGCTCTTCCAGCACCACTAATCCAGTATTTGCTTTCCAGCATCTGCAGTCATTGTTTTTACCTCAACAGTTGTACCCTCGCCAACTTTAAGCACATTTAAATGATAAATTGGATAGCCATACGGAGGAGAATGGAACAGTGTAGGTTAGATGTGCTTAAGGTTAGTTCCAAAGGTCCGTGCAACATCGAGGGCCGAAGGGTCTGTACTGCGCTGTAATGTTCTATGATCTATATGTTTCATATGAAAATGCACCTTTGATAGAGAGTGTTTCTTAACTTTTTGGAGATAAAGATGGTAGATCTCCTGGCGCTTGTGTTCGATGGAAGTTGTTCTCTCTAATCAATTTTCAAAAGTTCCGCATTATATACCCCTCCCTGTAGAATTTTTCTTCAGATTTTATCGGGTTGTCTTGAGTTTCTTTGAAAAGTAGCCAATTGGTAGTTCAATTGGTTGTTCGAAATGTAGAAATGCAGCTCCAGCCCCAACAAAGCGAGCATTGATTGCAACTTTGAAGGGTATCGACAACGATAGTGTAGCTAAATCTGGTACAGAGGGTAACACTGCTGTTAAGTTGGCAAATACTTCCTGGCACTGCTCTGTCCACTAAAATTCGATCTTCTTCTTTAGTATATTAATTAGCAGAGCGATCACCTTACTGATGTTTGCTACAAAACGCCGGTAAAATTCGCTTCGCCCTTCAACAAGGGGGCAACATTAGCAATTCTCCAGACGTCCAGGACCTCACCCGTGTCCAACGATGCTTCAAAGATATCACTTAAAGCACCAGCTCTTTCTTCTTTCTCTTCCCTCAGTAACGTCGAGTAAATCGCATCGGGACCTGGACAACTTGTCGACCTGAATGCATTTGGAATACAAAAAAAAACTTCCTCCCTCCTTATGCCGATTTGCCTAAGAGTACTCAGAGATCTATCCCTCACATCAACATCCGTCGTGTCCCTCTCCTTGGTGTATACTGTTGCATAATGCTCGTTAAGAATTTCAATTATTTTTTCTGACTCCATGCATAACTTTGCTTCTTTGCCCTTGAATGGACCAACCCTTTCTCTCGTTACCCCCTCTCTCCTTATTTATGATAAAGAAGGCTTTGTTCTTTTCCCTAACCTGGTTTACCAGTGATATCTCTTAACCCCTTTAGCGCTTTTGATTCATCGTTTCAGATTGGTCCTACATTCCCGATGTTCTTCCAATGCTTTGTCTGTCTTCAGTCGCCGTGCCCTTATGTAGGTATCCCTTTTCCTCTTAGCTCGTCTTACAATTTCACCTGTCATCCATGGTTCCCTAACATTGCCATTCGATCCCTCATTTTCCCAGGAACATGCCTCTCCTGAACTCTCATCAACCTCTCCTTAAATGCCTCCCAGATGTCACTTTCAAACATTTCCTTTCGTTTCAAACAGCTGGTTCCAATCTACATTCTGCAGCTCCTGCAAAATTTTGGTATAGTTTGCCTTTCCCGAATTCAGCACTCTTCCTTTCAGACAACTCCTAACTTTGCCCATGACTATTCTACAACTTATACAATTGTGATCACTATTCCCTAAGTAATCCTCTATTGAAATACCAACTAACTTGCCGGACTCATTTTCCAACTCCAAACAAAGGATGGTCCCTTCCTGAGTTGGTCTATTTACATACTGTTGTCGAAAAGTTTCCTGCACGCTCTTTACAAATTTAGCTCTTTCTACACCTCTAACACTAAGTGAATCCCAGTAAAAGTTGAAAATATTAAAATCTCCTATGTCCACCAATCTATTGCTCGTATATCTTTCCACGGATACTTACATATTTGTACTACTCTCTCATGTTCGCTGTTGGGAGGCCGATAGTACAGCCCCTATTTCTGAGCTCGGCCATATTGGCTCACTGCTCGAGTCCTCAATAGTTCCCTGCTTGAACCTGTTTGGTCGATAACCTGGTATTGCGTGATTTTTAATCTCCTTCAGAACAGCTGTTATATTTTCTTTGACCAGTATTGCAACTACTTCACCCCTTTACCTCCCAGTCTATCCCACCTGAAGTATCAATATCTTGGGATGATTAGCTGCCAGTCATGCCCTTCCCTCAACCAAGTCTCAGTAATAGCAATAACATCATGCTCCCAGGTACTCATTGAAGCACGAAGTTCATCCTCCTTACCTTCCATACTTCTTGCATTAGAAAATGCCCGTCAGACCACCAGTCCCTTTTCATTCATCATCTGCTGCCTGCCTCCACGTGCCCTGAGTCACGCTGATTTCATCATATAGTTCTTTACGGGCTTTGGATCCTACTTCCTCACTCTCCTCTAAACTCATTTGGTTCACAACCCCTTGCCAAAATAGATAAATACTCCACAACTGTGTTCGCAAAAGTTCCTCCAAGCATATTGGTTCCAGGATGTCCCAGTTGCAGATCGTCCCATTTGTAATAGTTCCACCTCCCTAGAATCGGTCCTAAAGTCCCAAAATACTGAACACTCCCCTGCACCATTTCTAACGCCACCGATTCATCCTGCTTATACTATCATTCCTAATCTGACTTGCGCGTGGCACTGGTAGCAAACATGAGATTACTATCTCAGAGTTTCTACTTTTAACTTGCCTCCAAACTCCCTAAATTCGGCTTGTCGGACCTCATCCCATTTTTCACATATATCGTTTGTGACTATATGCACCACGACAACTGCTGTTCACCCTTTCCCTTTAGAATGAAATGCAGCTGATTAGAGACACCCTGATCCGTCCTCCTCAGAGGCAACAAACCATTCAGGCTCTCGGTATCGACCACAGAACCGCGTACCTACTCCCCCTACAATTGAATCCTCTGTTAATATAACCCTTCCACTCCTTTCCCCGCCTTTCTAAACAGCAGCATGAGCCATGGGCCATGAACCTGGCTACTGCTGCCTTCCACTGGTGAGCTATCTCCCCCAACCATATACCTGTTGTGGAGGGAAATGATTGAGGATGACACCTACACTGCCTCCTTGCTCTTTCTATGCCATTTGGTCACCTATTCCCTTGCTGCCTTAGCAATCATCATCTGCAGTGTGACTAAATCACGTGCTATCCACGACTCCATCAGCATCCTGTATGCTCCAAAGTGAATCCATCCGAAGTTCCAGAGCAGTCAAACGGTACAGAAGAGATGTAACTGGACACACGTCCTGATCGTGAAGGAGCTATGGACATCAGCGATGTCCCTGACCTCCCTGAGGAGCAACACACGGATTTAAGATCGTCTGATATATTTAACTTTAAATTTAACTTTAGTTTTAGATTAGGCAACGATAAAAGTAACTTTTTTTTTACTAAATCACTCGCTTCAACAATAAAGAAAAAAAAACCTTACCAAAGAGTCTCTTTTTTTGGTTAGAGGAGGAGGGCGGCTGGGAGACACTGCAGTTGTATGGTCCAGGGTTAAGCCACAACCTCAGTAAAACGTTTCACTCAACTTCCCAGCAGCCCTCTGGTCCTCGCTCTCACCTCTCACCAAATGGAGGCCCGACGCCCGATGGTAAGCTTTTTAAAATGGTTTCACTCAACTACGCAGCAAGCCTCAAGTCCTCATTCTCTCGTTTCGACAAATGGAGGTTCCTACCCCAGATAGGTTTTTTTAACCGGTTTCAATCACCTTCCCAGAAGCCCTCTGATCCTCATTCTCACCTCCCACCAAATGGATCCCACATGGCTCTTATTTCCCTTTCTTTATTGACTAACTGCATTTGCTTGATATTGAAATTTAAGTTTTAATAACTCAACTGAATTGTCTGTTTTTCTGTGCAAGTGCTTTACCAACTTCATTGCAATTCCAGCTTTCATTTTGGCCTTGGTTAAACCAATGCTAACCTATTTGCTAATTCTGAAAGCACATATTTCCTCTGGCATTTTAAACTTCGCAAATTTGGGAAGATCTTCAACCTTATTTAGCAATCTTAAGATCCATTTCCCTCACTTTTAATTGAACAACCACAAATAACCGAAATTAAACTATAAGTTATTTGATGATCAGGACACTAATCCGCAAATGTTTCCATTTGCTGGGATCTTTTGTGCCCCAAATAGGTTTTGACGGGATCTGTCAAAACTCCACCAAATGTCAGACCCAAATCCCCAGACTGGTACAACACGGCGCTGACCCACACTCTTACTTCAGCACAAATACCCAGAAAAGCTCGCTTGCCTTGCAATTTGTTAAAATATAAGTGACAAAAACCCCCAAAGTCTCCGATTTAAAGAAAGTAACATCAACTTATTTTAACGCTGAAAGTGATCAATGGACAGCTTTTCACAAATCAAAGAAAGCCCCAATTCTCTGAACTGTTTATTATCTACCAGAAATCCATATCAATACGCTGTTCCAATGAGACAATTCTAAAAAAAAATACATCAACTTAATTTCAAACACACACACAGCCACTTTCATCTTCTGTGATGGTCTTTCACATGAGAAGATACCTTTGCTGTTGCGTTTCCTAATTGTTTGGAGAGCAATATGCACATTCTCCTGGCTTTTCCGTCGAGAGAGCAGGTGCTCTCTCTGACCAATTATCAAAATGTCTGCAATTTATACCCAGCCTAAACTTGGATCGTATCATTGGTTCGAGTTGACAAAACGGGAGTTAAAATCACACAAAACTAGGTTAGAGTCCAACTTGTTTATTTGGAAGCACTAGCTTTGGGAGCGCTGCGTTTTCATCAGGTGGTTGTGGAGTTTAAGGTCGTAAGAAACAGAATTTATCTCAAAAGTTTACAGTGTGATGTAACTGAAATTATATATTGAAAAAGATCTGGATTGTATGTAAGGTCTATCACCTTTTCGATCTAACACATTGGTTTCGATTCTTTCATATATAAATCGCAGAAAATGTAGACGTTACATTCTCAAGTGTACTTTAACAATTGGTGTCATATCGGCCATGATAATCTCTTTAAGGTGTAAGCTGTCCTATGTGGGACTGGTTGTGCCACAATCTAAAATATGGATTTACAGAATCCAAATCATGACAATACAATAAACTGAACCTCGATTGGATGGTAGTCCCTTGGTGCATAATATAAGCTGACTGGTTAAATGTGAATTGTTGCCAAAAAAGCAAACAAATCTCAAAAATCTATTCAAACGCTAAATGTTGCACATTTTCAATTTTCCTGTACACTCTGGTGTTGCCATCTAGTCGTATGAGAGGTGCTTGTAATCTGTCAGTTCAGAACAGCATTTTCTCTCTCTCTTAACGGTACAAAACACGCATTGAACTTCATAACAGTAAGAATACCGATGAGCAAATTATTTTTAAAGACACAACTGTCATTCCCCAGCTCTGTCATTGTAATTTTCTGAATGGCTCCACTGCTTTTCAGTGAGTTTATTTTCAACATTAAGCCTTTCTTTATCCTGAAAAAAGTTGTAAACTTAGTGCAAATGCGCCAACACTGGAAAACAATTCCAATTGACTTTTGAAAATTGGCGTTCAGTAATCTTGCTGTTTTATCAAACAAAAATAGTCTAAACGATTCTAAAAGCTTTCACTTATACAGTGACTTTTATTATCATTTTTGTGTTAGTAAATTACATATTAGACTCAATGGATGGTGCAATATTTCATGTAACTGCTGTCGGAATTTCCTTTGTGTCACTGCATAAATAAATGTATTTGTGCAGCAGCTCAATAGCTGAAGCATATTTGTGCTTTCTTGAAAAATAAACTTGGGGTCTATGAACCCTTGAGGTTTGTATTCATTTATGAATCGCTCAAAAAAGAACTGTACAACATACGCTGTCCATAAGAGAAGGAAACTTCCAGATATAGAGAAAAGTAAAACAATGGATTTTCTCCTGTTCTCCATCTCTGCATCACTCTGATTTTTTCCCTTTGCCTGACCCCGGAGCCTCTTGCGGGCGGCACTCGCCACGAGAATGTATCTAACAGTCAGGATATTGAGGAAATGTATCAGAACGAATGGGAGGCACGGAGTAAAATACGATCTGTCCATTGAAATGTTGCCCATATTGGTGAAGTATAACGGATTTCCTTCAGTTTGCAATACCATAGAACATTATCAATTATGAATATTGGCTCATGCATAAAATACCACGGTATATTCTTCAGGCAGCCGATCCCACAGACTATCCCTATCACTACAGCTGCCATTTTCTCAGTGCAGTACTTCTTTTTCAGATTCTGACAACAAATGGCCACAAATCAATCAAAGGTGAAAGAAACTGTTAACCAGACAGATGTCCCGAGCTGCATAAATCAATGCAATGCTGAAGCAGCATATGAGTAATGGACAGGAAGCTCCCTGGAAAGTAAATCGCTGGAATGCGGTTCAGAAGTACGGCAATAATAATGACCAGGAGATCCGTCACAGCCATGGAGACCAAGTATCTAGTAATACATCGGGAGAGGCCGCAAGTTCCACGCGTTAGTATCACAATCGCCATTAAGTTAACTGTAAGAAGAAGTGAGTGAGAAAGGGAAAAAGCGATCAGTCCATGCAGTTATATCTGATGTAATGTTTTAAGTTTCCGAAGGAAGGTCCCGTGAACTGATAACGAATGCCTTGGGATTTGGTGCTTGAAGGACAGAGAACAGAAACATTAACTCATCTTCGCATTTTTAAGCAACAAATGAACTGGTGGCGACGCCCATGATTTAGTGTTCTGAAATATATTGTTTAAAGCATAAAAGAACCTGCTCAATAATCTTTCCTTTTTTTAAAGAATAAGAGTCGAATTATTCGAAATTCGATGCAGCAATGAGCTATCATTATTACTAAAATTAAGTTAATTTTTGGGCATATGTCTTAGTTGAGGATTGAAGTAATCTTGGTCAATAACATTACTGTTTGAATTGAAATCGCACGTAGTATTTTAAAAACAATTAAGTACAGAACTCTTTCATGGAAATCTGTGGACATGGCATTATGAAGATACATTGAAGATCAGTATCATTCATAATTATATCTGCACCGATCATCCTTTTCTTTCCTAATACGTTTATCTTAGCTGTCTTTGAACTTGTATCGTAAGTTGATCAATGTTATTATTTCATAAATCATTTTTCCCGTAATTAATTAGCAAGTTATTTAATGAAACGTTCACTGTGTAATACTTTTGAGATAGCCAACTAAAGTAGAAACAGGATTTCCGGTATCAACTGAACAGAATGACCTGGTCGATTATGGATGTAATTGAAAGTGAAGCACCAATTCCATAACTTTTTCACAGAAACATAGAAATATAGAGATTAGGCGCAGAAGGAAGCCATTCCACCCATCGCACCTGTTCCAATATTCATTACGATCGTCAAACTCAATAGCATAATCCTGCTTTCTCCTCATTGCCATTGATCCCATTTGCCCCAAGTGCTAGATCTAACCACCTTTTGAATGCACTCAATTTTTATCATGCACCACTGCCTCTGATAATGAATTTCACAGGCTTAGTATTATCTGAGTGAATAAATATCACCTCCACCCTGAACCACTCGAGGATCTGAATGCACCCCCCCATCGGGAACGTCCTTCCGGCATCTCGCCTGTCTAGTCCTGTTAGAATCTTACAACTCTCCGTTGGATTCCACCTTCAGTCGTCTGCAACCAAGCTAAAATAACCCTAAGTGATCGATCTTTCATTGTATGAATGTCAAACAGATTCAAATACTTTATTCTAATCACGTTGTTTAGGAGTCGGTTTGCTTCTTTCCTGAAGTTTCCTTTATGCTGATAATTTTGCATTTGATGCTTTATATCTGTGTCCTCGTTTATTTCTAATGTTAATTTTGGTTTCTCTTCACAGATGCTGCAGAAATTTTCTGGAAACTTCCGTTTTTGTTTTTGTTTCTGATTTATAGCATCCAGTTTGTTTTTGGTTCATAACCTAAACATGTCTAATTCTTCAATCCTTGTTTATGCAGTTATTCCCGATGCTTCAAACGGTCAAGATTCAACCGGCAATTTGCAGGAGACGTAACAGAAACAGAAATTGTTGAAAAGAAAACTCAGCCAATCTTGCAGCATCTGGGGAGAGAAATCAGATTCAACGTTTCGGGTCCAGTGACCATTCCTCAGGACACAATACGAACGGACTCTGTCTATACCTTCATTTAGCAAATCGAGATACTGCTCTCGAAGTCTTTAAACTATAGTTTCAGAATTCTGGACTTCGTGAGAGAACGGACAGCAGGATGATATATCGCAAACTGACAAAGGTTACCTGGAACAGCAAATGTCGCCAGTGCCGTGTAATAAACAGCATATGGTACCCCTCTTGGTGGGACATGCATTCTCTGCGAGATGGAGTAGTGGCCGTTTGTTAAGCATTCAAAAAAGTTCATTTAAATAATTGAAACTCATAATCACTTTGGATACAATTTGGACGATTCTGCATCAGTCACGTGTTAGGCATCATCAGTGTTGCCATTATGAACAGTACTGAGGTGATAATTCGGTTTGCTTTAGCATGAGTTTTAATTACAATGCTTAAAGCAAACGAATTAATACAATTTGCAATGAATTCAGCGCGATTAAAATCAATGAACCAAATATCTCACAAAGTTAAATTGAAACATTCTGCTCGACTTTGCGGAAAAATGCCAAGTGAAAGATCAACATGTACAATACTCACAGTACGACATTCATCCATTGGTTGTGTCACGTCATCAAAGAACACAAATAAATATGTCAGACAAGGCATGACCATGAAAGAGTAAAGTTAACTATCTATTATATATTCAGTTTTTTTTCCCTTTTATCCAGTATCATGGCCTCGACCAGCTTTTTTTTTCCTGCAATGCTGTTAAACTGACATTTTTCTGATGTCAGTTTCCAAGATAACGGTGTCACATTGCCAATCCTCCTGTTCCTTTGTACTAATTTTGTGGGACTACCTCTCTACAACTCCTATCTCTAGTCCCCTCTGATTCCTGAATGATCCGAAGTTCATCGAGCTCCAGCTCCAGATCCCGAACGCAGTTTTCAAGGAGCTGGAGTTGATTTCCCGCAGATGAGCTCGGCAGGGACATAGTGGTGAACCTGTCCTTCTCTATTCTGCACGAGAAGCTTTCAGCTGCCCTAACCGCTATTTCAACTATCCTAAATTCCCAAAGAAACGATTGAAAAATTAAGAATAAAAAATTTATACAGCAATATTGGTTTCAAACGCTGTGATGTGTCAATTGATTTTTGCAGGCAATTGCATTGCACGCAGTGACAGCTTTTGATAAATACCCTGAAAGAACCTTTGTGAGGGTCTAGTATCCGATAGTTCGAGGATTTATTTAATTCAATCCATTGAAGAGGAAAGTCTTATCGCACAATAATCAAGATTTTCTGAGGTAATTGCCATGATATATTAAGTACATCTGTTTGAGTCTGTCAAAATTGTATGTGTAATCGACCAAATCACATTATTTCAACTGAATTTCCTTTAATATAGTAGTTATTAGCAGTAGAGAGAAGCTATCATTCCATGAGCAGGAAAATTAGAACAATGAAAGCATATAATGAAGATTACCTCCCATAAGCATTAAGGGACAAAAACGAAGTGGGGTGGGGATGGAGGGGAGAGAAACAATTATACAACAAGGTCATGAAGATATCTGCAAAACAAAAGTGATCACAGCTTCATACCTAACGAACAGCTGCAAAGGAACAAGGGAAGAATGACAAACAAAACTTGTGATAATGGCATCAGAAAAATATTTTGTTCCTGAAAGTTTCAAACAATCTAAATAGGCTTCGTCAAGCTGGACAAGTGGTCGAATTACATTCCTACCAAAGAAATTCGAATAATTGTTCACATATTTAGAAATGAATAGTAACATTAATAAGCTATTTAAAATAACAACAATTAGGTCATTGCGGAAATCTAACTTATGGTTTTAACCATCTCACAGTATGCAATTGGAAGAAGTCGTAAGTGGCAGATGGTAAATACAGAAACTCTATGATTTGGACCTTTCAGTGTTGAGTGAAAGGGAAGCTGCACCAGAAATTGTCAGCTTTGCCACGGAATTGTAATATTTGGAGTAAAAGATGTATAACTATAAGTACCGTTAATGTGCAAACTGTAGGTGACATCCAGTCTGCATTTTCTGCACTCAGACAAAGGAGAATTTTCGGTCGCATGACAGCACTTGGAAGTCATTTGTAGTCAGCAAATATACGATGGAGTTGTGAAATATCCGGAAAGAGCCATAACAATCTGTATTGAAATGTGGTCGATAAAATGTCGTGCAAGAGGTCAAGTGCAGGGGATAGCACGGCGAGCAAACATCACCATTGATGGGAGAATCTTGGTTTGGCCATTGCGTTATCTATCATTGATCGTGCGTTAATGGCGTTAGAATTGCAAATTTGAATGATGTGACTGCATCTGACATTAATATTAAATGTAATCATTTTAACGCAGAACGTGTACACGTGCCATTCTGTTCCTGTCCAGGAGAGTCAGAATGTCCTCGAGATCTCTCACATGCTTTGGAATGGAGCTCAAAATAAAGATCGATTTGTGCTGATGAACAATGTACTCAAGATTCTTCTTTCAAATCCAGCTCCAACAATATTCATCTCTTTTTTCAAAGTCGCCTAATTTCTGTCCAATTCAACAACATCCATTTCTAATCAATACTCTCCGGTGCAATATTTGCATTCTTTAACCGTTATCCACTTTCCTGTTTCGGATCATAACCTTGGATTTATTTTGCAGTTTTCCAAATAAATTTGTGTTGTTCTTTTCAATGGAATTCCAGATCTGGCAACACTTTGAAATTAGTTTGAATTTTGATAATTTATGTCCATGAGACATTGGAGCAGAGTTGGCTCTGCCATTCAGTCCTGGCGGATTTGTTTTCACCCATTTTCCTGCCTTCGGCACATAACCCTTCAGCACATTACCAATTAAATAACCTGTCTGACTCCTACTTAAATTTACTCACTGTCCTATCATCCAGATAACGGTGTGTAAGTGAATTCCACAGATTTGCAGATTTATGAGAAATAGTTTCTCATCAACTTCGTTTTGAATTTGGTTCCACTTCCCCCAGAACTGAGATCTCTCATCTTAGAATGCCCCACAAGAGCAACGTTCATTCCACCTCAATTTCATCCATACCTTTTTCATCTTGAAAACTTCAATTTGATCTTCCTCACTCTTCAAGATTTCAGAGAGTGTCGGCCTACACTTTGGCTTGCCTCTTCGTATGACAAAACCCTCATCTCTGGTATCAATCCAGTGAACCTCCTCTAAAATGCCTCCAATGACATTCAATTTTCCTCAAATAGGGGTTCCAAAACTGTGCACAATACTATAGATGTGGACTCACCAATGCCTTGTATATTTGCAACAACATTTCCTTACATTTATTTTCTATTCGCTTCGCTGTGAAAACTTACATTCTGTTTGCCTTTTCTTTATTTTTTCTTGGACCTGCAGGCTAGTTTTCTCTGGCTCATGAACGAGGACACTCAGATCATTCTGTACCGCAGCACCCAGAAGTCTCTCCTCATTTAGATAATAGGTCGCCTTTGCAATTTTCTAACGAAAATACACGAACTCAAACCTGTCCATCTGCCACATTTTGGCCCACTGTCCTAACCTAGCTATATCCAATCTTAAGATTCTTATTTCCTAATTGTAGGTTACAGTCCCACCTATTTTTGTGTCATCTGCAAAGTTGGCAAGTTAGCCTATTGAGCGTGAATCTAAGTCTTTAATATAGTTTGTAAATAGCTTGGACGAAAGGAATACACTCTTTGGCACGCCACTAGTTACGTCTGGTCATCCTTCCAAAAAAATTGTCCTGATTCTCCATCTTCCATCCATGAGACAGTCACCTAGCCAAGGTAATAAATTATATCTAATCCCATATGATCCAAACATGTGAAAAAACCTTTTCTATGGAAACCTATTAAATGCCTTCCAGAAGTCAAGATAACTATGGCATCTCCATGATCTTCTTTGTTTATTACATCTTCGAAGAGCTCTAGCATATTAGTTAAACACAAGTTTCCCTCCAAAAAATACATGCTGACTCTGATGGACAGTGGACTTTTCAAATATCCGGGCACTGCTTCTTGACAATTGTTTCCAACACTTACCCTAATAGCATATTTTGAACTAAGTGGTCTGTCACTTCCCACACTTTGCCTTCTTCCCCTTTTGACTGCATTAATATTTGCCCAATCCACTGGAACCGTTCCTGTGCTCAGTGTGTTTTGGACCAATTGTAACCAATGGTTCCATTATCTCCTCAGACAAACCTAAACTTTTCTACACGTGTGCCAGGAACGAACGAATGACTAGAGTAAGAGTAGGGCCTGTCAAGGACAGTAGTGCAAGGCTGTGTGTGGAGTCGGAGGAGGTAGGAGAAGCGCTAAATATATTTTTTCGTCAGTGTTCATACGGGAAAAGACAATGTTATGGAGGATAATACTGAGATGCAGGCTATTACACAAGATCAAATTGAGGTCCATAAGGAGGAGGTGTAAATAATTTTGGAGTGCTTGTAAATAGATCGGTCCTCTTGTTCCGATGGGATTGAAACTCGGATTCCCTGGGAACCTAAGGACGTGATCGCAGAGCCTGTGGCTTTCAACTTCATGTCGTCATTGTCAACGGGTATAGTGGCACAAGACTGGAGGATAGTAAATGTTGTTTCCCTGAAGAAGGAGAGAAGAGACAACCCTGGTATTTATAAACCAGCCACCCTTCGGTTGTGGGTAAAAGTTTGGAAAGGATTATAAGTGATAGGATTTATAATCATCTAGAATGGAATAATTTGTTTTGGGAAAGTCAACACGGTTCTGCAAGGGGAAGGTCGTGCCTCACAAATCTTACTGAGTTCTTTCAGGAGGTGGCCAACAGGTGAATGAGGTTAAAGCAGTGAATGTGATATATATGGATTTCAGTGAAGCGTTTGATAAGGTTCCCGATGGTGCGCTAATTCAGACATCACGGAGGTATGAGATTAAGGGTAATTTAGTGATTTGGATTAGACATTCGCTAGCTGAAAGAAGATAGAGGGTGATGTTTGATCGAAAACGATCATCCTCCAGTTCAGTTACACGTGGTGTACCCCAAGGGTCTTCTTTTGGGCCTCTGCTTAATCGCTTTTATTATCAGTAGTCACAATGAGGCGGTAGAAGGATGGGTTAGTAAATTTGCAGATTACTCTATCATAGTTGAAATTGCAGACATTGTAGAAGGATGCTGCAGTTTACAGAGGGGCATAGATAAGCTACAGAGCTGGGCAGAGGTTGCATGTTGAATTTATGAGGAAGAGTGTGAGATGATTCACTTCTGAAGGAGTAACCGAAATAGAGAGTACTGGGCTAATGGTAACCTGCTTGGTGGTGTGGATGACCAGAGAGATCTCGGTGTCCATGTACATAGATCCCTGAAAGTCTCCACCAAGGTTGATGGGGTTGCTACGAACGCATAGGGTGTGTTAGCTTTTATGGATAGAGGGATTGAGTTTTGGAGAATGAGGTCATGTTGCAGCTGTGCAAACCTCTGGTGCGGCTGCACTTGGAGTATTGCATAATTTTGTTCACCGCATTATAAGAAGGAGGTGGTCGCACTGGAGAGTGTGCAAAGGAGATTTACCAGGATGTTGCCTGCTTTGGATGGAAGGTCCACTAAGGAAAGACTGAGGGGCTGGAAGCTGTTTTCGTTGGGGAGAAGGACATTAGCAGATAACTTAGTAGAGGCATACAAAATGGTACGAGGATTAGATCGTGTGGAAAGTGAGAGACATTTTCTTCATATTGTGATGGTTGGCAGCTCACCAGGGCAAGCTTGAGGACAATGAGAGAACGGGAAGAAAGGTCAGAAGGAACCAACATACATCAGAAAGCATACTAGATCGAATCTGATTGCAGCTTCAAATTTACGATGCTGTTGTTCTGTATGCGACTTGAGCCCATCGTGGATCAATAGCTGCCCTTTACTATGTTCATTCATATTGCATCTGACACACCCAGATATCTAAGCCCTGCATTTAGTTAAAGTCTGAAGGGAAACATTATGCGAACCTTTTTGTTACATTTGAAAACTTTTGACGTAATATTGTGGCTCCATAGTTTATAAATTTATGATGGAAATATCGCTTTATTTCCAAATGAAATCCAGCGCAACTTGGTAAATCATTGGTGTATTCCGATATACCTGTATAATGGAAACACCGACAGGTCCTGTACTATCACAAATGGTACATATTTGCCTGCTGTCTGTCACAATGTTTGGAAATACATGATCTGATTATAAATTGATCCTCTTCTAATCACCCACTTATTACATTCTGGGAAATAATTATACTGAGGAAACCTATCGAAATACAGTTCCATCTCAGAAAACACTTCTGACTGTGCCTAATTGTGTTATGATGCAATGTGCCTTGCTGCTACATCATTAACCATGTATTGGCACGTTTCCCTAAGTTCAGAAAGTCTCTCTCCTATATCGCTTCTACTTTTTCAGGTTCTTCTCTTCCTTTTTTTCACAAAAGCAGTCATTTAATTTTTTTTTGCAGAAGTAGTTATTAATAGGTGAGAAAGAAATGCGCAAAATCCAATAGAATACAATCTCTACAGTATGGAAACAGGCCCTTCGGTCCAGCAAGACTACATTGGCACACGAAAGAGTAACCCACCCATATCCATTCCTATACCCAATTATCCTATATTTCCCCCGACTAATGCAGCTAACCTACACATCCCTGAACACTATGGGCAATTAAGCTGGGCCAATTCACTTAACGTTGGCTTGGAGAAGGAAAACAGAACACTCGAAAGAAGCCCATGCAGACGCGGCCAGCATCCCAAGGCTGGAATCACAAATTAATAGAATCATGCGATCCTTACAGTATGGAAATAGACCTCGCAGCCCAACAAGCCCACAGCGAACATTCCACTCTAACGCATTCCCCTACCCTGTTACTCTACGTATACCCCTGCCGAATGCACCTAACCTACACATCCCAGAACATTTTGGGAAATTTAGCATGGCCAAGACACCTAACCTGCACATCTTTGGACCAAGGGAGGAAAGTGGAGCACCAGGAGGAAACCTATGCAGCCACAGGGAGAATGTGCAAACTCCACACAGACAGTCACCCGAAGCTGGAATCGAACCCGGATCCCTGCTGCTGTGAGACAGCAGTGTTGAGGATATGAAAAGCACTGCCGAGAGGTGCGCTGGGTGCACTTTCACTTGATGCATTGCATTTCATGTTTTATTGTACATTCATTTGGATATAACATAATGTGTAAGGCTCTGTGAAAAAAAAGAGTGATGTGCTGACGATGTTCCTTTGAAGAACAAATGAAACTTCCCTCACATGAAATGCTAGGACTAAAGAGAATCATTTCTGAACAAATCTCACAATATATCCCTGAGCTGAAGACAATTTTTTTGTGCGTCAACTCAAGTAAGTCTTTGCAGCTTCTTGCCACAGAAAGCTCTGGGGACATTTCTTTTTGTATATTTATTTCTGAGATGGATTGATTCTGGATTGGAGTTGACTACTAATCTTCTAACTCAGATAATGTTCTGGGGACCCGAGCTCAATTACCACCACAGCAGATGGTGGAATTTAAATTCTGTAACAATCTGGAATTGGAAATGCTGACCATGAAATCATTATCGAATGTTGGAAAAAAGGCATCTGGTTCACTATTGTCCTGCATGGAAGGAAACCTGCCATCATCATTTGGTCAGGCCTACATGTGATTCTACAACGACAGCAAGGTCGCTCACTCTCACGTGCCCTCTGAAATTGACTGGCATGCCATTCAGTTCATAGGCAGCCAGTGATACACCATACGTGCTCGCCAACCAGCGATGCTCAAATCCCACGAGGGAATATAATTAACATTAGGCACCGATTGGTGAGATCGAACAGGCAAGGAAATCAATGCAGTGTGTGTCCGTTCAGTCATGATCTGACTGAATAGCAGAGCAGTCCTGAGGGGTTGAAAGACCGATTGACATTTCCAAAAGACTTAAGTGATCGAATTTAATGGTCTGCTTCTTTTGAGTATCATCCACATATCTACGTCAACGTTTGGCATGGGCACTTCTCTGAACCTCCTGTCCATGGCAGTTCCAATATCCCTGCATGCGACTTTTTATAAAATCCGCTTTGCCACTCGAACTAAGCGAACTGTTAAGAGCTGCAGATGTTTACACTTCCAGCAACTGAAATCTTGTGGGATAGCTGAACACTTCTGGAATTGCCACATGTCACCAGTAGAGTACATGATGCCCTGACAGACATTTTTGAATAGAAGGGTGATGGCCACAAGGGACAAATTTGCAAAAACCTAATCAGCAACAACAACCGTGATACCACAACTTGCTCTGTTGTACAGCAGGGCGTGTCAAGTGCAGGCAAGCAGTGCTAGTAGATAGTACGTACTTGGAGTCATAGACTGCCAGTTCTGTCATGCAAGTGAGATGAGTTATGGTGTATTGCCTGTCTGCAACCAGCGTTAATGATGAATTTGAGCATATTCCGGACATATTGTGGGAAATGTCTTGGCATACATGAATATCAACGATATAGGCATGATTAGTCACTCCAAAGAGAGTTCAGCAAGTGAGGCTGTAAAGTGAAAATCAAGATCTCCAGGTTTATCTTCTCAGGACTGCACTGTCCCTGTGCCACATAGTGGTATCGCAAGATATAGAATGACAGCACAGTTTAACAGGAGGCTGAACAGCAGGTGCAGCGAGGAGAATTTCAAATTTTAGTATCATTGAGATATTTTCCAATGCAGGCGGGGCATGCACAAAAGTGATATGTTTCATCTGAACTGGAGGGGAAGCATCAGCGTAGGCAAGGAGGTTTGCTAATGCATTTGGGTGAAATTAAACTAATAAGACAGGTGTTTGGGAAGGAACGCAACAGTTCAGAACTAGGGTAGAAGGCAGGTGTTAACAAGATAAACAAACAGGGCCAGTCTCACGACAGTGGTGATGGAAGACCTCATAAAATATCAAAACGTGATTGAACAGTTGGAGTGAATGATCGAAGCGATTCTCGGTTTCATTGGAAATCAATGAATAAGAATGATCAGTGTGGAAACCTTGATGCCAAAGAAATATTCAAAGAAAAATAGAAACAATTGAACTTATTATTAAAAACAAATCTGAGAAGCCACTGCAGGCAGTACTTGGAACAAAATTCATCAGCTGTCCACACAAATGGAAACAAATTGGGAAGACCTGGTGGAGAATTCCTGAAACTTGGTATGAGTATGCTGTCATTTTGGCGGCATTGTTTTGTCCTTGGGTCATTTTTGGGAGAGGTCGCAAAGGCAGACGTGCTGAAATTTCTGACAAAGAGCCTGGTGGCGTGGTGAGGGAGAGAGGGAATGGCGTTGACCAATTATCCTAGTTCGGGATTTTTCTGGTTTGATTCATTTGCGCAAATAAGATGCTGGTTGAAGGCAGTCAGCAGTTCCAACCAGTGTAAAATGTTTCCATGCTTCAGCAGATGATTTGTGGCTGGTGTTTCTTTTTCAAGTCTCTACTGCCTCTAAGAGTCTATGATTGATTTTAACTTTTGGAAAGATGTGCAATTATGGGATGTTACGGGAATTGAAACAGTGCCTTAGTTAATTGTGGTACCGAGTTGGTGTTTTAATTCAGTTCGTTATTCTAAACTATATTTTCTTTTATTCGTGTTACAACCGTTGTGTTTAATTAAATTATGTTTTACTTAAAGCCGAGTGGTGTGACCCGTTGCCTCACACCTGGAATATCTACTTCATATATGTCTTCAAAACAAAAAAAAAAGGCAATGTCTAGGTTACCTTCCTTCAATACTTTGAAGGGGTCTGGCCTGGTCCTTAACACTGGTTGCAGGATGATCAGGTTTCGATGTTCAATACCCAAGGATGCTCAGTATTCCGAAACGATTGCCAAGGCGTAGCATGACATGGATTTGCTCATTTGGTTAAGGATGATGTCAAGTCTGCATTGTGAAAAGAAATTGGCACTACAGACCAAAATGTTCAATCAGTCTCGGTGAAAATTAAAAATCGAAGTAAGAAATCCCTTCGGAAGTAAATTTAATGCATGGTCAAAGGATACTTCCGAATTCAGAATAGCATAAACCCGAAATAACGATGGCTTGCTTGTGAGAAGGGCAGGAAGTCAATTATGCATGATTGAACATGCATTTTGATTCGATTAATCAATTTGTCAAGAGTAGCCAGCACAAATGTTCAAACAGTTGATTAAGAAGTGTTGTTTCAGAGCAACATGCCAAGCAGCCAACTGGAAAATTGACGATTCAAGATTTCGTATCATCTTACGAGCAAGGATTGATAAGTTCGCTAGCAGTTAAAGATTCTCTTCTCCTGCATAATATGCGATAGATTCAAATTCAGATTGAAAAAAAATGAAGGCAGAATCGTATACCAGATTTTGAGCGTTAAGTAAAAGTAAATAAACGGGCCCAAGAAGGGGTTCGACCAAGTGGATTGGGACAATTCAAGACACGTGACAAGCTTTTCGGGAGATGGTAAACACTTCTCGACTAAAGTATATTGAGGAGAAAACAAATTAATGAATAATGTTAGAATTAATGATTCAGATGTACCTAGTTAGAGTAAAAACCATTGTTCTGCATTCCATACAGGCGGATCATACGATACAAAATGCACTGGGATAGCTGAACAGAGTGCAGAATACAGTTGAAGCCACAGCGAATGTACAGGCAGATGAGAATGAACATTTGAGAGGAACATAATCAGAAGTCTGATAACTTTGTAAATAGTGAAAAATCAATCATGACTAAGTACCAAAATGGCAAAAACTGGAGCACAACATATTATAAAATTTAGTGGCAGTCTGTAAATGTAATCAAAGTGTTACATTAAATGAAATGAAAATGTTAAGTGGGATTACGAAAGCAAACAGAAGAAAATATAAGCACGGACACCAAAATAGTCGACAAATATGTAAAAAGGAAAAGAAAATGCAATAAAATGCTCGCCATTCCGAGAAGGAAAATGGTGGAAAACAAAACAACGGGAAACTCAGAAATGGCACAAACACTGAAATCAATATTTTCTCCCTGTTTTCACAGTGGAAGACAATAATTCCTTGCTCGGTTACTAGTAAGAATCTTAGTGAAATTATTACGATTACAGAAACGGTACAAAGTAATCTGTTAGGACAAAAGGCAGATAAGGTCACTGGGGCCTGATATTCTGCACATTACACTATTAATGAAGGTGGCATTAGAAATATTGAACACATTACTTACAATCTTCCAAAATTCTCTGGATTCTGTATAGGTAGTCGTGGGTTAAAAACATTTGCATGCGGCACCGTTGTTCAAAACTGTAGATAGGTAAAAAGTGGTAAGCTATGGAACAGTTTGTTTGACCTCTGTGGTGAGGAAGTTGCTGCAATCAATCGTAAAGTAGGAGATAACTGATCACTTTGTTAAAAAAAGCTTAATTCACCATTATAGGAATGGTGTCATAGAGGCCTTATCTCACTCGACAAACTTACTGGATTTCCATGAGGCTGTAACCAGCAAAGTAGAAATGGGGATCTGATCTATGCGGCATACCGAGAATTCCAAGAAAGCATTTGACAAGTACCACACAAAGGATTGATAGAGGACGTTAAATGTCAAGAGGTTAAGGGTAGAGTAATCGCTTAACAGATGATTGGCTAACTCATAGTGAACAGAGTGTCAACATAAACGGATCGTTCTCCAGATGGCGAACTGCAAACAGTGGAGTGTCGCAGGGATGGGTTTTGTGGCCTCATCTATTTATTATCTGCATCAATGGTCTGCAAACGGGCGCAGAAAAAAATGAGTAATTTCAAAGATGATACTAAATTTGTTCAGAAAGCAGACAGTAATGTCGTGATAAGGAGTTCAGGGACGCATATTGATAGCTAGGAGAAAAGGCCAGAATCTGGCAGATTTTGCATTACATCAATAAACAAGAGGTTGGGAATTTTGGCCTGAAAAGCAAAAAGGCTAGTGAGTATTTAAATAGAAAACAGCTTTAAACTGTGTGAGATTGCAGAGGGAATTGAACATCTTCATTCGTCAGTCACAGGAGGTGACTATGCAGGTGCAGCATACAATGGGAAAGGCATATGGAATACTGGCATTTATTACAACAGGACTAGATAATAGAAGTATAAAGCAAATGTTGTAATACCGTTATAAGGCATTGGTTACAACAGATCTCTGGCATTGTGGGCAGTTCTGGTCTCCTTGAAGAAAGATGTTGTGGCACAAGCGGCAGTACAGAAAGTGTTCACAAGCTTGATTCCAGAGATAAAAGGTCTGTCAAACGAGAAGTGATTGAACGACTTGTTCTTGGACTTGGTGGAGTTCAGACGATTAATGGGGTTATGGTGGAAGATGGTGAAATGCTGAACAGGATTGATAAGGTAGACGTGGGACGTAGAACATAGGACATTACAGCACATTCAGGCCCTCCAGTCCTCGATGTTGCACGACCTGTGAAACCAATCTAAAGCCCATCTGACCTAAACTACTCGATTTTCACACATATGTTTATCCAATGACTGTTTAAATGCCCTTAAAGTTAGCGACTCTTCTACTGTTGCATGCAGGGCATTCCATGCGCCTATTACTATCTGAGTAAAGAAACGACATTAGACATCTATCCAACATCTGTCGCCCCTCAATCTAAAGCTATATCGCCTTGTGCTGGTCATCGCCAGATGATGAAAAAGGCTCTCACTGTACACCTTTCTCACGATCTGATTATCTGATCTGTCTCAATTCAGTCACCTCCTCAATTTCTTCTCTCGAACGAAAACAACTTCAAGTCCCTCAAGCTTTCCTCGTACGTCCTTCCCTCCATACCACTGAACATCCTCGTAAATCTCCGCTGAACACTTCCCAAAGCTTCCACATCCTTCCTATAATTTGACCAGAACAAAACGAGTAATCCAAGTGCGGCTGCACCAGGGTTTTGTACAGTTGCAAGGTGACTTCATGTCGACTAAACTCAATCACTCTAGAAGACAATACAAAATGCGCCTACTTAACAAACCTAAAAACCTGCGTGGCAACTTTTAGGGATCTATGTATACGAGCTCTCTGCTCATCAATGCAACCTCGAATCTTACCATTAGCCCAAACCTCTGCTTCCTGTTGCTCGTTCCAAATGTATCACCGCACACATTTCCGTATTAAACTCCGTTTCTCACCTCTCAGCACAGTTCAGCAGCTTTTCTATATCCCTCTGTAACGTGCAACAACCTTCGGCGTTATCCACAAATCCACCGATCTAAATGTCATCCGCAAATGTATGTATCCATCCTTTATGCCCTCATCCAGATTCTTTATAAAAATGATAAACAGCAGTGGCCCCAAAACAGCTCCTTGCGGTACACCACTAGTAACTGAACTCGAGGATGAAGATCTCCCATCAATCCCCACACTCTGTTTTCCTTCAGCTAATGAAGTTCCAATCCAAACCGGTAAATCAGCATCAATCCCATGCCTCCATATTTTGTGCAATAGCCTGCCGTGGGGGACCTTATCAAATGCCTTACTGAAATCAATATACACCACATCAAACACTTTACCCTCATCCACCTAATCGGTCACCTTCTCAAAAAACTCACTAAAGCTTACTGTCATCCACCATCCTTTTTTCTTGTATCAGAATTGAGACGACCTCCCTGTAACTCATTTCAATAACTCCCTCCGCCTCCCGAATGATCCGAAGTTCATGCAGCTCCAGCTCCGTAACACGGTTTTCGAGAAGCTGCCGTTCAGGTCCCTTCCCACAGAGGAAGTCAGCAGGGACACTAGGGGTTGCTCTTTCTGCCTACATTGGGCGGGATGAACAATCAACTGCTCTAACCGCCGTTCCCACTGTTCTAAATTAACAAAGAGACAACTGAAAAGTAAAATAAAAACTAGTTACCTTACCAATCCGTCACACAGAACCTTTTTTTAAGTTAAGAGGAGAAGGACGGATGGGAAATAACAGTTTAGTCGTGATTTGGGTAACACAACCACATAAATATATACTTCACTTACCAGCTGTCCTCTGGTCCTCGCTCCAGCTGTTAAAATGGAGGCCCCGACACTCCAGGTAAGCTTGTATACAATTACTTTACTGACACAGCAGCCCTCTGGTTCTCGCTCCCGCTTTCCCACATATGTCCCTTGTGGGACAGTCTCGAAAATGAGGTCATAAGTACACCATGAGAGGAGGTTCTTTGAAAACTGAGTTGAGGAGAAACGACTTCTCTCAAAAGTTATGAATTGTGGAACACACTGCCACCGACAGGAGTGATGGTAGAATCAATTAAATGAATTAAATAAGAACTAGATATATTTCAGTCGGAAAGCAGGAAGAAGAGCAATGGAGAGCCAGCAGAAGCACAGAGTTGGGAACAAGACAAGATCAACCACGGTCATAGTAGATGGAAGAACGGGATCGATAGGCTGAATTGCTTACTGTTGCTCCTAGTTCCGACGTTTCTACATTCAAATAGTTTCCTTCTGTCCCATACCTCATTCAGGATTTGACAATTGACGTTTCCAGTCCAACGGAAATTAATTAAACTGGGCAAAACTGTACTTGTGAAATTCAAAATAAGAGTAATTCCATAATTTCAGCAAGCGTAAACGATTACGAGTAAATAGAATCAGAAAATTCCTGCTATTGTCATTGTAACAATTTTCCCTGTCACAAGGTAATCAAAATTATGTTCAAATAAGGAATATGTTTTTCAGATATCATCAACAGTTCCTAAGTTAAATATTTTTCACACAAGTAATGGTGTGAGCAATCAATACCTGAACAGAATGTCCTGTATTGTGGAGAGCACGAAGGGAAATAATGGAAGTGCAGTTACTTCTAATGTAACTATAATTTCAGTAAATAACAATGATACCATTCAGACAGAAACTGTTCAACAGCATTACGTTTTGGCTAATTACATGCCCAGATAGCTTTGCATGGATATTTGCATCCTAATTTTTTTAAGGCAGAATTTATTCTTGAATTGCATTCTTCCCACATTGACATCTTTAGCTGAAGTAGGTTATTTCACAAAGTATTTGTGATACAAAAGGTTTTTTCTTTCTCCCTTGGGTTAATTCATCCCCACAACAAATAACGTACGATTGCAGTCAATAGCTGACGAATGATGGTCGGTCCAGAATGGTACACTATCTCAAATAAGTTGAATGGCTCATTCAGTCAGGTCAGGACATACTCGATGTGGAAAAATGCAAAATGTTCACGCAGCCGCCGATTTTCATACGGAAGTTGCATGCAAGCTGCAAATGATTTTATGTTCGAGCACTTCGCTCTACCGCAGATCATGAACAGAAGAAGCCAAATGAAGACTACGCACAGCATCCATAAAGAGTTGAAGAGGAGGCTTTAAGCAACAATTGGACTTGTCAGAGAATTGGATGGAGTAATTAGCATTCCAATACATGGATTCCAATACAATGCACACATTCGCTCTATTGACATGATGAATTATCATCAGCCAAGCTGCAGGTGCACCTATGATGTCAGAATGTACCTGAACATCTGACACTTTAAGGAAGTGCGTACCTCATTAAAGAAAATTCACTTCGATCCAGGCTAGCGATGCTGACGAGACTCTCTCTCAAGGAGTGATTTAAGGCAGAGAGAAAGTGTGCTGATTTTCTCCTAACTCAGAATCCTACTGAATGATGCTGGTAGAGCAAACAAATCAGTTCCACCCCACTCATAAACCATAAACCCCTCCATTCAACTCTAAATTACTCTACAACATTAAGGAAACTGCAAACACCATAATGTTGCATCTAAAATCAAATAAGAAAGTGAATAGAAAACAAAATTCTGGCATCCTGTAGGAATTATTATGTGTTCTTATAGGAGTACGTAAAGAGAAGGGAATGTGAGAGCTGGTGGTAGGGTTACGAGTAATAAGGAGAGGAAGATGACATTTTGCAACGAAATGAACAATTACGGATGTTTCTATACTCAAGTCTTAACTGTCTGAACCAATAGGCTAAGTTGGATTTGCCACCCCATTATTTACTCTTTTTTAGTATTAACATGGGTCCCAGGATAACTAAAGTGATTGATACAGGAACCTAACAACTGAAGCATTTATATTGTTTGTTGAATAATTAGTCTACAATAACTGAAATTCGATCTCGAGGAATAAGTAACACTCGCAATTCAAATTGATTTGATGGTTACAAAAAAGTTAGAAAGATTTTAAATTAGGATTTAGAGAAACAAAGGTGTCATGAGGTGCACTCTTGCAAACGGGAATAAGCAAAATACTTAGGTTCTGTCTACATGTATGAGGAGCAGGAAGTTTACAAGCAAAATGACACAAGTGCAAAGGATGATGCTTGTACGTGCCTCTAGAGGATGGTGACCTTAACGAATGCTTGCTTCGGTCATATCAAAGAAGAATGGCATGTTGAATGGTGAGTCCAAAAAGTGGTATGTTGTACTGTTTTTTGGGGGGGTAAAAGGAGATGCTGGACGTGTTCAAAAACATTTCGGTACAATGTACGCTAGGACCTGATGGGATCTATCCCAAAATACTGAAGGAGACGAAAGAAGAAATTGCTGAGGCCTTATACGGAACATTCACGCGCAGACGAGCTACCTGCGCATTGGAGAATAACCAATGTTGTTTCTTTGTTAAAGAATGGCAAAATGAGTGATTTGTGAAATTCCAAATCTATGATCCTGACGTCAGTGGTAGGGAAATCATTTAGAAGGTTCTTAGAGACAGGATTTCCTCATCTATCGAGAAGTATGGATTTAATAGCTGGAGGAAGGAAGGTTGCTTTTGTGCCGGAGCCCCGTCTCACAAATGTAAATTCGTGTTTTGTTTTGAAGAAGTGACAAAGACGATGGATGAAGACCGAGCTGTTTATGTTGTTTATCGACTTGACAAGGCTTTTAACAAACCTGCGGTGGCAGGCTAATACAGCAGGTGAAAAATGTCTACAGAGCTTGCTTGTTCATACAAGCGAGAGCAGACTGGTGGAAGAAAGTTCATTTTTGATGGAGGTTTGTGACCAGTCGTGTTCGTCAGGACTCAATGGTGGACTTTCTGATATATATATATATAATTTGGTGCAGAATGTCATTGATCTGAAGAGTAAGCTTGTGGGTGACACAAATGTTGAGGGAAAGACGGATAGTGAGGAGGATTGCCAGAGTGTGTCTCAGCATATGATGAACTGAAGACTTGAGCAGGGAAATGGCAGATGAAATTTAATCTAGATGTAAGGTTCAGTGCAGGAAGGAAACAGAGAGTAATGACATTAGAAATATAAATATACAGGAGGGTCGAGGCGTGCAGGTTAGCAATAACCTGCCAACTGCAACGTCAACAGATAAGTTGATCTAAAAAGCATGTGGTACACCTGCCCTCAATAATCAGGTCTCAGAGTATAAAACGTGGCATGTTATGTTGCAGCTGGATAGAACTGTCATTCAACCTCTGAATTCAAGCTGGGATATTGTGTACAGCCCTTTTCGACATACTACCAGAAGGATGTGGAGGCTTTGGATCAGGTACTGAAAATGTTTCCCTTCTGTCACCAAGTTTGCAATGTATTACATCTGAAGAGAAACTCGATAATCTCTGTTTGTGTTCATCTGGATATCGGAGGCTGGGGCGACCTAACAGAAGTTTACAATATTATGAGAACATATACGGAACAAATACAGGGAGTCGTTTGTTTTCTCAGTAGACCACGTCCCACCCTCGCAATGTAAAAGTGTCAATTACTTGGGGATGTTGGTTTAATGTGAAAGGGAGAACCTTTAACCGACACGTCAGAGACAGATTCGGTTCCGAGAGTGTGGGAAGTACATGAAATATGCTCAGTGGAGGTGCTAGTATCCGAGAAAAAAAAACAAGGGAAATCTTACTCAATACGTGAATTGGCAAGGCATAGAGTGGTGTGCACAACTGATTTATTCGTTCCAAGGATGTGCTGGTTGGGTGAGTTGGCCGTGTTAAAATACCCATGGTATTCAGGGATGTGTAGGTTAGGTGCATTATTCAGGGGTAAATATAGGATACTAGAGAAGGGGACTGGCTCTGGTTGAGTTATTCTTCGGCGTGTCGGTGTGGACCTGTTGAGCTGTAAGTCCTGTTTCCACACGAGGGAATCTAATTATAATCAGACACAAACCCTGTAGAATGACGCCAAAGCACAAAATGAAAATGCAATGTAATGGCACAATTGTGAAGCGGATTCCATTGTATGGAGGAAGTGTTTTATGACAGCACGTTGAGATCTTTGATGAAAAGGAGGCTCCCAAACACTGAGGATGTTACCTAGATAGGGGACGAAACGTCTGGAACACAAATTCCCAGCTCGGCGAGCAGAACCTCAACAACGAGCAACTGAGCTTCAAATCTTCTCACAAACTTTGAGTCTTTGATAAAAGTGAAAATGTTAATATTGGCTCCTCGTGTGAAGAGGGTGGGGGGTAGGGGTGAGGGAACATTTTAGCAGGTGCAGACGCCAGAAGGCCGCTTAATTGTTTAATGGTTAGACGTAAGCTGAATAATTAGTAGTCCTCAGTTAATCAAGTAATGGGAAATAACAGAGCGTTGTATATCCACAGGATTGGTCAATTGGGTCGTTTTTGCCAGAAAGGTGTGGCTATCAACTTCGTTAAGAATGATGTCATTCGTATACTGCGAGATATTGAAGAATGAAATTCGACACAGATTGATGAAATGCCAATGAATGTTTGCTGAACTTATTTGAAGGAAATGAAAGACCAGAGGAGCTGGCTGGGCAGTGGATTGCATTTCTTCAGTTCAAGACAAACACTTCACATTATATAAGGAGCTTGTTTGTGTATCTCCTTGCTTTGTGAATTTTGGATCTTTTATTCAGTACCATGTGGTTTTGTGAACCACTGTTATTAGTTTCTTTTTGTTAAACAGGGTATTACTGGGCTTTCATTTGCAACTATTAAGTATAGAATTTTGAACTCAGCTGTAATTTTAGTGAAATGGTATATATGGATACCATTATATTCATTAAGGTTTGATATTAATATTCTCTTCAAAAAGTAAAGGTGACAGGTTTGCTTTCAAAGTTTGTAACCCTAATGAAGAAACCAGGGATATTAACATCCAGGAGGACGCACCTTTTCTCACCACCAAAGGTCCTGTTGAAAGACTTTGCAGTATTTTTTTTAAATTCTCCAGAACTAATAGCAGTTTGTTTCTAAGCAGAACGGTGTAGAAAGATCGACTGACTGATAAAGAACTATTTCCACTCGACCTGATCTTTTGCTGTTGTGGTCGACCAAAAATGGGCTGAATCGAAGTCATTTCAGTACAGAATATCTGGACACATCCCATTCAAATTATAACAATAAAATAGTTGTTCACACAGTGCAAAACACAGTAAATATTTTCTTTAAGAAACTGATAACCTTTCCATATAAACACCAATAATATGGAGAAAAGAAGTGGTGTGGATAAAGCATTTGTAAACAAGAGCAACCTTACATGAGTTTAAAGTAAGAGGGCAAAAATTGGAAAGGGACAGAGGGCAACTTCTTCATACAAAGGGCGATGCGTATGTAGAATGAGCTACCGGAGGAAGTTGTGGAGGATGGTACAATTATAACACTTATAAGTCACCTGGATGGGTACATGATGAGGAAAGGTTTAGAGAGTTGTGGGCAAAGTGCTGACAAATGGGACTGGACTAGCATGAACGAGTTGGACTGAAGGGTCTATTTGCGTAGTATACATCCCTAAGACTCTATGAATCTAAATAGCTACGTGCAGCAAATTTTCTTAAGGCATGGTGATGGGCGGCTCGGACTAATCATGATCCATGAAGCAATGTAAAATAATGTTCCAGCATGAGGAAAAAAGGTACTCACTAACAATAAGGACATAATCAATGATTGGTGTGACTAGGTACACGGGAGAATCCTCACTCCTGTGGGTGAAGAGACTCAGGCATTATCAGAGAGCAAGATGGAGCAGTCAACCTTTTGGTAGGGAACACAGTAAAAGAAAGGACCTATGAAGCACACACACACAGAATAACTAAACGTACTGCAGAATGATCAAATACAAAGACTAATAAAGGGAAACAAATCATCTTCTTATAATTACTGAAGGAGTTGTGAAAGGAAACTTCCAACAGACATAAAACACAAGAAGAGAATTTTGCAGTTATACAAAGGAAAAACAAAACTCCTTAAGAGGAGCATTCTCCCACTGATGAGTGAGGGGATCTAATCAATAACGAATGGAACATAGTCGGCATGCTGACCGATATTTTGCGTCAGCATTCATAGCAGCAGTGGAGGATTATTTATTGGAAAACTCAAAGAGAAGATCAGAATAAGATTCAATTAAGAAAATCGCCCATTAATGGTGAACATCATGTCAGTGAAGAGTGGCAAATGTCCTGATGGTTTCCATCTACTTTTGTCGGACAGCATATTACTGGTGTGCTACAAAAATTCTTTCAGAGGCCCTTGGAGTAAGGAATCTAACCTCCTGTTGGACATTTGCTCAGGACACCCTGCTATTTAAGAAGGGTGACAAAATGACAAAATGCCACTAGTAATTTAACAACAAATTAGGCTGCCATCTGTGGTGCAGAATTTGTTGGCACCCTTGCCAAAGGCAATATGAAATCTAATCACCTCAGAACATTTCAACAGGTCTGGTTGCGATGGCAAAGATTCATGAAGCGTATGCCATTAGTGTCAATCTTCAGAGAGGAATTTTTTGAGGTGACAAAGATGATAGACAGAGGAAATTCAATGAATTGTGCTTTACCAAATGTGTTTTTGATAAGTCACTGTTTGCGAAAGTGGAAGTCCAGTGACAGCCAAATGCTGGCGAAATCAAGCAACTTGTTGAGTGGCAGGAAAAGGGATTGGAAAAAAATGGTAAGTACTCCATTTTTCTAGGACGTGACTCATGTTCTCCCGCAGGGAGCATAGAATTGTTGATGTTTGTACATCTTCTCTAAATGGATATTGACCTTAATTCAATTGTTCGATTTAAATATGGGACCGTGCTTTTTTTTTCTATTAAGGCATACACAGGCCCAATGAAGACACACACAGGTGACGGATCCGCCATAATCTTTTAGAATTGCGGAGCAGCATTGAGATTCTAAATGGTGTAAACTTGTTCCGATGTTTTCTGGCAATTGGTTTTGTTGCACAATTGCCTGGAATATCCATTGATGATGTGGATAGTGGCAGAGAAAAGTCAAATATTGGCATTGGCTAATGACACAAACTTTGTGAGCATTTTCGACTGTGTTGTCGGAAGCATAACATTAAAACACGACTTTGGTAAATTATGTGAATGAGGAAAGGAAGGAAAAAAATCTATGGACGATGAAATTAGCAAAGGCGAGATTATCCATTACAGGTAGGAAAATAATGACACTTCGTTGCTGGTTTGCTCACCGAGCTGGGGGAGAGGGGTGCCATGCAGATATATCACAGAGCAGTAGGGAAAGCTGGGGGCAAGGCAATTATGATGCGATTAGGCAAGATCAAGCATGCATCCGTTGGGAGATGAAACTGCAGGGGATGAGCACAATTAAAATGTGGAGCTTATTCTCGGCCTAGCTACTGCGGGTCCGTGAGAAGGATGTATTGGTCAGGCAGGGAAGACGTTGTCGAGCATGGGAGCCGTGGTTTCCTGAGGTTGAATCTGTCTTCACACGGAAAAAGAAGTTTTATGTTTGGATGAGATGTTATGTTTGGAGGTCTCAGTTAGGGCAATTCAGAGATACAGGTCAGCCAGGAAAGACCGAAAGAGAAAGCTAAGAAGACCCCGGACGGAACATAAGAAGTCATTGGTGGATAGGATCAATGAAAACCCTCAGAATTTCGGAAGCTACATCAGGAACAAAAGAATGACTGGAGTAAGATTAGGGACAATTAAGCATAGTAGGGAGAAGTTATGTGTGGAGTCAGAGGAGATGGGGAAGCGTTAAATTAATACCTTTCATCAGTATTCACAATAGAATAAAATAATGTCGTCGAGCAGAGTACTGAGACACAGCTACTAGGTTAGATCGGTTTAAGGTGCATAAGGAGGAGCTGTTATCAATTTTGTTAATAGTAAAATAGTTCAGTTCACTGGGCCAGGTGAGATTTATCCTAGGATTCGCCAGGAAGCCAGGAAGCAGATTGCCGAGTCTTTGCCTTTGAGCTTTATATCGTCATTGTCTCCAGGGATAGTGCCAGAATACTGGACCATAGCAAATATTGTTCCCTTGTTCACGAAGGGGAGTAGAGATAACCCTGGGAATTATAGATCAGTGAACTTTGGTTGTGGGTAAAGTTTTGGAATGGGTTACAAGAGACAGGATTTATAATCATCTAGAGAGGAACAGGTTGATTAAGGATAGTCAACATGGTTTTGTGAACAGTAAGTTATGCGTCACAAAACTTACTGAGTTCTTTGAGAAGGTCACCAAACTGTTGGATAAAGGTGAAGTGGTTGATCTGATGTATATGGATTTCAGTAAGGCGATTGATAAGGTTTCCCACGGTAGGCTATTGCGGGGGCATGGGATTTAAAGGTTTGCATAAAAAATTAGCGAGCTGAAAGAAGACAGAGGGTGGTGGTTGATGAGAAATATTCGTCTTGGATTTCAGTTACAATTGGGCGACCGCAAGGATTGGTTTTATTTCCATTGTTGTTTGTCTTTTATATGAATGACCTGATAAGGCCATAAAAGACGAGGTTCGTAAATTTGTGGACGTCGCGTAAGTCGGTAGAGTTTTGGATAGTGAGGAAAAATGTTGTAGTTTACAGAAAGACATGGATAAGGTGCAGAACCGGTCTGAGAGGTGGCAAATGGAATTTAATGCGGAAAGGTGTGAGGCGATTCACTTTGGAACGAGTAACAGAAATGTAGAGTACTGGGCTAATGGTAAGATTCTTTGTGGTTGAGACGAGTAGAGAGATCTCCGTGTCCAAGTGCATCAATCGTTGAGAGTAGCCACAATAGTTGATAGGGTTCTGAAGAAGGCAAATGTAATGTTAGCGTTTATTGGTTGAGGGATTGAGTTTTGGAATCACCAGATTATACTGCAGATGTAAAAACCTCTGGTGCGGCCACCTTTGGAGTATTGTACACAATTCTGGTCACCACGTTGTAGGAAGGATGTGGAAACTTTGGAAAAGGTTCACAGGAGATTTTTTTAGGATGTTGCCAGATTTGGAGGGAATGCCTTACGGGGAATGGTTGAGTGACTTGAGGCTTTTTCGTTCGAGAGTAGAAGGTCGAGAGGCGACTTAATTGATACATATAAGATAATCAGAGGGTTAGGTAGGTTGGGCACTGAGAACCTTTATCCTTGAATGGCGATGGCTAGTACGATGTGACCGAGCTTTAAATTGAGCAGTGATATATGCAGGACATGCATATCAGAGGTAGTTTCTTTACTCAGAGAGAGGTTTCAGCGTGGAACGCATTGCCTGCAACTGTAGTAGACTGGCCAACTTTAAGAGAACTTAAGTGGTCATTGGATAGCCATATGAGCGAGAATGGAATAGTGTAGGCTCGATGGGTTCCACATGTCAGGCAACATCAACGGCCAAAGGGCCTTTACACTCTCTAATGTTCCATGTTCTATATTCTGTGTCCTAAGCATTCACGAGTTTTTTTTTAAAAAAACGATGACATTCATTTGAAAACACGACGTTAAAAACCTTGCATGTCCAACGAAATTTGGTGATCAGTTGCATAACCGCTTAAAATGCCGCGAACAGGTGCAGAAATTGTCAAGACGTCTTCGCCATTGAATGTTAGCCATAATACCTGAATAGCCGGAGAAGAGATATGCAGAGTGCTGCAGTCACATAAAAGTCTACTTAGACTCCACAAACATGACTGTAACCAAATTGGAACAGCATATCTTCAGATGGATGCACTGGCCCTGAAGTCAGTTCAACGTATGTTTATTGAAATGATGACAGGACTTCACACATTCCATTATGAGCAGGTTTTAGATAAACCTGCGACAGCATTCTCTATAGTCCAGAATGTTCAGAAGTGATCCAATCGAGGTTGACAGCATATAAATCGGGAATTGCATGATAGATAAACTATTTCTTCTGAATCTGTAAACCGAGGAATAGCATATGATACAGGGACAGGCCATGTGCTGACGCCTTGTCAAATACCATTTGGAAATCGAGATACATCACATCATTCCCAGTTGTCCACCGCACTCCTAACACATTAATAGAATTAAAGCGAATATGTTCAGCATGACCAGCCTCTCATGATTAACTAATTTACTGGAATTCGGTAGAATCAAAGAATAATTCATGGTTCAATTTATTTTTTCCACAAGTTTACTACTTTCACGATGAGGTTGATTGGAGACTTCATTCCAATAATCATTTCTGTTCTGAACTTACTCTGTGTTCCAGCATAAATAAATGGATTAATGCAGGAACTCAAAAACTGAAGCATATATCCGGATTCCTCCAAATTAAATGATGATCCATCGAAATTAGAACCTGAGAAACATGTAACTTTCCCTATCCGGACGTATTGGATGCTAGAATTTGCCTAACTGTCAGAGCATTGAGCAATAAAATCAGAATGAATGGGAGACAAGGGTTTAAAATCGAGCGAATTACATCATATGCCATCCATGCAGGTGATGTATAAACCATCAGTTTTAAAACGCAGAACCAGGGCACATTGTTACTTACGTAAACAGGCTCATAGACAAAATATATAAAGGCGTCTTTTCCACAGACTAGCACCATAATAATGATTATAATACGCACTGTCATCTTTTCAGTACAGTACTTCATTTTCAAATCTTGGCAACATATGGCCACAAATCGATCAAATGTAAAGGCCACTGTTAACCAAACAGAGCTGTCTATGGCAATATCGATCAGGACAATACGGAGACTGCATATCGGCGTGATGAAAAGAAAACTGGATGGGAAAAACATTCCAGCGATTCGGTTCAATATTACAGCATTGACCATGACAAGGAAATCTTTCACCGCCATGGACACAAGGTAATATGTGTTACATCCAGAGAGACCACATCTTCTTCGAGGCAGGATGGCAATGATTGCCAAATTAGCTGAAAGAGATAAAAAGTGAAGGAAGTGAAGTACGGAAGGATAATTTAGAAATGTCACTTGTTGAATTCCCCACAAAACTAACTCAGTTTCATGACAGTGAATAAAACGTATACGTTTGCAGCATGATCCTAAATTAGAAAGCAGTAAAGTTCTGATGTTAGTGTCTTAAATAACGCCTTCCCTAATTAGATGGTTTCCATACAGTGACAAGAAACTCCCCTGAATGTTCCTCACAGCATTCAGTGCAGTAATGTTTCTGCTTTAATGACCAATAAAATAAACAGTAATTTGCGTCACATGCAAAGAAATGCGTGAAGATGGAACAACAACGAATGTATTAATAAAACGCTTGGATGGGGCAGAATTTACACGTACCATTCCAGGGGTTTCTTGACGCAGTTTGTAAATAGGAAATGGGTTGTACTGGACAAAATCACATGGGAAACGTCCAGAAATGTTGAAAGTGCCAGAAAAAAACACATATGGAATCTATCAAGAGACAGATTGCATAAGTATGAGAATCAGTGACTGACATGTTCAAATCAATTACTCTAATAAAGTTAATTATTGGAAATGTTAGCATGCTATCTGGTCAAAAGGGACATTACGCCGAGACAAGTAAAAGTGCAGACAGAGTGCAAGTTAGCAAGGTCACATTTGCAAACACATTCATTTCATGTTGGATCATTGCCGTCAGCTTCAGGCATTAACACCGGAAGCCAATAAGATCTCCCTCATCCAAAGAAAACAAAATGAAACATGTTCAAGTTGCTGTACACTGACTCGATTTTTAACACCTCTATCCCTTGCCAGATATGTGTATTAAAGTTTAATATGTTGGATTCAATTAATCTCTTGTTGATCTTTAATAAATGCTGAGGTCACTGTAACAAAATCAGGCATTGCTGGAAGAAAGAACTAAGCAGATCTCGTAGTATCTGTGGAAATAAATCAGTCTCTCGTTTCAAGTTTCAAGTCCAGTGACGCTCCTTCAGAACAGATATAACAGTGAGGAAATGAAAATTCGAAAGATTGGTGAGTGTCAGAAGCTCAATGAATCCTGGACCTGCAGCTATTAATGCAAAACATGACAAACACCTCAAAAGTACTAAAATAGATTAACTACCGCAGTGCGTTCATGGACATTATGTTTGTCGAGGTGGACGCGTATACCAAGCATTGTTGCAATGCTTATATATAGGGCAAACATTTGGTATTTACTAAACCTGCTGGGTAAAATACCTTATGCCATTAGAGATGGAATAAATCATTTCAAAACAAGTTTTTTTTTATCAGCGAATTACTCAATTTGGTATTATAAATAATGCAAAACATAAGTCTATGCGTATCGAAAAAATGTGATAATGTATCTTTCGTGAAAATGACTTGAGTATAGCATCCATTATATCCTTGCTAACGACATCAAAATTCAACATGTTTAAGTGTATCACCATATTGCTGAATTATGTTTACACTTACATAACAGCCTGTGAAATCAAGCATCTTATTATCAATGCCACGAGAAGATTACATATTAACAGCAACAACATGGCAGTAATGGGATAGCAACATTTCATTAACAATATTGTATTTGCATTTTAAAGCGAGAATACTAAATCACAGAAAGTAGGAATGCTCCCATTAAAATAGAAGCACATACTGCTTTGCGGATGGAATACTGAAAATCTGTGAGTAAATTAATGTAATGTTCATAAAGTTGGCCATTACGTCATGGAAAAAAAACCTTGTAAAAGTGTGGCATTTCGAGGATTGACGGGGTTAAATTATGCAAATTGCATGAGAATGGACGACAAAAATGCATACAAATATCGAGTTGAAAAGGAGAATTAACGTATTTAAAGGTAACATATTCCATGACATAGGAGAAAGAGAATTTGTATCTTGGAGACATGCTTCTTCCAAATGGAAGCGATACTTCAGATAATCAACGATTCATCCAACTATGGATGCATCACCATAGACATACATTACCTGGAATCCCGATAGCCGCAAGGACTGGATAATAAATGGAAACCAATAGGTTTTTCGGTGGTGCGTGCGTTTCTATCAAAGGTATGTCCTGAAAATATAGCGCACGACATAGAAGATATGTTATTTATACATTACACCCGTGCTCAGGGGAGATAATTAATGTTTCTGCTGTTTCAATTCATCGCAATTATCGCAAAGAAAACAGAATAATGCAGCTGCTGCTCCACTGGCATTAACATTTTGATCGCATTTCAAGTGTTCCATGAAATATGACATGGCCGCATTATTAACCCAATTATAGCACTTCATGATAAAAGCTGTTTTTTGATGTGTGGATGGAAGCAGCGGTGACCACAACGCTTTCAGGCAATAAAGGACTTATGGTGGGCGCATGAGGGAGACGATGTGGAATGGAAGTTGTTGTCTTTTTGTGGACAATAAATCAGATAGATCACCAAATACCTCTGAAGAAGAGAAGCAATCATCGAATGTGTCCGTTATACAAATGTGTGCCGCACTCACAACCTTTATTGCTTATTTTGTGAAGTGGAATTGGCGTTCGAAGAACGTCACAACAAAGATGTCATTGACACACTTGAGTACATAATATGCGTAGCTTCTGTCTGGAGAATAATATCGATGGGTGACTAGACAGGCTGATCACTGGGAAACGGAATTTAATCTGGATAAACGTCAGCTGATGCATCTTGGCAGAGTCAACCAAGCAACGAAATGCATGATGAAAGGACGTTTACCGGGAAGTAACGAAGATCAGAAGTAGTTCACCGTGCACGTGAATGGCTGGAACGTGAGATGTCCGGATACGTGGTTACAGTGATTGAGAAGACACGTGGCACACTTCTAATTTAGATGAGGCATCGAATTCGTTGAAGCATGGAGTTTACGTGTAACACGGTATGTAACGTGGTTAGGCCACATTTGGGACATCACTTGCAAGTTTTACAGTCCGCTTTGGAGGAAAGAAAATTGTAGCATTGGAGAATATGCAAAGGACATTTACCAGGACGTTGGATGGGCTTTAGAATTTCAGTAATGAAGAGAGAATGAGCATACAGCAGCTGTTTACCTCAGAGTAGATGATATTTGAGAGGGGACATGACTGGATGTAAAAAAAAGCATGGAGCATCGGAAGTGTAGAAAGGAACCAACCTTTCTCCATCACAGAGGGATCAGTAAACAATGAGCATAAATTTATGGTAAGTGAAGTTGGTTTAGCAGAGATTTGAGGTATGAAACTTTTGAGGGTGTTGGGAATCCAGCTGTCACTGCCTGTCAGCGTGGTAGAGGGAAAACACCAAGAACATTTAAGAAACCGCCAGGTCTTTAGTTAGCATGGTGAGTCCTTAATAGCTTTTCAACCTTCTTAAAAGTACAGTATACCTCTACAACTTCGTACCAAAGGTATGAGATGTCTCATCGAGAAACATTCCCACAGACGTGATGACATGTATACTAGGCTGTTATGCAGAAAATGGAATCGATTAGCGGGACCCAGTGAGAGTTATTTATTCCCTCGCTGACGACAGGTTAAAAGATAGATGACTGGAGAATGTTTAAATTTGCACTGTTGTGGCGCGAGGGTTGAATGGATAGATCAGGTAATTACAGAAGAGCTAGTTCGGATTCAGTATAGGGAAATTGTGGTGAAAAGAATCAGAGGCACAGAACAAAACAAAACTGTAATGGAAAGATGATAATTGATCGTGGATAGTTCGCATAAATTTGTTCGAGGCAAGTCCTGTCTACTAACTTAAATCAGTCGTTGAAAACATGAAAAATATTGATGAGAATAGAGCTGTTGATGTGGTTGACGAAGATTTGAGTAAGATATTGAGAATAATGATGCCCTATGAACAGCTCCAGTTGTACTTTACATCTACCTGCCTCCCATTCAGGAAAAGCATATTCAGTTATGTGAGGGGCAGGTCATGTCTCACAAGCCTGATTGAATTCTCTGTGTATGTACAAAATACATTGATAATGGTAGAGCAATGGATGCGGTATGCATGTACTGTATCAAGATTCGATAAGGTTCCCCATAGTCGGCTCATTCAGAAAGTAAGAAGGTAGAATATATAGGAAAATTTGGCTCTTTCGATACTGAATTGGATGACTCTTAGAAGACAGAGGGTGGTAGTAGATGGTAAGTAGTCAGCCTGCTCCTCGATTGACAAGACTTGGTCTGCAGGGATCTGTTCTGGGACCTCTTCTGCTTGTCATTTTAATAAATTACTTGAATGAGGAAGTGGAAGGGTTCATTAGTAAGTTTGCCAATGACACGACAATTGGTGGAGTTGTGAATATTGTGGAGGGTTATTAAAAGTTACAACAAGACATTTGCTGAGAAATGGTAGATGGAGTTTAATCTGGAAAATTGCAAGCCGTTTTATGTTCGAAGGGTTAAAGGCAGGATTCTTGGCAGTGTGAAAGAACAGAGAGATCAAGGGGTCCATGTCCATAGATCCCTCAAATTTGCCACCCAGGTTGATAGGGTTGTGAAGAAGGTGAATGGTGTGTTGGCGTTCATTCACGGGAGACTGATTTTAAGAATTGGGAGGTTATGCTTCCTCTCTGGACAACAGTTGGAATATTGGGTTTAGTTCTGGTCGGCTCACGATAGGTAGGATATGGAAGCTTTAGACGGGGTTCAGGGAGATTTACCAGGATACTGTCTGGACTGGATGGTAAGTCGTATAAGAAAGGTTGAGGGAGCGAGGGCTCTTCTTATTGGAGCAAAGAGCGATGAGAGACAACTTGATAGAAGTGTGCAAGATGATGTGAGGTAGAGTGGATGGCTAGAGACTTATTTCCCAGGGCAGAAATGGCTTTCACGAGCAGGAGGGGTGGAGGAGTGGTGGGCATAATTTTAAGGTGATAAAAGGAATTATCAGGAGATGTCCGCTGTGGATTCTTTACACGGGGAGTGTTTAATGCCTGTAATGCAATGGCAGCAGTGGTAGTAAAGTCGCATAAAATAGGGACATTTAAGCGACTCTTGGATATGCACATGGATGATAGTAAATGAAGGGTATGTAGGTTATTTTGATCTTCGACAATTTCTGCAAAATCCTACCGTGGGTAACCTTATCAAACAATTAAATGAAGTCCAAATGCGCCAAATCAACTGCTTTACCCTCATCCAACGGTTTGGTCACCCTCTCAAATAACTCAATTAGGTTGGTGAGGCACGACCTACTCTTCAAAAGATTGCGTTGACTAACCATACTCCAATTATTCCTTCTTTGATGATTATAAATCCTAAGTTTTAAAAACCTTTGCAACACATTACCTACAACCGAAGTAAGTCTTACTGGTCTATAATTACTAGGAATGTCTCGACTCCCTTTCTTGAACATGGGAACAACTTTTACTAACCTTCTGTCTTCTGACACTCTCCCTGTAGACAGTGACCACATGACGATCAATGCCAAAGGCACCACGATCTCCTTCCCAACATTCTCAGATATATCCTTGGAAGCTGAGGAGTCTGGATGATGCTGTCTAAGTATCTTTGGTGAATTTCTGCAGTGCACCTTGTAGATAGTCCACACAGTTGCTATTTAGTGGTGAAGGGATTGAATGTTTGCTGATGTGGTGCCCATCCAAGTGCTTGCTTTATCCTGAAAGGTGTCAAGCTTCTTGAGCATTAGAACTGGGAGGCAACATACCAAATTCGAGTCTCTCTCGTTCCCACAGAATCTCCTAACATTCCCGCTAAATATGGACGGCCCAATGAATAATGTTCTACTACTCTCACCCCTTCCATTCTGAGCAAAAGAAACAGACTCTGTGTCAGAGACCTCGACACCACGGTTTACCCCGTTATGACGTCCCTCTATTCCTGACAGTATCCAATATGGTATACTTGTCATTGAGACGAACGGCCACATGGGATTCCTGTGGAGTCTGCTGGTTCCCTGACAGTATTCCAGCTCCGTTTTTCCTGCACCTGTGTTGTGTGCCCTCTGTAACTCCTCTCAAGTACCACGCCAGCAACCCCACCCCCCCCCCCCACCGCCCAACAGACTGCTGAATGATCCAATGTTCATGCAGCTTTGACTCCAGTTCCCTATCGCAGTTTCCAACGAGGTGAAGTTGAGTGCACTTCCCGCAGATGAAGTCAGTGGAGATATTTGTAGTGACCCTTACCACAATCTCGAGGAGGAGCATTCAACTGCCATAACATCCATTCCCTCTTTTCTGAATTCCCAGACGGACGACTGAAAAAAAAAGCTAGTAACTTTAGTAGTCCGGCGCCCAGAAACCTTTTCTCTGGTTGGAGGAGTTGGACGGGTGGAAGACACTACCTAAGTCGTTTTTCGGGTAAAGCAAACACCCAGAAATATTACCTCACTTAGTTCGCCGTCCCCTGTCTGCTCCTGCTGAGCATGCGCTCCTCCCATACAAGAGGTAACGTTTCAAAGAAGGGCTTTAGTTTCCTGAAAGGAGACCGTCCTCGATTCACCAATCCCGAGACTGAAAATGAAGATAATTGGTTGACTGTTAGAAGATGTATGAAGCAGTCGCTCCACGGACACCTGTGGCTGTTCCTCTTTCTATCAGGTAATCCATTTTGGATACTGTTTGGGGAAGGAACGGGGATACACTGATACGCACAGGTCTCCAACACTGACACTCTCCCTCTTGTTCAGAATGGAAGGGGGGAGGAGCAGAGCCTTAGATATTTGGCACTTCTTAGTCAGGGGGACAGATACGAGGTTCTTTGGGGATGAGAGAGACTCGCGAATGATGAGTTGCCTCTCCGGTGCCAGGATGTGTGATGTCTCAGATATTGTTTTTGGAATCCTTAAGGGGGAGGGGGAAGAGCCCCACGTCGTGGTCCACATCCATACCAACAACATAGGTAAGAAAAGAGTTGGGGATGAAAAGCAAAAATTCAGGTAGCTCGGCTGGAAACTCAGAGGGCATTCAAACAGAGGTGTTATCTCTGCTGCGCCTTGCTAATGAGGAGAGGAATAGGGAGAGAACTGTTGCACGAGTGGCTACACGGAAGCTACAATATGGAGGATTCAAATACCTGGATAATTGGGGCTAATTCTAGAGTCGGTGGTCCCTCTACAAACAGAATGGTCCACACCTGAATCAGGAGCGGTACCAATATCCTGAGGGGTACATTTGCTAATACAGGTCAGAATGGTTTAAATTAATTCAGCGGGTGATGGGAATCTGAATTCAGCTCCAGTGTATAGAAGGTTGAGAGTAACGAGATCATGAATAATGTGACCGGGTCGCAGGAGTACAGCAGCAGGCAGGAAGTCGGTTTGAAGTGTCTCTGTTTCAAAGCCAGGAACATCCGGAATAAGGTGGGTGAACGTGCAGCATGGGTTAGTATGTGGGAATTCGATGTTGTGGCCATTTCCAAGACATGGATCGAGCAGGGACAGGAATGGTTGCTGCAGGTTCCGTGATTTAGACATTTCAGTAAGATAAGGTAAGGTGGTCAAAGAGGGGGAGGTGTGGCATTGTTAGTCAAGAACAGAATTACAGTGGCAGAGAGGATGTTTGATGAGGACTCGGCTACTGAGGTACTATGGGCTGAGGTTAGAAACAGGATAGGAGAGGTAATCGTATTGGGAGGTTTCGACAGTGCTCCGAAACGTTCCAGAAAAGTTGTGGAAAGCATGAAAAAGATGATTCTGGATACGAACGAAAGTAAAAAGGTATTTGTTATGGGGGTCTTTAAATTTCCAAGTATTGACTGAAAACGCAATAGTCCGTGTACGCTAGATGTTTCACCTTTTTGCCCAAGTTATGTAGGACGGTTTACTGATGTAGTATGTCGATAGGCCAACAAGAAGCGGAACCAAACTGGATTTGGTACTAGGTAATGAAACACGGCTGGTGTTAGATTCAGAGGGAGCTGAACACTTTGGTGATCGTGACCATGTTCAGTTACGTTTACTTCAACAGTGGAAAGGAAACGGTACATATCGCATGGCAAGAGTTATAGCTAGGGAAAGGCAATTATGATGCGATTTGGCAATATTTACGGTGCATAGGTTGGGGAAGAAAACTGCAGGGGATGGGCACATTTGAAATATGGAGCTTTTTAAAGGAACAGCTAAAGTGTGTTCTTGATAAGTATGTATCAGTCAGACAGGAGAACAAGTGATCGAACAAGGGTACTTTGGTTTACTAAAGACATTGAATATTTTGCCAAGCGAAAGAAGGAAGCTCATGTAAAGATGAGACATGAACGCTCCGTTAGCGCGCTTGAGAGTTACAGGTTAGCAAGGAAGATCTAAAGCCATAGCCAGCAAGAGCCAGGAGGAGACATGAGAAGTCTATGGCAGGAAGTTGCAAGGAAAAGCCAAAACCTTTCTCTAGTAAGTTTAGGAATGAAAGAATGAATAGGGTCTGTCAAGGACAGTAGTGCAAAGTTGTGCATGGAGTCCGAAGAGATAGGAGAGGTGCGGAATGAATTATTTTTCGTCAATATTCACAACGGGACAAAGGACAAGGTTGTCGAGGAGAAGATTGAGAAACAGGATATTAGAATAGATGGAATTGACCTTCATACGTTGGAGGTGTTAGCAATACTGGAAAGTGAGGATATAGATAAATTCCCAGGGTCGGATGAGATTTATCCTCGGACTTTCTGAATTGCAGTGTCTTTGACATTGACCTTTATGTCGTCATTGTCTACAGGAATAGTGAGAGAATGATTGAAAATATTGTCCTCTTGTTCAAGAAGGGGAGTAAAGACAACCCTGGAAATTATTCATCACCGACCCTTGCTTCTATTGTGGGTGAAGTTTTGGAAAGGGTTATAGTGATAGGAGTCATAATCATCAAGAAAGGAATAATTTGATTAGACGTAGTCAGCACAGTTTTGTGAAGGGAAGGTGCTACCTCACAAACCTTATTGAGTCATTTGACAAGCAAACCAAAGAACAAAATAGAGGAAAGAAAATTTCAGCATTGGAACAAGCCAGTCGGCCCCCAAGGCTGTGCCTGGTCAGATCCTCAATCTAAACTCGTCACCTCATTTCGAAGGAGCTGTATCCCTCTGCTCCTTTCCCAATCATGTATCTGTCGAGATACATCTTAAATGATGCTATCGTGTCCACTATTGCCATCTCCGCTGCCAATATGTTGCGGGCACCTTCCACCTACTCTATAAAGAACCTTTCAAGCATATTTACCTTAAACTAATCTCCTCTCACCTTGAAATCATGACCCCTAGTAACTGAGTCGCGTCCTCGACGAAAAGGCTTCCGCCTATCTACACTGTCTATACCTCCCATGATTGTGTAGACATTAATCAGGTTCCCCTCTCAATCTCCGTTTTTCGAATGAAAGTAATCTTAATCTCCTCAACCTCTCTTCACAGCTGGAGACCTCCATTCCAGGCAATATCCTGGTGGACTCCCTCTGACCTTCTCCAAAGCATTTACATTATTTTGGTAATATGGTGACAAGAACTGTATACAGTATTCCAAACGTAGCCGAACTAAAGTTTTCTAAAACTGTACCTTGAATTGCCAACATATTTACTCAATATCCTGTAAAGTGAAGGAAAGCATGCCATATGCATTCTTGACCACTCTATTGACCTGTGCTTCCACGTTCAGTTTACAATGAACCTGAACACCCAGATCTCTCTGTATATCAATTTTCGCCGAGGCTTTTCCATTTAACATATAGTTTGCTCTTGAATTGTATCTTCCAAAATTCATCATCTCGCATTTGGCCGAATTGAACTCAATCTGTCATTTCTCCAATCAACACTCCAATCTATCTATATTGTGCTGAATTAACTGTTAGTCCCCTTTTATCTACTTCTCGACCAATCTTCGTGCCATCTGGAAATGTGCTAACCAGACAATTTAAACCTTCCTCTAGATAATGTTTGGATATCACACATAAAAATGGTCACAGCACGGATCCCTCTGGAACACTACATGTCGCAATTGTTCATTTTGAGAAACTCTCTTGCACTATTACTTTGTAATCTCCTATTGCCCAAGAAGTTCTCTATCAATCTAGCCATTAAACCCCAGACCCCATGCGACTTCACCTTCTCCATCAGCCTACATAGAGAACCGGATCAAACGTCTTACTGAAGTTCATATCAATGACAGCTACAGGCTTTACCTCTCAATCAACGATGTTAATTCCTCAAAACATTCTATTAAGTTAGGAGGACATGAACTCCATGCATAAAATCATGTTGGCTCTCACTGATTAGCCTAATTTCCTACAAAGCAGAAAAGATCCCATCCCTTCGTATCTTCTGCAGCAGCTTCCCTATAAATTACGTCAGGGTCAGCGTTCGAAAATTAACTGGATTTCCCTGCTACCCTTCTTAAAAAAGGGGACGATATTATCAATTCTTCAGAACTCCATGTCCGCAGCCGTGTCTAAAAATGCTGCAGAGATATCTGTTAATGTCCCAGCTATTTCCTCTCTATTTCATCAGCAACACCCTCACAGCCATAAAGTTCACCAAGGAGGAAGAAACCGACAACAAACTCACATTCCTGGACGTCACAGTCTAAAGAAAGAACAACGGGGAACGACAAACCTGCGTAGACAGAACACGGACTAATACTGGCCAAATATTTAACTATGCCAGCAACCATCCCAACACACACAACCGAAGCTGTATCAGAGCACTATTCCAACGATCCACCTGACACTGCAGCACAGACTAACATCGGAAAACAGAGGAGAACCACCTATGCAATGTATTCAAGAAGAACGGATACTCAAAAAATACAGTACGCAGATTCCTCAGGAACAAACCATGACAAGCAGACCTAACATAGCCAGAAACCCTAACCACCTCACCATACATCAAAGAAGTCTCAGAAAAAAACAGCCAGCCTCCTGAGGCCCCTCGGAATCCTAGTAGCACACAAACCCACCAACAATCTCAAACAAAATCTAACAAACTTAAAAGATCCAGTACAACCCATGGACAAAGCCAACGTCATCTACAAAATTGCATGCAAGGACTGCCACAAACACGACGTAGGACAAACAGGAAGAAAGTTAGCCACCAGGATACACGATTACCAGTTAGCCACAGAGAGACACGACCCTCTCTCCTTTGTAGCCCTACACCCGGATGCCCCATTTCGACTGGGACAACACATCTATCTTCTGAGAGGCTAAGCAAAGACATGCCAGAGAATTCCTCGAGGCCTGGCACTCCAACCACAACGCCACAAACAAACACATAGATCTAGATACCATCTGTCTACTCCTCCGAAAACGAACAGGAAATGATATCACCACAAACCCCAGGAACCCCATCCAGGACAAACATATAAATAGAAAGCAGGAGACAACAGCTTCGCTTCACTTAGAGGTCGCCACTGATGATGTTACCCCGCCAGGTAATGAAACGTCCGGATATCAAACCTACAGCTCAGCGAGCAAACCTATACCCTAAACCTCAACCTGAACTACAAATCTTCACAAACTTTGCATTTCCTCTCTCGCTTCCCTCAGTATCCGGGATAAATCACTTCTGGGCCTGAGTACTTGCCCATCGTAAGGTCTTTTAGAATACCCAATATTTCTTACCTCCTTGTGCCGACGTGACCTGGCATAATTAACATTTTCCCTAACCTCAACATCTGTCATGATCCTCTCTTTGGTGAATACTGATGTGAAGTATTCATGAACAATCTCACCCATTTTCTCTGACTGCATGCACGACTTTCTTTTTTTGCCCTTGAGTAAACAGCACTGTCTCTAGTTACCCTCTCGCTTCTTAGACATGAATTAAAGACTTTGGGATTTTGCTTAACCCTGTTTGCGAAAGATAATTCATGACCCCTTTAACTCTCTTAATTCCTACTTTCGGAAGAAAAAGATGAATGGGGAGAGAGCAGTTGGTGTGGTGTGTAACAATTTCAGTAAAGCGTTTGGTATGAATCCCCACTGAAGGCAACTGCAGAAAATACGGAGGCATGGGATTGAGGGTGATTTAGCGGTGTAGATCGGAAATTGACGAGTTGTCAGAAGACAGACGGTGGTGGTTGATGGAAAATGTTCATCCTGGAGTTTAGTTGCGAGTGGTGTACCAAAAGGATGTGTTTTGGCGCCACTGCTGTTTTCTTTTTTTATATAAATGACGAAGATGGGGGCATAGAAGGATAGGTGAATAAATTTGCTGATGACGCCAAATTTCCGGAGTTGTTAACAATGTGGAAGGATATTGGTGATTTCAGAGGGACATAGATAAGCTGCCGAGCTGGGTAATCAAGTATAATGCAGAAAGGTGTGAGGTGATTCACTTAGGAAGAAGTAACTGGAATACAGTGTACTGGGGCTAAAGGTAAGATTCTTGATTGCGTAGATGACCAGAGAGGACCTAGCACCGATCCTTGTGGCACTCCACTGGCTGAAGGCCTCCAGTCTGAGAAACAACCCTCCACCATCACCCTCTATCTTCTACCTTTGAATCAGTTCTGCATCCAAATGGCTAGTTCTCCCTGTATTCCGTGATGTCTAACATTGCCCATCAGTCTCCCATGTGTATTGATCCCTGAGTGTTGTCACTCAGGTTGATAAGGTTGTTAAGAAGACATGCGGTCTGTTCGGTTCAATTGGTGGGGGAATTACGTTTAAGAACGGTGGTACGGACAAGGCAGGGAACTATAGACCAGTCAGCCTGACGTTGGTGATGAGCAAGCTGTTGGAGGGAATCCTGAGGGACGGGATGTACATGTATTTGGAAAAGCAAGGACTGATTAGGGATGGTCAACATGGCTTTGTGCGTGGGAAATCATGTCTCACAAATTTAATTGAGTTTTTTTGAAGATGTATCAAAGAGGATTGAGCAGGGCAGCGCGGTCGATGTGGGCGGCACGGTGGCACAGTGGTTAGCACTGCTGCCTCACAGCGCCGGAGACCCGGGTTCAATTCCCGCCTCAGGCGACTGACTGTGTGGAGTTTGCACGTTCTCCCCGTGTCTGCGTGGGTTTCCTCCGGGTGCTCCGGTTTCCTCCGACAGTCCAAAGATGTGCAGGTCAGGTGAATTGGCCATGCTAAATTGCCCGTAGTGTTAGGTAAGGGGTCGATGTAGATGTAGGGGTATGGGTGGGTACGCTTCGGCGGGGCGGTGTGGACTTGTTGGGCCGAAGGGCCTGTTTCCACACTGTAAGTAATCTAATCTAATCGATATGGACTTCTGTAAGGAGTTCGACAAAGGTTCTCTATGGGAGACTGATTCGCAATGTTAGACATCACGGAATACAGGGAGAACTAGCAATTTGCATGCAGAACTGATTCAAAGGTAGAGGGTGATGGTGGAGGGTTGGTTCTCAGACTGGAGGCCTTAAGCCAGTGGAGTGCCACAAAGATCGGTGCTAGGTCCTCTACTATTTGACCTTTACACAAATAATTTGGTTATGAGCATAAGATGTACAGGTAATAAGTCTGCAGATGACACCAGGAACAGTGGACAGCGAAGAGGGTTACCTCAGATTACAACAGGATCTGGACCAGATGGGCCAATGGGCTGCGAAGTGGCAGATGAATTTTTATTCAGATAAATGCGAGGTGCTGCAGTTTGGGAAAGAAAATCTTCGCAGGACTTATACACTTAATGGTAAGGTTTTCAGGAGTTTTCTGAACAAAGATAACTTGGAGTGCAGGCTCATAGCTCCTTGAAAGTGGAGTCGCATTTAGATACGACAGTAAAGAAGGCGTTTGGTATACTTTTCTTTATTAACCATAGTGTTGAGTACAGGAGTTGGGAGGTCATGTTGCGGCTGTACAGGACATTGGTTAGGCCACTTTTTGAATATTGCTTGCAATTCTGGTCACCATCCTATCGGTAAGATGTTGTCAAACTTGAAAGGGTTCAGAACATCTTTACAAATATGTTGCCAGGTTTGGAGAATTTGAGCTATAGGGAGAGTCTGAACAGCCAGGTCCTCTTTTCGCTGGAAAGTCGGAGGCTGAGGGGTGACCTTATAGAGGTTTATAAAATTATCAGGGGCATGAATAGGATAAATAGACAAAGTCTTTTCCCTGGCGTGGGGGAGTCCGGAACTGGAGGGGGCACGATATAAAAGGGATCTAAGGGGCAAGTGTTTCACACGTGTCTGTAATGAGCTGCCAGAGGAAGTGGTGGAGGCTGTTACAATTGCAACATTTAAGTGGCATTTGAGTGGGTATATGAATAGAAATGATTTGGAGGGACATTGGCTGGGTGCTGGCAGGTGGGACTAGATTGAGTTGGCACATCTGGTCGGATTGAACTGAAGGGTCTGTTTCCAAGCTGTACATCTCTGTGACTCTACACGCGATAATGCATCCCAGCTGAGGCATGTCAAAGGCCTTTTTTAACGTCAAAGATGGCCATGTACGGTGTAACTTTTTTTTGCCTGCATTTCTTCTGCAGCTGTCATACAGCGAAATTCATGTCAATTTTTTGACTTTGTGGCCTGCAGTCGTGCTGCTGTTCCAGGAGGATATTCGCAGCCACAGGGAGTCAGATGGGTGAGAATGACCTCAGTGATAATTTTTCCACAGCAGGGAGATTTCCCTATCGTTCCCACAATCAGATTTCTCTCTTTTTTTAAAATGTCCATGACTGAAATATTTCGCTGCTCACCCGAGATGCTCTCCTTCATCCAGCTGAGACAGACAGGGATGTGTAGCTGTAATGGGGAGTTCCTTGGGTCCACATATTTTAACTCCAGATGCAAAGCCTCAGCTGGAATACCATCTGCTCCCAGCAGCCTTGTTGTTCTTGAGCTCGCAGGCGGCCTTCCCCACTTCATAGCAGACTGTGGCCTTGCTGATGTCGTGAGATTGAACGTGTTGAGGGATGTGACAAGGATGCTCAGATCGACAACAGGGCCTTATTTGAGATGGTCTCTGTGGCACTCCTCCCCAGTGATGGTTGATCCTTTCTTTGACATCGTGGATCATGCAGCCAAAGATGAAAGAAAAGCTGCTCCAAGTGTACTGTCTAAACCTGTCGGCCAATTCCTGAGCGTCTGTATCCCTCTGCTCCCACCTTCTCATGCATCTATACAAATGCATCTTAAATGAATCTACCCTGCCTGCCTCTACTACCTGTGCTGGCAACGCGTTCCAGGCACCTAACACCCTTTGTGTAAAGTACTTGCCGCCTGTAGCCCCCTTAAACCTTTCTCCTCTCACATTAAAAGCGTGACCTCTCGTTGATGAGTCCTCCACCTTGGGACAAAGCTCATCTCTATCTACCCTGTCTATACCCTTCATTATTTTGTAGACCTCAGTCAGGTCCTCCCCTCAATCTCCTTTTTTTTCTAATGAAAACAAACCTAACCTACTCAACCTCTCTTCATAGCAAGCACTTTCCATACCAGGCAACATCCTTGTAAGCCTTCTCTGCACCCTTTCCAACGAATACGCATCCTTTTGGTAATGTAGTGACCTGAAATGTAAACAGTATTCTAAATGCGATTGAAGCAACGTTGTGCACAATTTTAACATGACCTGCCAGCTCTTATGTTCAGTACCCCGTTCGATGAAAGCAAGCATCCCATATGACTTCTTGCCCACTCTATCCATCAGTGCAACATCCTACAGGGTACAATGGACCTTAGCTCCCAGATCTCCCTTCTCATCAAGTTTTCTCAAGGCTCTTCCGTTTACTGTATAATTCACTCAAGAATTAGATTTCCAAAATGCATCACCTTACTTTTGCCTGGATTCAACTTCATTGATGGTTTGAAGTCCTTGAGGATGGTCACAGGGCCTCCATTCTAAATTGATCCGTGCCAACCAAACTGCCCAACCACGCTAACCCCATTTCCGCGCATTTGACCCACATCCTTCTAAAACTTTCATATCCATTCATTTGTCCAAATTCCTCTTAAATGTTGTTAGGGTACCCATCTCAACCACTTCTGCTGGTAACTCATTGCGTATATGTAACACCCTCTGTGTAAAAAAGTTGCCCCTTAAGTTTCTTTTTAGTCTTTCCTCCCTTAACTTAAACTGATGCCTGTGGTCTTCGACTCCCCAAACCTGGTAAAAAGACTGAACGCATTAACCGTTCCATGCCGTAACTGATCTCACACACTTCAACAAGATTCGCTGTCAGTCTCCTATACTCTAAAGAGGTAAACCCGAGCTTGTCCAACCTCTCCCTATAACTCAGGCCGTTTGGTCCTGGCAACATTCTTCTCAGTTTCTACTGTACGCTTTCTCGTTTAATAACATCCTTTTTCTGACAAGGTGGCCCACACACAACACTGTAGTCCATGTGCAGCCTCACCAACATCTTGTGAAACTGTAACATAATTTCCCAACTTCTTTACTCAATATCCTGACTGACAAAAGCCTTCTTCACTGTCCTGTCTCCCTGTGACCCCACTTTCAAAGAACCATGTACTTGAACTCGAAGGTTTCTCTGTTCCACCGCACTCCTTAAGGCCCTCCCATTTACCATGAAATTCCGACCTTGATATGACATTCCAAAATGCAGGACTATATACTTATATATACTAAACTCCATTTGCCATATCTCATTCAAATTGCCCAGCTAATCAAGGTCTTGCTGCAATTTCTGAATATCTTCCTCACTGTTCACGATAACGCTTGTTTTAGAACCATTTGCTAACTCACTCATTTCGACCGCCCTACCGTCATCAACTTTGCTGGTCACTTCATCAAAGAACGCTAACAATGTTATGGGGCATGATCTCCCACACGCAAAACCATGCTGAATATTCTTTATTATATCCTGCCTGCCCAAATTGATGTTTGTCTTATCTCTCAGAACCTTCTTAATTAACTTACCTACCACACATCTCAAGCTTGCTCGTCAATAGTTCTCAGGATTTTCTTTGCAGCCATTCACGAATGAGGGCACAACATTCGCTCTCCTCCAGTCTCCCAAGAACTCACGCATGGCTAACGATGATTCAAAAATACCGCCTAGGGACCCCGCAATGTCTTCTCTCGATTCCTGCAGTGTACATGGATATATCTGGTCAGGGTGAGGAGAGTTATCCAACTTCTTACATTCTAATATCATCAACACCTCCTCTAATGTGATATGGACTGTCCCTAAGTCATGACCACTACCTTCCTCAAGTTCTCAACTTTTCATGTCTTTCTTCACAGTAAGTACAGAGTAGAAACGTTTATTGAGGACTTCGACCATCTCCTGTGGTTTTACGTGTGCATGTAAACTGAGATCGTTTCGGGGACCTTTTCAACCTCAGCGTGGATTTGTACTCAACGGGGTTTAGAAAGATGAGGTCGTATGTACTTGAAACATACAGAATACTGAATGGCCTGAAAAACGTACATGTTGGGAAGACGCTTGCATTGGTGGGGGAGACTTGGAACCGAGGGCATAGGCTTAGAGTAAACAGAAGACCTTTTGGAATGGAGATAAGGACAAGCTTCGCGAGCCAGAGAGCGATGAATCTATGGAATTCACTGCCACAGAGGCAGTGGAGACCATGTCATTGAGTACATTTAAGACTGAGATAGATAGGTTCTTGAATATCAAGGGGATCAAGGGTTATGGGAAGTGAGTAGGGGAATGTGTTTGAGAAACCTATCAGACATTATTGAATTGCAGAGCAGTCTCATTGGGCTGAATGGTCGAATTTCTGCACCTGTGTATCATGGTCTTTCTGCCTTCAGTCGCATGCTGTTCTGCATTTTCTCTTCTAAGTTCAGTTTTACAGTCAGATATTCCATGCATTATTGATTTATGATATCTTCGATCTGCTGATCATTCTCGTCAAACCAGTCTTGTTATTCCCTTGTTAAGTGACCAACCACATTTCTGCGGACATTGGTTACCAGTGGTTGTGTGAAACTTACAAGCTTGAGTTGTCGAAGATTGCTAGGCTTGGAGAGAGTAACTCGTTGTCTGGGTCTTCAATGTTGAACTTCTCAGGGCACTGATTCTATTTTTCCCCGCTGCGCCGGGGCCATATTAATGTTGACCCTCGTTCGGACCAGGTGATGGTCCTTGCAGTAGTCATCGACTCCTATCCCAGATATCCTAGATTCATCTAGTTGCATTTGTCGGCACTTGGCCTATATCCCTCTAAACCCTTCACATTCATATTCCTATCCAGATCCCGTTCAAATATTGTCATTGTACCAGCCTTCACCACTTCATCTGGCAGCTAATTCCAAATGTTCACCACCCACTGTGTGAAAAAAGTTAACCCATAGGCCCCTTCTAAATCTTTCCCCTTTCACTTTAAAGCGATGCCCTCTAGTCTGGAATCCCTACCCCAACTTATCTATTTCGCCATTATTTTATAAAACTCTATGAGGTCACCCCTCTGCCTCCAATGCTCCAGCGAAAACAGACCCTGACTATTCAGCCCATTGGGAGGAAGCGGAGAAGACAGGAAGGAGAGCAGGCTGTGGCAATTGTACCAGTTGTGCGTTGGTCACTCTCTCTCTGTGATCCACTCTCTCACTCACTCGTTCCATTGACGCTCGACAAACACGTGCAGGAGATACCGTTGCAGTGGTCTGGCATACAAACTAGAGTGGGGTGAATTAGTCTCTGCTGTTGGTCTGTCTGTGTCCTTCCAGATGTTGTTATCCCCTCTGTGGCAATTGCCATGTTGCCCAGGGCAATCTCACTGGCAATAGGAATCTCATAGGAAAGTTTGTGGAATGTTTACATTGTCAGTGTTTCTTTGAACAAAATATTGTGCGATTGACGAGGGATGCGTGTATCGTAGATTCCAGCATTACGCAAACAGGCATAACATCAGTAAAAGATCCTCAGTTAAATCGAGGTAAAATGGAATTCAAATGCTTTATGGAGTTTTGCAGTGACTTGTCCAGGTACAACTAACAATCTAAAATTGAAACTAAGCAAATTATATGAGTGTGAGAGGTGATGTGAGCAACGGTAAATTGTTAAACAGACTGAAATGCATTGTTTTAAAGTAACAGTCAGAAAATATTCATCCCAAGGACATTGCAAGAACGTTCCAGTTCAGGTGCATGGTTCTCTGAAAGTGGAGTCACAGGGAGACAGATCAGTGAAAAAGCTGTTGTCAAACTGGCTTTCATCATCAGCCAGGGTATTAAGTGAAGAAGTTGGTAAGATACGTTGCAGTTTTACAGGACATTGGTGAGGCCACACTTGGAGCATTTTGTTTAATTTTGGCCACCTTGCTATAGGAAGGATGTTATTCAACTGGAAAGAGTGCAGTGGAACTAGCAGACATCAGTTTACTGTTAGACAGGAAAAAAATAAAAGGAGCAACTGATTTACACAGATGTTGTTATGCACATGGAATCAGCTGCCAGCGCAAGTGGTTGAAATGGGTACATTAACAACGTTTAAAAAGCCAAAGGCCCTCTCTCGGTCCTATAGGACTTTATTAATTCCAATCTGCGAGGAATAGAAACATATGGGATAAGAGAGATTCTCACAGGGTAAGAGAAAAGTAGATCTCTTTGAGCATAATAAAGATTACCACAGGGTATAAAGGAAACCCATAAATGGGAAAGAGATGTAAACAAGCTCAGAAACTTCAACTACAATAGAGTGAAATCAGTGAGTTCGTGTGTTAGAAAAGAAACAGGGAAGATGGAGGTTGAGAAACAGGATAAGCCAGTGAATTGTGTTAAAGTGGTAAAGGAAAGGAGACTGAAGGCTCAAAAGCTGAACCAGGATGTACAACCTGGGCGGAGATTCGTTGATAAGGAAGTTTCAAATCTTCTCAACGATCAACTTGCGAGGGTAGATACCAGAAGCAGCAGGCAAAGAATTTGCTGTTTTAAGAGATAGGAAATCATTTCGGTCTTTGCTATTGGGAGATGAGCGATCTGCCTGAGAATTTTGCGAACGGAGATACACTGTTTGTGCTACTTCCAGTGATCGGCGACTGTTTAAAAGCAAGGTTTAGTGACCTTTATTAAAACGATAGATGATTGGGCGAGGTGAATTGTTTGATAAGAACTCCAGATAGAAAGAAATTTCAGAAATTGAGCAAAATGAATATGCTGAAAGATATTTTGACAAGGAAGGAACTGGTTGTGAAACAGAAAGAAGAACCAAGTTCAGAGAATTCTCAATTGGACATTCCTCAAATTAAATTGGACAATGAGGAAGTTCTGACAAATTCAGCTAAACTATTAAGTTATCTTCCGGAGAAAAATCGAAAAGATCTGAAAGAGTTCTTACTATCACATGGCAGATAAATGGGAATAAGATGGAAAGTCCTAATCTAATTATTTATGATGTAGATACACTAAATGCTATTCTAATACAGCAACATCCGTATGGATGTAAATCTCTAAATTTGGCACAGGGATTGAACGTTTCCTCAAACACAATATAACAGAAATGAATTGCAACGACTGGAACTTATCCACTTTTACACGTGCCAAAATCATATGGCACCCAAACATTATGTGTGGGCTACCACAAAGTCAGTATGGTTGCAAAATCTGATTCATATCTGGTTCCATATTTGGAAGACTGGACTGAAAAGGTAGTGCAAGTAACATATATTTCTGAGTTGGACCGACACAGACAATATTGGCAGGTATCTTTATCCAAAACAAGGAAGACAATTTAAGCTTTCATAATATACATCAACGACCTGGTGATTTCTAGTCACATATGAAAGGAACATTTGCAGCAGGTACTGGGATTCTCCGAGCGACTTCAGGAGCCAGGCCTGATGATAGAACTGGCTCAGAGTGAATTCACGAAAGCCCAAGTCACATTTCTGAGCCACGATATTGGGCACGGACTGTTGGCCTCATAGGATGCAAAAACAAAGAAGTTTCCCATCGTGAGGATTTTTCCATATCATCCATGGAGAGAGGAGTACTTCAATTCTTGGGTTTGGGTGGCCTTTATCGGAAATTTATAACAATCTTTAACAGTGTGGTTGATCCACTGACTGACATATTGAAGAAGTGCAGAAAATGTCAGTGGACAGCAAACTGTCAGAATGTGTTTGTCATGCCTCAAATCTATCTTAACTACTGTCCCAGTATTAGCCACAACTAATTACACATTGCTGGTGTTGGACAAGGCTTTTGGCAAAACTCACCTCCACAGACATGTTGAACTGCCATTGTTTCCTGTAGCAACCTTCGCTACAGCTCTTCCAACTGCACGTCTTCCATTGATTGTATGCCCTTCTCCTTCACCTACATCACATATGTTTGAATGAGGCCACTATCCAGAACAGTGGTGCTGACATGGATTCCCTTTGTACAGCCCACTGTAGTTGACAGGTCCCGCAACTACACGCGACCTATTACCACTGCTTCCACCCTTGCCCCTTCCCATCTCTCACAGCAGCATGATTGGTTTCCCCGTTCCTCTCATTTCATCCCACCAGCCTCTGCATTGAAGGAATTATTCTCTGCCCTTCCAAACAACTCCAGCAAAACGCCACGCCCTGCCTCCCCCATGTGCAATTTGCAGTGTCCTCTGGACACCCTAGTCCATGCCACGACCGCAAACAGCACCCCTCTTCCTCCGGCACCTTCCCATTTGACTGCAGAAAACGCAAAACCTGCCCCTTCACTTCCTCCCTGTCCACCATCCAAGGGCCTAAACAAAGGTCTTTTCAGGTGAAGCAGCATTTCACCTGCACCACCTCCAATCTTGCGTTTTATATTCACCTCAACCAGGCAGAGGTGTGTACTACAGATGGTGGAGATTAGAGTCAAGATTAGAGTGGTGCTGGAAATCTACAGTAGGTCAGGCAGCATCTGGGGAGCAGGAGAATCGACATTCAGGCCAAACCCTTCATCAGAAATGAGGCTATCCGGAAGGTCCTCTTCACTGATGCCCAAAACGTCGAATTGCCTGCTCGTCGGATGTGGCCTGACCTGCTGTGCTTTTCCTTCACCGTAGCGAACACAATGTGTGCCGACTATACCTCAGAGACACCGAATGTAGACTTAGTGGCGGCTTTGCCGAACACTTTTGGCCTGTGCGCCAGACACCAGTCATATTAACACAGTGTCCTGATCACATGCCCACTCATCTGTTCTCAGCATACTGCAATCAGTATTCCCGTAAATCACAGCACAAGTTATGGGAACAACATCCCACTTTAAGACTAGGCACCTTATATCCTTCTGGACTTAATATTTCTTTTAGTGGTGCCAAGGTGGCTGAGTGGTGAGCACTGCTGCCTCACAGCACTCGGGACGAGGATTCAATTCCATACCTGTGTCGATTCTGCACATCCTTTCCTTTTCTGCATGGGCTTCCTCCCACAGGACAAGGATTAAGCCAGAGAAAGATTGGCCATATTCAATTCTCAATTGTGACGGGATGGATAGGGTTAGGTCGATAAGCCATGGGAAACACAAGGCTTCAGTGATAGCCTAGCAGTGTGAGTCTGCGTGAGACGTTCATTGGAGAGTTTGTCTGGACTGTAGGGCCAAACAACCTGTTTCCACACTGTAGGGATTCTAATTTTTTTACTTTTTGCATATTTCCATGTCTTCCCTTTCGTTTAATGTTACGTTTTACATGCTTTGGAGATGCCGGTGTTGGAGTGGTGAGTACAAAGTTAAAATCCCACAACGCCAGGACATAGCTCAACTGGTTTATTTGGAAGCACTAGCTTTGTGAGCGCTGCTCCTTCCTCCGGTGATTGTGGAGTCCGACACAGAATTTATACCAAAAGTTTACAATGTGATGCAACTGAAATGAAACAATGAAAAATACCTTAATTGTTTGCTCGTCTCCCATCTGTAAGAATGACCATCTTAGTTTCACTTCTTTCAGATGTAAATCACAATACATTTTTTAAAAGTTACATTGCTGCCCCTTCAACACATTATCTGGGCTGTCACCAACTGTTTAAGTTACCTGAGAATGTGAATTTTTAAAAAATGTTTTGTGATTTATGTCTGAAAGTAGTGAAACTAACATGGTCATTCGAGCAGATGAGAATCAATGCATTTTTCAATGTGTAATTTCTGTTACGTCACACTGTAAATCTTTGCTATAAATTTTATGTCTTACAATTGTGTAGTCCACAACCACCTGATATGGGAGAAGAACTCCGAATGCTAGTGCTTCCAACTAAACCTGTTTGACTATAACCTGGTGTTGTGTGATTTTTAACTTTTTCCATGCTCATGTTTACATGTCCTCTCCCTCGACCCCAACCCGAGTAGGACAGGTCTGGCAAGTAGGCACGCCATCGATTTGGCACACTATTGATTTGTCATTCTAACTTTCTGATCACTTAATCTGAACTAAGAACATATTTTCTTCACCGCCGCTCCCCTCCCTTCCCCAAATGTAGGATAAATGCCGTCTTGACCACATTTCACTTCAGCTCTGATAAAGAGTCACCTGCAGTGGAAACATTAGCTTGTTCTCTCCATGGATACTGCCTGACCCGTTAGAGTCCTGAAGGCTTATACCCGAAATGTAGACTTCTCCACCTCATGATGCTGCTCTACTCGCCTGCTCTACTCTTTCAGCCTCCTGCTTGTCCACCTTGGATTCCAGCATCTGCAGTTTTCTTTTCCTCCAACTGCTGCGATCTCCAACATTTGTGGTTTTCAAACGTTTCTCACCCAACCATCCTCAAGTATTGTATTGGTCAATAAATAGGTGCACTGTTCACGTCTCACCTATCCTTGTTCCAATTGGAGCAGACGTGGATCACAGCCTCTCATTATATTCCATTGGCCCTGAACAAGGAGTGGCGCACATTGATATTGGACTGTCTGCCTGTCCCTCATCGCCCTCGTACCCACCCAGTGGTTTTCCTGCTTGTCCATCAAGGATAACACAGTGAATTGGTGGAGGGGCAGCTGTCAATCAATGGAGCACCTTGCCCTGAGCTTACTTCATTGGATGGCCTGCTCACTGCGTGCTTTCTCCCTTGGCCCAACCAGTGGATGCTCGCATATCATATACCACACATCTTCATTCAGAGCTGAATATCTTCCCAATTATCCCCGACTTTGAGATGCCAGTGTTGGACTGGGATGTATAAATTTAAAAAGTCACACAACACCACGTCATGGTCCAACAGGTTTATTTGGAAGCATTAGCTTTCAGAGGTCTACTCCTTCATCATGTTGCTGTCAGGTCCACAACCACCTGATGAAGGAGCAGTTCTCCAGATGTTAGTGTTTCTAAATAAACCTGTTGGACCATAACCTGGTGTTGTGTGAGCTTTAGCTTTGTACACCCGTTGTCCCGAAGTGATTGAGGAACAGTGGCTCGGACTGCCCCTACTCTTGCCATGATGAACAACATTCTGAATGGATGTCAGTTCTGGGTCCTGTATGTGGATGTATGTCTGGGGACGGGCTAGGAGAACAGGACAGTGGCAGAGGCAGTCTGGACTCAACTGTTCCCTTCTTTTTTCTCCCACACCAGATAATTGATCACCACTCCCGCAATCACTACACCCGCACCCAACAACCACATCATGCATACATCAGGACCATTTGTAAGAATACTAATTTAAGGGGGAAAACAACATTTATTCCGCAGGAGAGGCACGTTCCAGCGGTCTCAAACTACATACAGGGTCTGCAGCGGTTCAAGGAGCTGTTCAAGGAGTTTTCATGCACAGTTAGAGATGGTCATCCAATAACGGCATCGCTAGTGACACTCCCATTCAGACGTTTGCAAAACCTTTCTTCTGACGTGTTCCCTGTGTCAAACAAAAATACTTCCATCATGTTGTGCCCTTTGGAATTCAAACATATGCTTTTCCTGGCTGTTTGAGCCTGCCTGGCTTCTGCTGCGTCACTCTCAGTGGAGATTCTCACTGAGTGATCATGGTCACCTTTGTACCCAGGGAACAAGAATCTTGCAAACTTTGTCAGTAGAGGGAATGTTTAAAGAAACTTTAAAACTGTCAGTAAATAATTGAACGATGCACAACATCACAAATCACATTGTTTAACAAAAACAAATGGTATTGTGTAAAGGAAAAAATAACGATCAAGACATCCTAACTTGACAGAGTCGTAAACATCTATGTAATGTTTTGAATTCAGTTTTACTTTTACACCTCAGCATTTCCCTAATCTGATAAAACCTTGAAGGTTTATTAACGTGCTTCTGGAGTGCATCCAAAGGTTTGCCAAAGCCCAATGGAATTTACTTTGATTTCTCTCCAGATTTGGTTTTTGATTGAAGAAGATTTCTCTGCAAATGCTCTGATGTCTGTGTTGTCAGAGCTGACTAAATAAAAAGTTTGTCTGTCAAAGACCAGCAAGCCGTTCATAGTTGGATGCATTGGTGATATTAATATGCTGCATTTTTATGTTCAAGGTAACAATTCGATTTCTTGTTTGGTCTGATTTTTGGAAAATTTGCAATCTTCCAGTATTTGTTTTTCGTAATCGACATTCAGAATAAAAATGACTTAACTCTCTGTAATACCAGCAACTTTCTTGATCTAGATTTTTAAATTTTCTTTTAAAAACTTTGATTCTTTAACATCATGCCGTGGTTTGAAATGCTCTTTATGAACTGGTCATTGCTTGTTGCATTCCGCATTGTTTCAGGTACATTTAATGGTATTCATGCATAGTTGCTTAGGCCTTTGTGTATTCTGTCAGAAGCTTTGAGCTTGACATTCTGCAGGTATTTTTGCATCTTCTGCACTGTCCGTTCGGGGATGAGATGCTTTTGTTTTCTTTTATTTGAAAGATTTCCAAGCTGAGCAGGATTGCAAATGTCGAGGCGATTTTACTCACAGGAGTAAGTTCTGAACCGTTGCTCTCTGCCCAAGCTTGTCAAAACAGTAAACTGCACGCAAAATTATTTTCCTCTGGTGGATTCACATGATTAATGAGCAACGTCCAGAGTCTAATTTTAATGTAGTCTGAGTACAGCCAATAATGGCAATGGTGCAGAAACATTCAGTCCATCAAGCCTGATCAGGTATTCAAGAAACTCCCCACAGATCTGATCATCCTCAACTCCACGACCCTGCTTTTTCCCAAAATCTAAAATTGCTTTACACATTATAAAGCTATCTATTTCAGCCTTCAGTATACTTAATAAGCCATTCTCAATATCTTTGGTGATAACAATTCCAGAATCACGATGCGTGAGAAGAAATTGTTCCTCATCTCTGTCATAAATAAATTACCAAATATTTTTGCATTACACACTTGGTCCTAAACATTCACTCAATTGGAAACAACCGTTAGGCAGCTGCTCTGTCAAATCTCTGAGTAATCTTGTCTATTTCCATAATGTAACGTATGATACCATGTGTTACTTCCATGTTCCAAAAAGTGCAGTCAAACTATACATCGTCTCCTCTCCAAAGTCCATCCATAGTTGGAATCAGACCATTGTACCTGATCTGGAAGGTCAAAGAGTCATAGAGATGTACTGCATGGAGAGAGACCATTTGGTCCAACCCGTCCATGCCGACCAGATATCCCAACCCAACCTCGTCTCACCTGCCAGCACCCGGCCCATATCCCTCCAAACCCTTCCCATTCATATACACATCCAAATGACTCTTAAATGTTGCAGTTGTACCAGCTTCCACCACTTCCTCTGGCAGCTCATTCCATACACGTACTACCCTCTGCATGAAAAAGTTGCTCCTTAGGTTTCTTTTATATCTTTCCCCTCTCACCCAAAACCTATGCCCTCTAGTTCTGGTCTCCCTTACCCCAAGGAAAAGATTTTGCCTATTTATCGTATCCATACCCCTCATAATTTTATAAATGCTCAGCCTCCGACGCTGCAGGGAAAACAGCCTCAGAATGTTCAGGCGCTCCCTGTACCTCCGCCAACCCTGGCAACATCCTTCCAAATCTTTTCTGAACCCTTTCAAGTTTTACATCTTTCTGAAAGGAAGGAGACCAGAATTGCACGCAATATTCCAACAGTGGCCGAACCAATGTCCTGTACAGCCGCAAAATGACCACCCAAGTCCTGTACTCAATACTCTGACCAATAAAGGAAAGCGTCTGTGGTAAAAACAACCAGTCAGATGGCTATATGCTGCTCAATGTATTCTTTGTTACTCACATGCGAGAAGAGTCGCTCAGTGGGGTGTTGGGGGGGGGTCGAGTCTGACACAGACGGTTACAGCTGCATTTGTACACACAAACCAGGTTTCCTCATTGTCCAGTTACATTTTGATCATAAGCCTGAGCCGCCCATAATACTTCAGGTCGAGTGATCCATGCTCAGAACAGTAAACAATGTCACCGACTTTTACTGAGCGGGAGACCTGGGCTAACCTTTCCAGAATCTGCCCCTTCCCTGGATTCACTTCTTGCAAATCAACAATTTAACCCCGAGTGAGAAGAGAACTGAAAAAGCAGTGGAATGCTGACAGGTTCCATCACAGAGGAGTATGCTTCAGTCTGAGTGAAGCTCAGTCGTCATTCAGAGAGAGATGAGTTGCAGCAGCCACCTTGGGCAGGAATGAGCAGCTTCAGAAACACATTATCCGCCATCCACATTAAAACACTAGTGGAGAGCTGGTTGTCCAGTTTGATTCCAGTCCTCCAGGGTCTCCCATTGGAGAAGCTGATCACGCAGCACGTGCACGTGTGCCATTCCCATTGTCCGCTGGGCGGCGATACATCACTCTCAAAGGCACAGGGTGTGGTTATCTGTCTCAGCGCCATTATGCGGTGGGAGCCGAATCTTCAACTTTGTGAGACAACGATGGAAATTTGATAAGTTGTGCGAAGATACACTGATGTAGTCGAAAAGAGTAGTCGTTTGATTTGCCTGTCACGACCCGCTGTTCTTGACAAAAGACTCTGTTAAATTCAGGGCCTAAAAATTCAGGGCCAAGATTGCTGTAAAAAGCTCTGCATGTCAGTTAGCATCTGTGGGAATGGGAGATTCACTCGACCCGAATATACCAACTGGGCCTCTGAATCTTTTCTACAAACCAAACAATCCGTGGATGCTTGAAATCAGAAACAAAAACAGAAATTGATGGTAAAGTTCAGTAGGTCTGGTAGCATCTGTGGAGAGAAATCAGTGTTAATGCTTCAGATTGAGTGGCCTTTCCTCAGGAAACTGTTCGTTCATGTTGTTATCAAGCTGGATAGAGTTACTGGGATTTGAAAATCAGAGTGTAGTCTCTTTAAATGGAAACGTATACTTTTAAGCTCAGAGTTCAGCAGAAAAGGGAGTCGGAGAGCAGTGGGAAAGACAGAATATTCTAAAATGGAAATATGTAACTGTTGGCTCCGTTAGTGGATACCTGGGATTCATTGCTGTTTTAATGACAAGTCGAAATTGACCAATTAATTTCACCAAACATTCAGCCATTCAAAGCCAACCGAACTTGAAAACTGAAGGTGTTTATTGATTGTTAGAACACGGAGGGTGAACCCTGCTGTTAGTTGAACCAACACCCAGAAAAGGACACCTCGCCTCACAATCTCATAAAACACGAGTGACAGAGAACTCATAAATTGCACGATTTAAAGAAAATAATGCAAATTACTTTTTTAACTCGAAACATGAACACTAAACAACAGCTATTCACAACTCTAACCCCCTCTTCCTCTGCCTATTACCTGCCTCCAATGTGGTAACAGTATGCTGTTCCAGTAGGACACATATAAAATCAGGTTGTAAGTTTGCTTGCTGGGGTGGTAGATTTGTTCTCCGACCTTTCGTCACCATGCTAGGTGACACTATCAGTGAGTTTCAAGTGAAACGCTGCTGTTCTGTCCCACTTGCCAGTTGTGTGACATGGTCTGTTGTGATGGGTAGATTAATTCCGTTATTTTTCTGGGAGATTGGTAAATGGGCCTCAAATCGAAATGTTTGTTAATGGAGTTCCGGTTTCAATGCCAGGCATCTAGGAATTCCTGTGCATGCCTTTATTTAGTCGGTCCCAGGGTGGATGTCTTGTCCCAGTTGAACAGGTGCCCCTCTTCATCTGTTTTCTGCCCGTCTGCACAATGTAATGTTTCTGCTGTCCTTGCCGATTCCCACAGAAAAGACTGAAACAAGAGGACTCTTGTCACTCTACCATACATTAAAGACATATTGGAGATGTTTACCAGACTACTCGAGTCCCTCGGTATAATGCTCACTCACAAAGCTACCACCACAATGAAGCAGTGTTTGATTAATTAAAGGACCCTGCACCAACAACCAGCAGAACGAATGTCATATAACAATACCCTGCAAGGACTGCAAATAACATTACGTTGTACAGACGGGCAGGAAACTAGCCACCACATGAGTCAAGATTAGAGTGGTGCTTCAAAGGCACTGTAGGTCAGGCAGCATCCGAGGAGCAGGAAAATCAAAATTTCAGGCAAAAGCCCTTCATCAGGAATGAGGCAGGGACCCTCCCGGCCGGAGAAATAAATGGCAAGGAGGTGTGGCTGGGGAGAAGATAGTCACCAAAAGACATGACTAACTATCACCCATATCCATACACCCAGACAAAGAGGGACACCAATTTGACTGGGACAATACAACCACCTTGAGACAGGCTAAATAAAGGCATGCAAGGAAATTTATAGAGGCCTGTCATTGAAGACGGCCGAAACTCCATTAACAAACATATCGATTTGGACCCCATTTACCAACCTCGCAGAAAAAGAACCAGAACTGATACCACCCATCACAGCAGACAAAGATATATAAACAACAATTGGGAGAGAACAGCAGCGCTTCACTGGAGTCTCCCCAGCACAGTGACGAAATATCTAAGAACAAATCCACCAGCTCAGTATACAAATTTAAAACATGATCCACAACCTGAGATACTATTCTACTTCAAACCCTTATTAAAATTCTATCAACTTAATTTCAAAACCACACAACCACTGTCATCTTCTGTGACTTCATTCTTCAGTCCGCTGAATTACGTGGGCCATTTTTTGTTTTAGTGTAAGTATGTTTTGAATGACAAGGTACCTTTGATGCAGTGTTTCCTAATATCTTGGGACTGTCCCGATGGCAACTGATATCTCTCCAATTTTCAAAATGCCAGCATTTTCATACTCACAACATCAGATCATCTCTTTGATTCCATGTTGGCAAAATAATAAATTCAAATTCGATTGGCTTTTAGTAATTTAAACTGTTTATTAAATCCAAATCGTTATCAAAACAGCAACCAACACTCAGGTATCCATTTGGAGAAAGTGGGGACTGCAGATGCTCAAGATCAGAGTCGACAATTGTTGTGCTGGAAAAGGTCAGCAGTTCAGGGATGATAAAGGCCGATGCCCAAAACATCGACTCTCCTGCTATTCAGATGTTATCTGACATGCTGTGCTTTTCCACTGCCTCAGACATCCATTTTTCAGCCAAATATTGCTTATTTTCAATTTTCCAGTACATTCTGGGACTGCCATCTCGTCATATATAGAGATCTTTGCAATCTCTCAGTTCCGAATAGTGTTCGTTCTTTTGTAAAGGCACAGTACACCCCTTCAACTTCATAACAAGACTGAAAGCAATCATGTTGTAGGAATCTGGTGCATCACCGGGAACATATTAAAAAACAGGATTCTTGAAAATCAGAGACAGAGCAAAATGGCTCTCTGACATGAAAAGCTCTCAAAGAAATCTCTACGAAGGTACCATCTATTTAAAAGGTGCAAGGCATTTGATGACAAAAAAATACTCTGTGTAAAAAGTAAGAAGACTGCCCAGGAGAAGACAGCAGTTTCGGTGAAAGAAGGAAGGATTAAGGAAGGCGATAAGGGCAGCTGTGTGCACATTAAAAGATTAATTGCAAGTTACCATTGCCTAATGCTGTGATCCTGGAGCAACATATTCATTGAATTGTGCTCATCTCAGTGACAGTGGATAGCTGGGGAAACAGTGTTCGCTTTGTTAATAGTTTTGATAATGTTCACTGTTAGAGCTAAATAAGTAAATTGTAATAATATCTTCATGCAAAGAAAACCATGGATCTTCTTACATTTACACATTTTTAAAAGATTTACAAATTTAAGGATGGAGTAAAGCCTTGTGACGTCCCATAAGGAGGTGAAGTGTTTTTAAGAGAATAGAACATAGTACAGCGCAGTACAGACCCTTTGACCTCGAGGATGTTTTATCAAAGATCAGACTAACCAACATACCTGTCACAATACTATCTTCCATGTGTCTGTCCAAGAGTCTCTTCACTGTCCCTAATGTATCTGACTACTACCACTGCTGGTGTACATTGGCACCGATATATGCATGCCACCATTGAACAGCAAAGAGGAATGACACATTATTTTCTTTCTTGTGAAATGTAAAATCGCCTGCTGGTGGGATATTATGTTCAGTGGGTGCCCAACTATTAATATTGAATTCAAGGATGAGATGGAGGAAGGGCTAATTTGGAAACGAACGAAGTCGATGTTGTTGTGTGGTTGAACGGTTCCAGGGTGGAATGGGAGGCGTTTTTCTTCCAGATGTCAGGTAGTTTATATTTCGTGGTGGAAGAGAACTTGCTTGTCCTTGGAGGAGTATGAGGGGGTGTTGACGTGGTCGGCCCCTGTATGGTGGGTTTGTTTGGTGCATGTGTTCCTGAGATGTTCCCTAAAATGCTCCGGGAGTTGGCGTCCTGTCACCAATTTAGTCGAGACCACATCATGAGCAATGGACAAAATAGGTGGGTGGATGCGCCAGACAATCTCTGCTGTGTGTGAAAAGATCCTTTGGGTCCTTGAACGGAGTTGAGAGGGAAGGATTAACACGTCTTTTTTTTAGATTAGATTAGATTACTTACAGTGTGGAAACAGGCCCTTCGGCCCAACAAGTCCACACCGCCCGGCCGAAGCGTAAGCCACCCATACCCCTACATCTACATCTACCCCTTACCTAATACTACGGGCAATTTAGCATGGCCAATTCACCTGACCTGCACATCTTTTGGATTGTGGGAGGAAACCGGAGCACCCGGAGGAAACCCACGCAGACACGGGGAGAACGTGCAAACTCAACACAGTCAGACGCCTGAGGCGGGAATTGAACCCGGGTCTCTGGCGCTGTGAGGCAGCAGTGCTAACCACTGTTCCATCGTGCCGCCCACTTGTGGGGGCAAGTGAAGGTTCCAGGTCTGGAGGGTGGGTTGGTGGGAGGCGACGTCTTAACTTGGGAGTCACGGAAGAAATTGTCTCGGTGAAACTCAGATAGGGGTTGTTAAGGAAATATACCTCTGGTAGTGAGGTACGATTATAGGTGGCGGAGATTTAAAACTGACCTAAGATGGTTGTGTGTGCATGAAATGAGCTGCTAGAGGAAGTGGTGGAGGCTGGTTCAATTATAATATTTAAAACGTATCTTGATGAATACATGAATCGGAGAGTTTTAAATGCAAATGAACCAAATGCTGGCAAATTGGATTAAACTAATTTAGGACATCTGGCTGTCATGGGCGAGTTGGAACGAAGGGAAGTTTTCTTTACCATACATCTTTTTGGCTCTGAATCGAAGTGTGAAGTTATAGACTTTGGAAGTTGGATGCAAGAAGAATTAATACAGTAACAAGCAGGACCCTTAGGATCATTGATATGCAGACGAAACGTGGGATGCAAATCCATTGCCTGAAATTAGCAACAAAACAGATAACGTGATAAAGAAGACATGCAAAGCAGTTGCCTTCATCCGTCAGGACGCTGAAGGTAAATGTTGGCAAAGTATGCAGCAGCTGTAAAAATAAGTTACTTCAATCACACTTGATGCGTTGTGTGCAGCTTTGTTTGCTGCACCACAGGAAAGACATGGTTGCCTCAGAGAGATTGTGCAAACGCTTTACTAGGATGCTGCCTGGATTAGGGTGTATTTGCCATGAGTAAACCTATGCCAGTTTCACGTGAGTGTGATAGGTTAAGTCGTGACTTGATCGAGGTCTATAAAATTATGAATGGCATGAACAGAATAAATTGCACGGTCTTCTTCACTGTCTAGAAATATCAGAAACCAGGATTAAGATGAGAAGGGTTAACTTTAATATGTGAAGCAAGATTATTTTCATGTAAAGAATGATAAGTGCCTTTAAAACGCTGCCAGCTGGTGAGGAGGTGTCAGAAACAGACACGATAGCAACGCTCCAGAGTAGTTTGGGCAGTAACATGAGTACATAGGAAATGCTAGGTTTCTGACCATGTTCAGATGTATGGGATCCGTTCTGAAACGCATTACATGTCTGCACAGATACGACGGAGCCAGGTGTCTGTTCCTTTGCAGTACTGCTTTGTGTTTGAAATCATAATGGAGGAATACTTCGATATTAGTAGGAGAGCAAGAATTTAAGCGGACAATTAGAATCTGAGATAGAGAGGGGGAGGAAGAAGAGACAAGTGGAGACATGAAGAAAGACTGAGAGAGAGAGGGGAGCTGAAGGATGTTTGAGAGGAAGTGATGAGAGGAGAGATGAATGATCGGTAGACCCTTTGCCAACATCTTTTAGAGCTCCAGCATCTTTCAGAGTGCTGCACACATAATGAACTGTTGGTTAACTTGTATTTACAGCTTTGCTGGAGGCGGCATGACCACATATTTGTTCATCATAAGGATGGATCAGTCTTTTATTAAATATGATAAAATAATCCTCTCTCAACTTGTCTGGACGAGAGGCATATTCAAAATCGAAAAAGTATTGTTCGTCAAAACGACAGATTTGGCCCCCATAAAGTTTGGGTCTAACATTGGTGTTACCCTCCTCCGATCATTTCTTTGTCTGAACCTCACTGTTACATGTGATCAGCCATTTACAATGGTCCAAGCACATTCTGATCTGTGCCGTTCACTCCGCTCAGATCATCCTTTATGTGGTGTTCAATTTCCCGGATGTCGGATTGGTTGGCTGAAGGAGGGTACTCGGTGGAATGTCAGCAAGGGTCCCCCTTCTCAGGGATGTGTAAATTGTGAAATCTTGCAAAGTTAGGAGTCAACAGTGAGTACATCCACGGCTAGTCTTTTTGGACCGTGGACACCACTGCACCATCATCACTGGAGTTTGTGTCTTTCTAGTGGGGCTGGGATAGACCATGAAATGCTTCGAATCGAAGCTGGGACTTGGCGGTAAGCAATGCTTCTGAATGTTGACTGTGTTAGAGTTAAAGATATCAGTACGCTCCTGCCTTTTCCTAAAACCCCTCCTCTGCCTTTCTGTCAATAGGAACAAACACACAAATCACAACGAAAATTGAGTAACAACCAAGGGTCTGCAATCAATGTTTTAAGTTTTATTGCTGCAAGACCGAATGTAATCATTTAGCGGTGATTAAGTTGATGCAGTGGATCTGAACCTGAACAACACGGAATACAGTTAGTATCAGTCGCAGGATCAGAGTGGCATAAATGTGGGACAATTCTCAATGTCTCAATTATTACTTCTTACAGCAAAGGAAATCGTTGGAGCAAAACACAATGAGGCGAACTTCTCCTGGACCACAGTCATTCTCTCTGCACACTGCATTGTAATCTTCACAAAAGGAGTTAACACCTGGGCAACAGAAAGTGAGACATTATTGATGCAGCCGTCGAGACGACGAACCCTGATGCCTGCTATCACTGATATACATGCAAATCAGAACGCTTTGCAATATTTCCTTTGTCTTGCTACTCAGGGATAAGAAGAAGAGAACAATTGGATTACAGTGAAGTAACGGCACAAAGCATCCCAAAAACTCTGTGCTGGTCGAAAGATAAAGTCTTCCATTCTAGCTCAACATTTCAGGACCTGGTGTGCATTGTTTCAGTTTCCAGAGTTCCCCATTCAGACTCAAGTTCAATTCGTGTGGATCTCTTCTGGACTCTCTTTAGACCAAAGATGCTCTCCCTGTTATGTGCTCACCAGATTTCCACAACAAACCTCTGAACAGAAATCATTTTTGAATTCTTACTTTCTCGACTACAACCTTGTGCATGGACGAACACGATAAGAAACATCCAGCATGTCATCTTTTCAAAGCTTATCTAACTGAGCTGACATAGTCGGTTTCGGGAGTGAGGCACCATCGTCTCTGAGCAAAACAATGCTAGTTTCCTACCCCACCTACAACAAGCCCATCACCACCCCACAATCGCCGCCTCCCAGGCAGTGAATCCGTGTCCTTCCAAGGGACAGGTTATTATTGCTCTCCAAATTGTGTAAAGTACTTTTCCCACGGCCGTGTTAGTAAGGTCCAGAGAGCAACAGCAAAGGAAAAGGCCTTTTGGCCCAACGCATCGTCCCAACTGCATCACATTTCAAATCTAATTTTCCAGCACGTGGCCCTTTTCATTACATGAATTTGCTTCACAAATGCACATCTGAATTCTTCTTTATGTATTGAGGGTTTTATCTCTCCCAAGCTTAGACTCAGTGATTTTCTGACCATATCACTCTCTGAATGAAAGTTTTTTTTCGTCACATCTCCTTTAAACTTGCTGCCCGTTACCTATATCTTATGCTTCCTATTCATTGTTCCACCAATGAAGGGGTAAAGCATTTTTCCTGTCTACCCTATCTCTGCCTCTCATAAATTTACACATCTCAGTCACGTCCCCTCTAAATCTCCTTCTCTAAAAGGAAAATAAAGCCGAGTCTGACAAAACGCTATTCAATACCCAGTGCAGGCAATAATCTGGCAAATCACCACAACCGCTCGACACCCTCTTCAATAAAATTACAAATCTTATATGATATATATTCGCGAACCACACACGATATAATCACTCTGGTATGAGCAATTATTTATGCTATTTCAGCATCACTTTTCTTGAAGTTTGCGGCTCAACTATTAAAGGCAAGTATCATATGAACCTTCTTAAAGACTTGATCTGTTTATCCGGATATCTTATGAAGTCACTGAATATGTACACCAGTTTCCTTGTGATCATCAGTGCTTTCCCAGGGGCCTCGCAACTTTTTCTATTATCTTGATTTGCTGGGCCTCCCCAGGTGCATCCCCTCGCACTGGTTTGATTGAATCCAATTTGTAACTAATCTGCCCATCATTTCCATGTCACAGTCATCGATATGAAAGGGCATAGGTTTTGAAGAAACGAATGGCCTTTACCTGCTCTTCCGTAAGCCTATTGAGATGAGCACCCACCTGGAGTTAAATGCCTCGCAACCACTGAACCAGAAGGAATCATCGGCTCAGCCAGAATCAGAAAACGCAGGAGAATAAACCTTGCTCTTTGCATTTTCTCTCTGAGCTCCTTAAATTCGCAATGAGCTGACTGGATCACGTGTACTCTTTTTATGGAGTCAGCGGCCAATCCGTATTTACTAACCATTAACAGACAAAGGGATCAATTCCACGCCCTGCATGTTAAAGTGAACGCGTGTCAAGCACTTTTTGATCACCACCCCGTCTATCCGTAACATCATTTTCAATGAACTGTATCCCTGAACTTGTTCAACAACAACCCCCAGATGTCCCACCGCCAGTGTAGTGCCTGCCCTAACTTGGCTTACCAAAATGCAATTAATTGCTTTTCCTAAATTGAGCTCCACCTGCCAAAACGAAAATTCCAAAGACCTGAAGCACCTCTAGACCTAGTAGATTTTTATGGCTTTTATGGATTTGTTTGTCTTTGTTGATTGTACACCTGCTGCACAATGTACACTGCACTGTTTGAAGAAGCAACATGATGAGATTTTGATTTTGAATATCAAAGAGTTTGACTACCGTCCCTAGGAAAAGAGAGTGACGTGTTGGATAATGCCCAAGGCCACCTCAGTTCCAGCAGCTCACTGAAGAGTGGCAGACAGGATGGAGACTAGAAGCAAGTCTGTTCCTCTTCAGAGGTGAATGTATAACGGAAGTGTCCGTCCTCTCGGTTTTGCTGTCAGGTTAGGCAGAACAAATCCCTTACATGCACGACAATTTATCGATGGCAGAAATCTCTTGCTGTTCACTTATGGATAGATTGCCTGGCCACAGCAGTCACAAAGACTCCCACGTGTTCAGAGCGGAGATTGAAAAACACATTGCCTCCTCTCTTTGGCTTCCTGTTACTGTTACAGTCCATCATTGATGACGATGCAGGAGAGATTGATTCGCACTGCGTTAAAGCTCAGGCTTCCCAATGGGGAAGCAAAATGAGAAGTGTATTATGTCACCATTTCGAGCGCCATCTTAGATCCAGAGGTGTCTAATTACAAGATATTATCTATAAAGAAGAAAAGTAAGGAAATATAATTAAAAGTTCATTACGAGCGTCTTTCTTACAACAAAATGTCAAAATTAACAAATAATGTCGGAAGATCAACATTGAATTTCAAGGAGCAATGATTACATTGTCTCTGATGGAAGGCCAGAAGTGTGGCACTGGAAAATTACAGCAGGTCAGGCAGCTTCAGAGAAGTAGGAGAGTCGATGTTCAAGGAAAAAAAAATTGATCATGAATGAGACATTCCTGATGAAGGACTTATTCCTGCAACGTCGACATCTCTGTTCTTCGTTTGCAGCCTCATATGCTATGCTTTTCCATGACTACACGACTTGACTCTGATCTCCAGTATCTGCATTCCTCACTTTCTTTCTTATTGGAGGAGCTTATTTCCTGGCATTTGTGCAGGACGATTTTGTCTTGCCACCTGTCAGCTCAAGCCTGTGTACTTTCCAGATTTTTTTGCGTTGAATATGGACTGCATCAGTAACTGACGAGTCAGGGATGGTGCTGAACATCGTAAAATCATTGGCGAACACGAGCACTTCCGACCTCATGACGGGCTCCAACCAGATCACAAGATTGGATTTCTGTCTCCTCTAACGAAGATGATTTGCATTTGGGCCTGAACTCATTGGAGTTTTTAAGAATAACATAACACTTTATTGAAGCATGAAATGTTCTGAGTGACTTGAAAGCTACAAGTGGAAAGGTTAAGTTGGTTTGGGCCTGTGCCTAATAGTGGATAGGTGAATTAGATGAATGCTTGTTGAAAAATGCAAGACTCTGAGGAGACTTGATCAGGTACATGTAGAGAGGTTGTTTTCACTTGTGGGAGAATCTGAATGGTCATCATTTCAGAATAAGGGCCTGATGGGCTGAAGAGCATCTTCCGTTGCTGTGTGAATATGTGAGTTTCTCCATGAGATATGGAAATAGAACAGAAATCCCGATGAATGCAAGGAGTTTCATTCACACCAATACAGAAAACTGAGTTCGAGCCTCTCATTGGCAGCGACACAGTCGAGGAGGGATTGCATTTCGCTGCAAGCACAGTTTCCTGCTGGTCACTTTCCCCAGTGGGATCTCACGAGTGTTGGAAGCACTTCCCGTTGCATCAACCTAATTCTCTGTACACGCTGTCAGTTTGGTGCTTCTGTTGTCATTGCCACAGTATAAGGGCAAACATAGGGTAAAAGAGAGAATTATATTGAGAATGACAGAATGTTGTGCCATAGATAGAGGCCGATTGGCCAGTTGTGCCCGCATTCCAGTTCGATTCCCTTGAATGATTCTCCTGCCTTCCTCTCCCAGTCCTGCCTGCAGAGTCAATCCTAATAACCGTCCATTCTTCCTCTTGAATGCACCCTTCAATGCTGCACAGACCTTTACTTCTGAAACAGTCAGTCACAGTGATCTAACCTACACGGAGTGGCAGGAGTGTGGGGCACTCTCCTTCAACTTGACTCTCCTCTGCCAGCCGTGATGTAGAGACCAAAGTGCTGCCACGTAACAATGAAGTACATGCCGTCCAGACACTGGCATGGAGGCAGAACAAATAAGTTTCACTTGGGATGATCCCAGGTAGAGAGGGACTGTCAAATGAGATGAGGATGAATAGTATTCAGCCTGGTGTCATTGAAGCTTCGAGTTTTAGTGACTCTTAATTGAAACGCACAAGATTCTTACTGGACTTGACAATGTAAAAGTGCAGAGATTGTTTCCCCTTTGAGGGGAGTTTGGGTTAGAGGGTGTCATCTTCGGGTAAGGAAGTTATTCATTTGAGAGAGAGATGTGAAGGGATTTCTTCAGTTAGAGGTGAGTGCAGTGTTCATTACCGCAGAAAACAATGCAGCTGGATCATTTAAGTAGGCGTTCATTAATAAGGGGACTAAGAATCTTGGGTAAAGGAAACTAAGTAGTGTTAAGGATGATCAGATCAAACATGACCTATTTCAATGTTGGAGAACACTCGATCGGCTCAATGGCCTAATTCTCCCTCTGCCTCTTGCGGTCTTAAAGACAGAAACAGAAAAAATAACAAATCGTCCTGCTATTGCTCACATATTAAACACAGAAAAGAAATTTGACTAGTCAATGATAAATATTCAGATATTAAATGCAAGAGCACAGAGCCATGTCAAGTGTAGTTTGAAGTACAGCAGGAACGACGATAGGAGGAATTCAGCATGAAATGTAACTGCTGAGAGCAAATCCACTAACGAAAGCTCCCATCATTTTCAGGAACTCCAGATCCTGAGGAGCAGACATGTCTAGAAGTATTTTCAGGTAGCGACCGATTTCAGAGGTACAGAGGGGCTGATGAAACGAAGAGATATCAGACAGTGATGTAATAAAGCCTAATAACGTAGGCAAGCATTATGGAATAGCAGCTGCATTCTCTCTCCATCCTTCCATTTTCATCAATTCCTTGCATATATCAATACACTGAAGGCTGGATGTTTTTGGTAAATATTTGGAAATGTGAAGCAAACGCCAAAGGAGAAACTGGGCAGCTCTGGCAGAATTTATGGAGAGAGATCAGAGAGATAAAACCAGCGTTCACGTTTCATGCGAACCTGTCTTTCGTGAGAGTGACTTCAGAAATAGACCTAGAAATGTGATGTGTTTCTCTTTCACCTGGGACGCTGCCAGACCAGCTTAGGTTTTTTTTTCCAGCATTCTTTGCATTCTCTTTTCACATTGCGGTATATGCTCATCTCCTACCGTCATACATAGTTGCTTGAGTCTATCAGCACTGAAGCCCTCTATGACCATCAATAACATGAATAGCAAAAGAAATGTTATTACCAGCCTCCACGCATCACTACCCAGTATAAATGGGAGGCACAGGACTTCGAGAGTTGGTGCTACATGAACAAACACTGTTATTGACTCAGTGTTCTTGTTTTTGGAGACAAAGTGTACAGTCATGGCAGCGCAGGCGGTGGAATGTTCCTCCTGCAGGATGTTTGAGGTAGGGGTGACCACCGATACTCCTGCCGACTTCGTCTGCAGGAAATGCAGTCAGATCCTGCTCCTCACCAAACGAGTTAGGGAACTGGAACTGGAGTTGGACGAACTGAGGATTATTCGAGAGGCTGAGAAGGTGATTGATAGAAGCTACAGGGACATAGTTACGCCGGAGAACAGAGGTAGCTGGGTAACAGTTAGAGGTGGGAAGGGGAAGAAGCAGGCAGTTCAGGGTTCCCCGGTGGTCGTTCCCCTATAAAATAAGTATGCAGCTTTGGAAACTGTTGGGGGGGACAGCCTTGCAGGTGTAAGCTGCAGTGAAGGGGTCTGTGGCTCTGAGACTCAGAAGGGAAAGGGGGAGAGGAGGAGAGCGCTAGTTATAGGAGACTCTGCAGTTAAAGGGACGGACAGGCGGTTCTGTGGACATGGGCGAGACTCTCGAATGGTTTGTTGCCTCCCGGGTGCTCGGGTCCGAGACATCTCAGACCGTGACTTCAGAATCTTTAAGGGGGAGGGTATGCAGCCAGAAGTCGTGGTACACATTGGCACCAACGACATAGGTTGGAAGAGGGGTGGGGAGGTCATTCAAGAGCTCAGGGAGTTAGGCTGGAAGCTAAAAGCTAGGACAGACAGAGTCATCATCTCTGGGTTGTTGCTGGTGCCACGTGACAGTCAGGCAAGGAATAGGGAGAGAGTGCAGTTGAACACGTGGCTGCAAGGATGGTATTGGAGGGACGGCTTCAGATATTTGGACAATAGTACTGCATTCTGGGGAAGGAGGGACCTGTACAAACAGGACGGGTTGCACCTGAACCAGAAGGGCACCAATAACCTGGGGGGTAGGTTTGCTAGCACTCTTCGGGGGGGGGGGGGGGGGTTAAACTAATTTGGCAGGGGGAATGGGATCCGGACTTGTCGTCCAGGAAGTAAGCTAGCTGTGTGTCAGGATGCCCAAGACTGTAGGGAGGCTGTGGAGAAGGTAGCACTGACAGGGACTACTTGCGGACACAGAGATGGGCTCAAGTGCGTATACTTCAACGCAAGGAGTATCAGAAATAAAGTGGGTGAACTTAAGGCGTGGATCGGTACCTGGGACTACGATGTTGTGGCCATCACGGAAACGTGGATAGATGAGGGACAGGAATGGTTGTTGGATGTTCCTGGTTACAGATGTTTCAGTAAGATTAGGGAGGGTGGAAAAAAAGGAGGGGGGGTGGCATTGCTAATTAGAAATGGTATAACGGCTGCAGAAAGGAAGTTTGAGGGGGATCTGCCTCTGGAGGTAATATGGGCTGAAGTCAGAAATAGGAAAGGTGCAGTCACCTTGTTGGGTGTTTACGATAGGCCCCCCAATAGCAGCAGAGATGTGGAGAAACAGATTGGGAAACAGATTTTGGAAAGGTGCAGAAGCCACAGGGTCGTAGTCATGGGCGACTTCAACTTCCCAAATATTGATTGGAAGCTCTTTAGATCAAGTAGATTGGATGGGGCGGTGTTTGTGCAGTGTGTCCAGGAAGCTTTTCTAACGCAGTATGTAGATTGTCCAACCAGAGGGGAGGCCATATTGGATTTGGTACTCGGTAATGAACCGGGACAAGTGGTGGGCTTGTTAGTGGGTGAACATTTTGGTGATGGTGACCACAATTCTGTGACTTTCACCTTGGTTATGGAGAGATAGAGGTGCGCACAACAAGGTAGATTTTACAATTGGGGGAAGGGAAATTACGATGCTGTCAGACAGGATTTGAGGAGCATACGTTGGGAGCATAGGCTGTCAGGGAAGGATGTGGTGGAAATTTGGAACTTTTTCATGGAGCAGATACGACGTGTCCTTGATATGTATGTACCTATCAGGCAGGAAAGAAATGGTCGTGTGAGGGAGCCTTGGTTGACGAGGGAGGTTGAATGTCTAGTAAAGAGGAAGAAGGAGGCTTACATAAGGTTGAGGAAACAGGGTTCAGACAGAGCAGTGGAGGGATACAGGATAGCCAGAAGGGAGCAGAAGAAAGGGATTAGGAGAGCTAAGAGAGGGCATGAAAAATCCTTGGCGGATAAGATCAAGGATAACCCCAAGGCATTTTATGCGTCTGTGAGAAACCTGAGAATGACGAGAACGAGGGTAGGTCCGATCAAGGACAGTAGTGGGAGACTGTGTATTGAGTCGGAAAAGATAGGAGAGGTCTTGAACAAGTACTTCTCTTCTGTATTTCCGAACGAGAGGGACCGTATTGTTGAAGAGGAGAGCGTGAAACGGACTGTTAAGCTGGAAGAGATACTTGTTAGGAAGGAAGATGTGTTGGACATTTTGAACAACTTGAGGAGAGACAAGTCCCCCGGGCCTGACGGGATATATCCTAGGATTATGTGGGAAGCAAGAGAGTAAATTGCAGTACCGTTGGCAAAGATCTTCTCGTCTTCACTGGCAACGGGGATGTTACCAGGGGACTGGAGACTAGCGAAAGTTGTGCCCCTGTTCAAAAAAGGGAATAGGGATAACCCCGGGAATTACAGGCCAGTTAGTCTTACTTCTGTGGTAGGCAAAGTAATGGAAAGGGTACTGAGGGATAGGATTTATGAGTATCTGGAAAGACACTGCTTGATTCGGGACAGCCAGCACGGATTTGTGAAGGGTAGGTCTTGCCTTACAAGTCTGATTGATTTCTTCGAGGAGGTGACCAAGCATGTGGATGAGGGTAGAGCAGTGGATGTAGTGTACATGGATTTTAGTAAGGCATTTGACAATGTTCCTCATGGTAGACTTATGCGGAAAGTCAGGAGGCATGGGATAGAGGGAAATTTGGCCAATTGGATAGAAAACTGGCTCACCGGTCGAAGTCAGAGAGTGGTGGTAGATGGTAAATATTCGGCCTGGAGCCCAGTTACAAGTGGAGTTCCGCAGGGATCAGTTCTGGGTCCTCTGCTGTTTGTAATTTTTATTAATGACTTAGATGAGGGAGTCGAAGTGTGGGTCAGTAAATTTGCAGACGATACGAAGATTGGTGGAGTTTGGATAGTGAGGAGGGCTGTTGTCGGCTGCAATGGGACTTAGATATGATGCAGAGCTGGGCTGAGGAGTGGCAGATGGAGTTCAACCCTGTCAAGTGTGAGGTTGTCCATTTTGTAAGGACAAATAAGAATGCGGAATACAGGGTTAACGGTAGGGTTCTTAGTCAGGCTGAGGAACAGAGGGATCTTGGGGTCTATGTACATAGATCTTTGAAAGTTGCCACTCAGGTGGATAGAGTTTGTAAGAAGGCCTATGGTGTATTAGCGTTCATTAGCAGAGGGATTGAATTCAAGAGTCGTGAAGTGATGTTGCAGCTGTACAGGACTTTGGTTAGGCCACAGTTGGAGTACTGTGTGCAGTTCTGGTCGCCTCACTTTAGGAAAGATGTGGAAGATTTGGAGAGGGTGCAGAGAAGATTTACCAGGATGTTGCCTGGAATTGAGAATAGGTCGTACGTGGATAGGTTGAGAGTTCTCGGCCTTTTCTCGTTGGAACGGCGAAGGATGAGGGGTGACTTGATAGACGTTTATAAGATGATCAGAGGAATAGATAGAGTAGACAGTCAGAAACTTTTTTCCCCGGGTACAACAGAGTGTTACAAGGGGACATAAATTTAAGGTGAAGGGTGAAAGGTATAGGGGAGATTTCAGGGGTGGGTTCTTTACCCAGAGAGTGGTGGGGGCATGGAATGCGCTGCCCGTAGGAGTGGTGGAGTCAGAATCATTGGCGACCTTTAAGCGGCATTTGGATAGGTACATGGATGGGTGCTTAATCTAGGATAGAAGTTCGGCACAACATCATCGGCCAAAGGGTCTGTTCTGTACTGTATTGTTCTATGTTATATAGAAGATTCAATTTTTAATTATAACTCAGCTACGGTGGGCATTGCCTCCACCTTCAGCGTGCGAAAGGGCCAGGCAACTGACTGTGCCAGTTGTGAATAGAGAAATGATAAATCCTTGTTGCCATCTTCTTTCAAGTTATTTGTGGATGCCCCACCAAATGTCACTCACCATTACTGGCTATGGTGGGAATCAAACTCTGAGTTCTGGTTCTGAATGTCTGCCTCACTGCATTGCAGGATCATTGGAACAGAAGATACCCCCTGAGCATGTAGTCATAAGCCTTAACCTTGAGTACTTTTTCGAACTCCTTCAGTTAAACTGTTGCTATTTTATTTCTCATTCATCAGCTGGTAGAAATAAGGGGTGAGCTAAACGCCATGTGCTCCGAGAGAAACAGAAAAACAATCCGTACAGTGAGAGAAAGGAATGCAGTGAAATTTTAATCCATCATACGAACAGTTCCAAATTGCTGGGCCATCTTTATAGAACCATGTCTATGAACGGCGAGGTCCCTCTGTTCCTGTACTGCCCTCAAATTTGTAACCTAAAGCATGTTTGTCTCTCCATCTTTATTCCAGCAAAGTACATGACCTCACATTTCTCTGCATTATATTCCATCCGCCAGGTCTCTGCCTATTTGAACAACTTACCAATGTCTCTCAGCGGCATAGTCATAATTCACTATTCGCCTCTTGCTCATTATCATTTTAAACTTTCGAAACTTTGCCCTCTCACACATCTCCAAAACGTTTATTTAAATCAGAAAATGCTAGGATCCTAACACTTATCTCTGAGATGCAATCATTTACAAATCCTTCCAATATGAGAAAAGTCTTGTGTAAAGTGCTCGAAACTACTTACAAAACTACGTTTCATAATCTAAGTCAGTACTGAGGGATCATTGCATTCCCGGGGACAGTCTTAAAGAAGAATGATGCCACCACATGTTCAAACGCAAGGTACAGGATATTGTCAGTGCGTCAGTGTTGAGGAAGCATCGCGTGTTCCATACAACATGAGACACTTATTACCATATTCTCACTATTGAGGGACCATCACACTTCAATCTGTTACCGCAGGAGGGGTATGTTCAATCTCTTGCTTGGTGTTGAAGGCTCCCTGCATTGTCGGCGGGTCAGTCCTTCAGGAGCAGATGTTCTTGGATGGTCAGTGCTCAGGGAGTCCCTCACGTATGGAGAGTCAGCGGTCATCGAGCGCCATCCAGGCAGGATTTCCTCAAGAAAGACGAAACTGTCGGTGGGTCAGCACTGATGGAATGCCGCATTGTAGAAAGAGTCAATACTGTGGTAGCTCCACAGTATCTGGGTTCAGCATTGAGGGAGCACCGTACAAACTCCACATCGAAAGATGCTGCGAATGTCAGTTGGTATAAAATGTTCTGTAGCAGATATTTGAAAAGATCGTACAACTCCGCCTTGGAATTTATCATTCAGTGTTGGTCTTTCTAGTCATTACATAATGGAATATTTAAGGGCATCAGCCAAGCCTGAGAGGTTTCATTTCGTAAGTGCAGTTAGAACTGCTGGTGAACAACAGAGCTTTTAATTGGCACATTTTTACGGAATGACTCAATGTCCAAATGCAGCAATAATCGTACATATTTGAGATTGGGTCTGACGAATGGTAAACGCTTTTTTGTGCCTTGCCATCTTCTGAGAAAATTGCATCTCTGAACAAAATTTAATCAAATCATTACCCATAAGCGTTTAATGATGTTTCTATGGCTTAATGCCGCATTATCAACAGCTGAGAGGTGAGAATTCATTGTGCACTATCAGCAAGTCACAAACTAAATTACCGGAGATTCTATTGTCAAACGAGGCTCTGTGTAATGGCAAAGCAGGACAATTCCCACAGTAACATACAGTAATATTACACGGTCATCCTTCTGTCAAAATAAGCTGCTTTCGCATTCTGCCTGCTTCTCGTTTCCATTTCCACTTTATTCATTTGGTCACGTTGTCATATCGAATTAACTGTTAAGAATTAATCATCATTGATCTGTGGATGCAGGTTTAGTCGCTGAGATGGAAGTTTCATTTTCAGATGTTTCATCACCACACGAGGTAACATCATCAGTGAGCCTCCGGACGAATCATTAGTGGTGGAGCTCGATTTCTATCTATATGTTTAAATTCCCTTGGGTTGGTGATGCTATTTGCTGTGGTTGCGTCATTTGATATGGTGATGTAACTTCCGGTTCTTTTACTCAGTTGGTGATAAGTCGGATCCAAATCAATGTGTTTGTTAATATACTTCTTGTTGGAATGCCATGTTTCTAGGAATTCTCGTGCGTGTCTCTGTTTGGCTTGTACCATGATGGATGTGTTATCCCAGTCGAACTGGTGCCCTTACTCGTCCATACGTAAGGATTCTAGTGAGATGGGTTATGTGTTTTTGTGGCTAGTTGATGATCATGTATCCTGGTGTCTAGTTTTCTACCTCCTTGTCCAATGTAGTGTTTGTTCGTCCTTGCAATGTATTTTGTAAATGACAAGAGTTTTGTTCGTTGTCTGTCCAGGGTCTTTCAAGGTCATTAGGTGCTTGTTGAGTCTGTTATTTGGTTTGTGGGCTGCCATGATGCCAAGGGGCCTGGATAGTCTTGAAGTCATTCCCGAGATGTCTTTGATGTCGGGGAGCTTGGCTAAGGGTTCGGGATGCGTTGTGTTTGCTTGTTTGGGTTGATTGCTCAGTAATAGGCGTACTGTGTTGTTTTTGAATACACTGTACAGGTTATTCTACTCTGTTGTGCATAGTTCCTCTGTGCTGCAGTGTGTGATGGCTCGTTGAAGTAGTGCTGTAATCCATATTCGTTTGTGGATGTTGGAAAGCTTGATTCTGCAGTTCAATATTTGTTCTGTATTTGTTGTTTTCCTCTAGACGTTGGGTTGAAGTTCCCCATTGGCTATTCACTCTCCTGCATCATCTAGGAAAGGCAGTTTATTGTTGTTTCCTTTCTATTTAGTGAATTTTATGCCAGTAAGAATATCACTGATGGTCTTGAAGGTTTCCTCCATTTTTATTTTGTTTAGTGATGACAAAGGTGTCATCCAGGTAATGGACCAGAAGATTGGGTTGGATGTTTGGCAGAGCTGTTTCTTCGATTCTCGCATTATTGCCTCTGCTAAGAACCCTGACATCGGTGATTACATGGTGTTCTGTTGGTTAGTCTGTAAGTTTTGTTGTTGAAGGTGAAGTTGCTGATAAGAGTTAAAATCACACAACACCAGGTTATAGTCCAACAGATTTAATTGGAAGCTCACTAGCTTTCGGAGCGACGCTCTTTCATCAGATGATAGTCACTCCAAAAGCTAGTGTGCTTCCAATTAAACCTGTTGGTGTATAACCTGGTGTTGTGTGATTTTTAACTTTGTACACCCCAGTCCAACAACGACATCTCCGAATCATGGCTGATAAGACATAGGCCTACTAATTTGACGGTACTGTCCTTGCTGATGAAGTTGGTGGCGTTTGGGGGATGTGTCTTTGGTTGTTCTAATAATGTACTGGGTATTTCCTTGGCCAGGTGATGTTCCTGGATATGAACAGGGCTGTTACGTCAAAGGAGACCATTATTTCATCATCTTTTATCTTGGTGTCTTCTGGAATTCTTGGATGGAATGGATGGAGTGACGTGAGTCTACTACTAAGTGTTTTAGGCCAAGATGTAGCTTCTTGGCCAATCTGTACGTTGGTCTTGCAGATAGCAAGACTATGAATGTGAGGGGCCTGAGGCTTTATCCGGAGGCTCACTGAAGATATTATCTAGTATAGTGATGAAACGTCTGAACACGATCCTTCCAACTCAGCGAGCAAACCTACATCCAAAACCTCAACCTGAGCTGCAAATCTTCTCAGAACTCCCTATTACTGGTCTGTTATCAAAATATTTTTAATCCTAACACTGCAGAGAGACATTTTTCACACATTTCGACTTCTCATTGCTTGTGACATAATTTGTGTACAAGTGGACACTTGATGCAAAATCAACTGAAGACAGAATCTGCATCATTTTTATGGTATATGATGGTTGCTTTGCAATGTGAAAAAAAGAGGCACACAATGAGAAGCCAGATTTCATATACGATAAATACTTTGAATCTTCTCACTGTTCAATTCATTTGACATGAGATTAAATACATAGTTCGGCACTTTCTTCCACTGTTCTCTGAACGTGGTCTGGGTCACGGCATACATGCTAGTTTTTGCAGCAACTTTGCAACTGCACCACGAAGCCAATTTCATGTAAAAGAACATGTATCGATATGGATCTGTAGACAAAGAAATACACATGACTCCACAGAGAGTAAAGCATCAACATTCTCCATAATAAGGAAACATTTTCTGAGATGACAAGCAACAAACTGAATGACATCCTTTAATTCTCCATATCCGGGTCTTTGAAACCCTTCCCACTACTGTGAGCCCAAAGTATACTGTGCTGGTCTGTGCTGGTCACCAAGATGCTTCTGTTAGTAGAAGTGCTGTGAACTAGAATTAGAATAAAATGAACCCATGGCGTTAAAGTATGTTGCAGGAACTGGATAGTTGTCCATGCCAAAGAAATTATATAGCTACTTGGAACAACACAAAGCCAAGGAGCATAGCGAGCACTATCGACTCGGGAACGTCAAAAGCCAGGCAACGTACATTCAGAAACTCAACGCAATCACGACCGCGAAAGTCACATTTGCTGATTTCTTTCGGAGAAATTTCCTTTATAACTTCTGACCGGAAATAGCTACAACTCAATCAATATGGAATTGACAATGAACAAGTGTGTGACAGTATAAAGTAGAGCAGCGTGAATATTGTATATTGGGAGAGTCTTCAGCAACAGAACATTTTCCCTATAAATGATAGGATTGTGTCTCAATATTGGATCAAAGATAATTACCAGTTTAACCGATGTTGAGATTGCCACGAGGGAGAAAGTGACATATGACGAATTTTCCCCGAGAAAAAAAGAACTGGAAAAATCAAGTTATTTATTTCTAGGAAGAAGGGAGAATTGACGCATCAGTATAGGATCATGGAGGGTGCACAACTGTTTTTATATTTATGACTGCTAGTGGATTATTTCATGCTTTGAAAGTAATTAACCTGGTGCTCACTGGAAACATTCTCTATACAGTTGCTGTTTCGCACTAGTAGAGGTGGAGTTTGCAGAGGAACTAGAGCAAGAAAGCTGTTTATGACTAAAGATTTCATTTGTAATAATAACCGGATATTCTGTGGAGCTGTTGTCGATCACAATTGCCTTCTGTTACCAGTAACTATATGATTAGTTGTAACATAGCTGGGAAAGTTTGACCCACTGAATAAGATCCACAGAAATTGTCAGACCTCGGAAGCTGAGGATCTCAACCCTTCCCTGCATTACAGCCTAATTTAACAAATTAAAGCAATTTATCTTCTTAGTAGCCGATGCT